>NC_083574.1:91480338-91800338 GCF_027579695.1 Neoarius graeffei | reverse complement strand
GTCATTTATTTATTGAGGAAACCCGCCAACATCCCAGAGTTGAAGCTGTTCTGTATGGAGGAATGGGCTAAAATTCCTCCAAGCTGGTGTGCAGGACTGATCAACAGTTACCGGAAATGTTTAGTTGCAGTTATTGCTGCACAAGGAGGTCACACCAGATACTGAAACCAAAGGTTCACATACTTTGCCACTCACAGATATGTAATATTGGATCATTTTCCTCAATAAATAAATGATCAAGTAAAATATTTTTGTCTCATTTGTTTAACTGGGTTCTCTTTATCTACTTTTAGGACTTGTGTGAAAAGCTGATGATGTTTTAGGTCATATTTATGCAGAAATATAGAAAATTCTAAATGGTTCACAAACTTTCAAGCACCACTGTATATCCTAGCATAACCCAGAAACCTGTCATAGAACCTCAGCCACAATCCAAGTTCATTCTTTTCTTGTACTGCTTTATATATTTCAAGAAAAAAAGACCTGATATTTTTAACCAAAGCATGCAAATGGTCCTGTATCAGAATGGAGGAGTCTTTGTTGCGGAGGTCCAAAACATTTAATTCCATTACAACCTGCATGTGTAACCATGTAGGCCTTTAGCATGCCAAGATGATGTTTTCCCAAGAGCACAGGAAATGCAAAGGATGAACATGAACCCCAATATTGTGTGGCACAGCATACATGACCAATCGGAGGTCTATCCAATGAAGCAAGTGAACAAAGGAAATACAAAGTGAGAGGTACAAAAGGAAAGAAAGAAAGAAAGAAAGAAAGAAAGAAAGAAAGAAAGAAAGAAAGAAAGAAAGAAGCAACAGGAAGCTCAGTTCAGAGTTGTTGGCCCTGACAAAATGAGAGGTCCTCTGCTTGTAAAAGACAGCAGCCAGTGAAGACCTACAGTAAGTGATGCAAAATACTGTTAGGTTGATGCTGAGAGTTTCATTCCAGGAAACATGACATGAGAACAAGGGAATAATGAAGCTAGACCATGATTGCTGTTAGCAAGTTCTTTTCTGTCAGTTTTATCATAAATATCAATCTGTATTCAGTGGGAATATGCAATGTTGAAAAGTAAGGACAATCTCCTGTGGCATGAGGGATGTGGCCAAGCAGCAGTCTGTGAATGGAGGGTGGGGTCAGGGAAGGTAAGTGGCTAAAGGCCTCTGCATGCTCTTGCGACAAAGCTTTCGCAGATAGCTTTTCGCAGACAGTTGTAATTTATCGTTGAGCGGGGAGTATAGGCGTGTATAGGCGTGAGTGATGTTATTCACCTCCACAACGCAAGGGGGCGCGAAGTCGCAAAATCGCTAGGAGTAGTTGGTGGATGTGGTTAGTGGAGTGTTTATCCTCCGGTTACTGAGCAACAGGTCATTCAAAACACCAACAACAATGGTGACTGGATGAGTTCGCACTTTGATCGAGATGCAGCTGAAGGATCTAGAAATCACTTCCTCGATCAACCGCTTTTCATGCTGCTCCATCTTCACTCGTGTTTTTAAAAATGGCGGTCATGAAAACAAACCAAACCGGGGAAGAAGGGAAGCAGAAGTGCGTGTACAGCGGATGTAGAGTGGACCAATCAGAGCCCTCTTGTCTGCGACACTCTCTGCGAGACTGTCTGCGGTGGTCACAATTTTTGGGAGGTGTGCCCAGAGCGTCTGTGAAGGGGGGGGGGCTTCGCAGATGCCTTCTGCAACGCCGTCTGTGAGGACTGGGTTGTCAGCATAAATTGGCCCTTAGTCATACCACCTGCTGTCAATTAATGTGTGTGTGTGTGTGTGTTTGTGTGTGTTTTTGTTACAGGGACGGAGCATAAAAGTAGGGGGACAGCAGAGAAAAGGGGCTCCCGACCGGAATGCATGTGTGTGTGTGTGTGTGTGTGTGTGTGTGTATGTGTGTGCGCGCGTGCGGGAGTGAAGCTGAAAAGCTATAAATCTCGCTTCAAAAATAAATGTTTGTAAGAACTTCAGGTCCTGCCTGCCATGCTTCTGTACTCCACCCACATCAGGGATTTGCTACAGTGGTGCCATAACCCGGGATCCCGAGTACAGAAGGGAACCACCCCATGGAGTCCTCGCCAATTATGGAGCTCATCCATGCCCTCGCTGCTGCCCAGCAGAACCAGCATCAAGCGCTGACCGCCCTCCGGAAGGACCAGGAACAACGCTTTGAAGCCTTGATGCTGGCCCAACAGAAAGATCACCAGGTGTTCCAGCTTCTGCTGGCATCAGCAGGGGCGTCCAACATTACCACCCTGGACTCCCCTCATGTCACCCTCATGAAGATGGGCCCACATGATGAGCCTGAAGCCTTCATCGCTCTCTTCAAGCAAGCGGCCCAAGCGTGGGGGTGGTCAATCAAGCAGCGCGTAGCTCACCTTCTCCCGCTCTTGACAGGCGAGGCACAGCTTGTGGCACAGCAGCTCCCTGCCGACAGCCAGCTCAACAATGCCGACCTCAAGAGGGCCATTTTGCACCGGGCCGGCCACTCCCCAGAGCAACATTGCCAGCTGTTCTGGAAGCTGACACTGGAGGAAATCGGCCGACCATTCACATTTGGCCAACAACTCTGGGGTGCCTGCCAGTGGTGGCTGAGAGCGGAAGACTGCGATGCCGACAGGATCATCAACCTGGTGGCACTGGAACAGTTCATCTCTCGGCTTCCGGAAGGAATGGCAGAATGGGTCCAGTGTCACCACCCGGCATTGCTCCAGCAAGCCATCAAGTTGGCGGAGGACCATATGGTGACAGTTCTGATGACAGACGGATGAGGCGAAGGCACCTCTCCTCGTTTCTCTTCTCTCCCCCCTCTCCCTTTCTCTCTCCCTCTTGCCCCATTCCCCCATCATGGAGGCGGGGGACGACTCCCCCCCAAGCCAGCCCGTTGCACCTGTGGTGTCCTCCCGTCTCCCTCTTCCATGTCTTTGCCCCCCCCCAGGTGAGTGATGCCCTAAACACCGGAGCAGAGGGAAAGCCTGGGCCGGTATGCTGGCACGGTGGGGAGCCGGGGCATCTCCAGAATCAGAGTTCCACAAGGGAGGTGGAAGCAGTGATCCGGATCCCTGATGTGCCAGAGACCACCCCCGATCAGGCCAGAATATATCGCATACCAGTAAGTATTCAAGGGAATACATATCATGCTTTGTTGGATTTCGGTTGTAATCAGACCTCAACTGACCAATGCCTGGTGCAAGGTGAGACATTGGAGAGAGAACAAGTGGTGAAAGTGTTGTGTGTGCATGAGGATGTTCACAATGATCCCTTAGTGTCTGTCCGTGTTCTATTCCGGGGCCAAATCATCGAAAAAGAGTGTCTTGCCATCAAGTGGGCAGTCCTCGCCCTCCGATATTATCTGTTGGGGTGCCCTTTCACTCTCTGTTTGGACCACGTGCCCGTCCAGTGGCTCCACCACATGAAGGATGCCAATGTGCAGATCACCCATTGGTATCTCGCTCTCCAGCCATTTAAGTTTGAGGTGATCCACAGGCCAGGGGCACAGATGGTGGTGGCAGACTTCCTGTCCCATTGGGGGGGGGTCAGCTTCAGGCCAGACGGCTCCCTGGCCTGAGTTTGGCGGTGGGGGTATGTGGCAGCGGGAGCGTGGCCAAGCACCAGCCTGTGAATGGAGGGCAGGGTCGGGGAAGGTAAGTGGCTAAGTCATTCCACCTGCTGTCAATTAATGTGTGTGTATGTGTTTGTTACAGGGACAGAGAAAAAAAGGAGGGGGAGAGCAAAGGGGCTCCCAACCAGAATGCATGTATGTGTGCGCATGTGTGGGAGTGAGGCTGAAAGCTATATATCTCACTTCAAAAATAAACGTTTGTAAGAACTTCAGGTCCCGCCAGCTGTGCTTCTGTACTCCACCCACATCAGGGATTTGCTACACTCCAAACATGCATTCAAACACTGTCAAAATGTCATTTTTGGATTGCCTGAGAAAAATGGGAATACATTTTGATAAACTTTATATGTACAACCTGGCCTTCAGAAGATGACAGTCATAGCAGCAGACAGGTCAGTCCCTCTGCACAGATTTCTTCAAAAAAGACTCAGGTGTTTGTTAAAAACACATCAAGTATAAACCAAACATTTCATTGTTTCCCTCTAATGTAAAAAATATATAGAGCTAATTTGTCAATTAATAGTATTAGGTGTGTGATGGGAGCACATTAAGTACAGTTAGACTGTAGCTCTGTCTATCCTACAACACAACTCATATATCTAATCTTCTTCCTTTAGGTTTGGATGAATCATAATAGCCCACTGTTATGTAATCCAAAGCACCAGAATACTGAAGTTGATCACTCAGACATATACTACCCCCATAGCACATTGGCTTCCAGTGTGAGGTTGGCCCAAGGAAACCACCGTCCAAGTATTGCATTGCTCCTCTCTCGACTGCTCCCGTGGTGCTGAAAAGACAGCGATACTTCAGCACCACTATTTTGGACTTCCAAAAGCAGCATGATCACAGAACAGAGCCTCCTGATTGCACACGGTTGGAACAGATTAAATGGCACCTCAATCTACCCTCCTCAAGCAGCCAGAGGAGTACTGTATAAAGAGGTGCCACCACAAACACAGGTTAGGTGAATGTTTTCAGGGCATGCTGACTGACTCCTCCACTCCCTCTCTTTTCAGACAACAACAATGATGCCGATGATGAGAACAATGAGGAAGACAGCAGAGAGTCCAGCACACTCACAGGCAATCGCCTAGGCTCCTGCTACCCATGATAGAATGCCGAAAGTTCCAGATGTAGCCAGCTCGTGCCTGTGACCCAGCTGTAGGCCAGCTCTGGCCCTCCACTGTATGCACTTGCTACACTCCCTTCACCATCTGCACTTCCCCTGCCTTTTTTTTTAAATTTAAAAGAGCACTTAACTTCTACTGACCCTGGGTTGTGTGTCTGTGTTCCCCACCACAGCTATGAGTGCCACACTGGTGGAAAATGTGTGCATGAACACAGTGCCCCCACCCACCTCCCATATGGAACCTCTCCTGCAACAACTCCTGGAAGCCAGTCTCCAACAGCAGCAGGTGATGCAAGAACTCACCAAGGTCTTCCAAGTTGCCACTTAGGAGCTGCTGCAGCAACAAGCCAGAGCTGCTCCCCTTCCTGGCCACCATTCAGATTCTCACAAAGAAGCTCTGTGTCTGTTCCCCAAGCTGACTCCTTTGGAGAATGTTGATTCTTACCTCTACACTTTTGAACAGACTGTGATACAGGAAGGCTGACCTGAGGAGGAGTGGGCCCAGGCTCTGGCCCCTCCTCATGGAGGCCCACCTGGCCGACCATGGTCTCCCCCTGGCCTCGGCCGATGAGTACCCACTCCTGAAAGAACAAATCCTGGCACACTGCAGGGTCTCTGCCTGCCAGGCCACAGTTCCACCACTGGGTGTATTGGGCTGATGTGAATCCTGCAGCCAAATGGATACTCTGCTGAGGACCACCAAATGATGGCTACAGCCTGAACAACACTCAGCTACCAAGGTTGCAGAATTGGTCATCATGGATTGCTTCCTCTGGGCATTCCCACCCACAGAGTGCATTGGAGATGAGGGATGAAGAGATGAGGACACCCAAAATGCCCGCCAAGCTCATCATGGCCTTGTAGTGTACCCTCACCACTCTGGACATCAGCAAATGAGAAACGACAAAACCTCACCAGGCTCACACCAGGCCCTAACATACACCCTCCTGGGCCAATGCCGAGCCCTGATGTCTCCCACCATGACCAGCTTGCCCTCCATCACTCCTGAATGAGGCTATGCCCAATGCTCCCAAACCTCAGTCAACTGCCCCAGACCAGAAGCCATTGCTTGCTGGCTGTGTTGTCCACTCACCTACAAGCCATCATCTTTCAACCACCTCTGTGCAAGTAGATGGACAGCCAGTGAAAGCTCTCCTTGACTCCGGCAGCACCGTTATGCCCTGTTCAACCCTCCATCATGCCTGAAGCTGTGGGGGCACTGTGGCACAGTCAGCATCACCTGTGTGCATGGGGACGCATGAGAGGTGGCCGCTATCCATATCTGGATTGAAAATGAGCAAGGTGAGTGGAAACTAACTGTTGGTATGTTTCCTGAAGTCGCTGTCCCTCTCCTACTAGGTAGAGATTGGCCTGGGTCACCCAAGGAGCTCCCTGCGACCAGAAGGATGAAGAGAAGATGAGTGCCCCAGAGGCCTGTGGACCACAATGTACCACTCTAGAATGTGTGCCTGGTTGGGGAGCATGAGGATGCTGATGCCTGTGCTGGTGAAGGTAAGTCAAACACCACCCTTCTCTCACGTGTATAAGCAGGTGGCTGAAGAATGGAACTTTGGGCAGAAGCAGAAAAAGGACGAGCAGCTAATGCACAGCTGTGGGCAGGTGTCTCATCTCTCATCTCATTATCTCTAGCCACTTTATCCTGTTCTACAGGGTCACAGGCAAGCCGGAGCCTATCCCAGCTGACTACGGGCGAAAGGCGGGATACACCCTGGACAAGTCGCCAGGTCATCACAGGGCTGACATATAGACACAGACAACCATTCACACTCACACCTACGGTCAATTTAGAGTCACCAGTTAACCTAACCTGCATGTCTTTGGACTGTGGGGAAAACCAGAGCACCCGAAGGAAACCCACGCGGACACGGGGAGAACATGCAAACTCCGCACAGAAAGGCCCTCGCCGGCCACGGGGCTCGAACCCAGAACTTCTTGCTGTGAGGCAACAGCGCTAACTACTGTACTACACCACCGTGCCGCCCATGGGCAGGTGTACATTGTGAAAAGCAGAGACTAGCAGCTGGGGCAACCCCTTCCCATCTCCTAGTTACTGGTCCACCCTGAGATCCTCTACCATCACACAGAACAGTGTGGCCAGCCTGCAGACCTGCTAGTAGTTCTTCACTCTAATGTGGGCCTGATGATGCACTAGACACCTCCCACCTTTTGGATGGCCATCTCGTGAGCAAAAATACTATGGAGAATATCTGTTACTGTTTCCTCTGGCCAGGGATCAATGTGGAGGTAAGGAACTTCTGCCAATGCTGCCCCCCATGTCAGTGTACTGCCCCAACGAAACCTGTACCTGCCTCACTCATGCCTCTGCTTATTATTGGCATCCCCTTTGAGAGAGTGGGCATGAATCTGGTGGGTCCTCTTCCCAAGTCTGCCCAGGGCCACAAGCACATACTTGTCATCGTGAACTATGACACTCAATACCCCGAGGCAATTCCCCATTTGGAAGGCTACGGCCAGAAACATCTTCAAGGAACTGGTTCTGCTGTTCTCTCATGTGGGGCTCACAAAATACCTCCTTATAGACCAAGGTATGCCCTGTGTATCTGAGTTAATAATGGATGTGTGCCGGGTTTTGGAAGTCAAACAAATCCACACCTCAGTCTACCACCTCCAGACTGACAGACTGGTTGAGAGGTTCAACCAGACCCTGAAGCAGATGCTACAGCAGGTAGTGGATGAGGATGGGAGTTACTAGGACCTCCAGGAACTGGATGCTCACCTGGACAGCAAGTACAGTCAAATAAAGGGGTTGCAGCCTACAGCTTTATAGTGATTGTTTTTGATGATTGTTATGTCTGAATGTGAAATAAACAAACAAACAAACAAACAAACAAACAAACAAACATCATATGCTCCTATTGGACACAGCCAAATGGTCTTTAAAAGTATTCCAGGATTTATGTAGATACTGCTAATTTGCTGCCACTTATCTTTGGCCTCAGGGATTGGGTGTTTATCCTTTATCAGATTTGACAACCCAGCACATGTCCTATTTCCCCTTTTTGTTTGAATTATATGTTTGTGAAGAGTATAACCTAAAGCAGTTGTTTATGGAATCTACTATTAAAATGTCCAAAATTGAAGTCACTTTCAAGGAAGAAATCTCTTGTGCTTTTTGCATGATGGGTGACTATGTTTTATATGTTTCATTCAAGAAAAATAAGAATACATTTTTTTCTGATTGATGTTTATTTTTTATTTATGTTTTTAATTATTTTATTCTTCTTTTTGGCAGACCTGGGTCTCCAGAGACTATGAAGAGCTTGTAAGAAAAACCATGCTCTAATATATCTTATACAACATAAAACAAATAATGATTCATCAATCTTTTTAGAAAGCATATTATTATCCAGACAAGTGAATAATGTATAATTATTCAACAATTAATGTTTTGTAGCTATTTATTTTGTGGTGCTCGGCCCATCACGGCCTTTTTGGTAATCTGCTCAGGGTGTAGGAGTATAATATAGCACTTTGGAGCAAATATGGCTACCAGCAGCCCAAAACTAGGTGCCAAGATAACAAAGGTCTCTATAGCCACAGAATACTTCCCAGGAGAGCTGATGTATGCAGGCACAAAAGTAATCCACACAGCACAGAATATCAGCATGCTAAACGTGATGAATTTGGCCTCATTAAAGTTATTTGGTAGGTTCCTTGCTCAGAAGGCCAGAAGAAAGCTTACAGCAGCCAGCAGGCCAATGTAACCTAATAGTGATGCAAACCCAACCACAGAACCCATGGCACATTCATACACTATTTTTGAGCTGATGTAGCGAGTGTTTTTATGGGGTGTGGGAGATGCTGTAACCAGCCAGACTGTACATATAACCACTTGGAGGACTGTGAGGACCAGCACTGTACCTCACTGTTGGACCACCCCAAACCACTTCAATGCATTATGGCCTTCTGGCCGAGTGGACTTAAAAACAGCCACAACCACCATGGTTTTGACCAGAATGCTGGAGATACTCAATACGAAGCTGATGCCAAATGCCACATGCCTCAGTTGGCATGTCCACAACTGAGGCTGCCCAATGAAAAGCAGCACACACAAGAAGCATAGTTTGAGTGACAGGAGCAGAAGGAAACTCAGCTCAGAGTTGTTGGCCCTGACCACAGGGGTGTGGCGGTGATGCACAAACACAATCAGAACTCCAGTTTAGAAGCAGATGCCAAACAGGGAAGCTGTTGTTAAGGACATGCCCAGTGGCTCTTCATAGGACAGGAACTCCACCTCCTTTGGGACACAGTGGTGTAAGCCACACAGCCACCCAGCTGTTCCTGAACTCCTGGTGGAAGGACTGGGCAGCATAGATAACATAGTCATCATTACTCTACACTAAGCCCACCCAGGTCCAACCAAAGTGCTTCAGGATTTGGATGATGGCAGACATCTGGAAGACATCATTAGGGTTTGTCCTGAAAAACGAGGGGAACTGATGCCAGTTGTTGAGACAGGAGCAAGTAGCAAAGTAGCTAACATGGTGGAATGTTTTAGCAAAAAGGAAAATGAGTCAGGGATAGGGAATGCAAAAAAGAAAGTGAGAGATAAAATGACAAAAATGGGAAATATGACATTCTGAATGTCGAAGGACTTCGTAATCATGATAATTTATTGCCATGTTTTAATACAAAGGTAATTAAATAGATTTAAACATATTAGTTCAAATTTCTCCAAACAAATTGAAGAAAATTTTTTTTCTCTTAATCTGTACCATGGGCACTCAAAAGAACCCTAGCACACTAGAGATAGCTATAGAGAAAGTGGAAACTGGGTCCCCACTCTGCCAATCAGCAGGGTCGAACTGGTGCAGTTCAGACCAGAGGCAATTTCATCACTTCCAGTGATCAGTGCTGTGGCTGCTCAAAATGCAACAGCAAGCATCATACAATTGTCATACAAATGGTAGCCCAGCATGATGTTTGGAAGTAGGTTGGGATTTCTGTTGATCTCATCAATAGCAAAACCCATAGTCATTGCCTGCTGGAAGGTTACCATTTCAAACCTGTGGCAATATCACATACAAGCAGAAGAATAAGTAACAAAAAAAGGCATATTCAATTCATTGTGTAATCATGCTCTGCTTTTTTTTTCGTGCAAAAAGGTTCATTGACAATTGCTGTATCAAACCAACTCACTGTTTACAGTAGGCTTGTTCTGGCTCACTTGTGAAGCTCATCTCTCATCTCATCTCATTATCTGTAGCCGCTTTATCCTGTTCTACAGGGTCGCAGGCAAGCTGGAGCCTATCCCAGCTGACTACGGGCGAAAGGCGGGGTACACCCTGCCAGGTCATCACAGGGCTGACAAATAGACACAGACAACCATTCACACTCACATTCACACCTACGGTCAATTTAGAGTCACCAGTTAACCTAACCTGCATGTCTTTGGACTGTGGGGGAAACCGGAGCACCCGGAGGAAACCCACGCGGACACGGGGAGAACATGCAAACTCCACACAGAAGGTCCCTCGCCGGCCCCGGGGCTCGAACCCAGGACCTTCTTGCTGTGAGGCGACAGCGCTAACCACTACACCACCGTGCCGCCCTCAGCAAAATATATATATATATATATATATATATATATATATATAATTTTTTTTTATTTGTAGTTTATTATTTTCCAGTTTTTCTATGTGTTTACTTGTAGCTCTGTTTGCCTGTAAATGTATGCATGTTAGCCAGCAGGTCCCCCCAGGATTTTGCGGGCCTTTTTTGTGATTGTTGCGGGCTAAAATGTCTGATGTTGCGGGGTTTTTTTCCAAAAAATTGCGGTGAAAGTTGGAGTGTTTTTTAGGTTTTTGTTGCGATTACATTGCGGGAGGAAGTGAAAGTTATGAGAAATTGTTGCAATTTTCTCTTTTTGTGATAAAAATTGAGTGATATGTTAAATATTAAGTTATTACTGAAAAACTATTGATTAAAAAAACAGACACTGACAAATGGCCCTATAAACATCTTTACCAATATAAAAGATTACTAGGACTACAAAAATGCAGAAAAATAGGCTTTACTTATCCAAATGCACCTATTGGTTCAAAAGTTAAAGTGCATAGAACCTCACAGCACAACATGAAGTTACCTTAAAATATAATATAAATGCCTCAGCTTTCATGTAATAAAATAAAAAAAAAACTATTAATACTAGTACTGTGTGCAGGGAGTCTCTCCTGAAGACTAAATTAAGCAATAATTATAAACTAATATAAAATAAATGGTTTGGGCTTCATAGAAGAAAAAAAAAACAATTTGAACAGAATCTCACAGTATGATGCTGAAGCCGCCTAAACAATGGAAAATAAATGTCTGTGAAGATTCTCAATCATCCAGGTCATAGTAAACTGTGGGTGGTAGAAATGGGCAACTGGACTTGCTTGAAGATTCTTGAAAACATTTCACCTCTCGTCCAAAAGGCTTCCTCAGTTTTGTCTGAATAATAGGGAGTATCAGATATTTATCCTCTTCTGGCTCAGAATCAGAATCAGAATTCTGATGACCAGCTCATCTAAGGTGTCATTGAGGCATCATGTTGGTGTGGGTCGCTGGAGGCTGGGTGTGAATGGCGAGTCATTAGGGTGATCAAAGGATTGCCCGTTAGGGTGATCAATGGCAATCTGACTCTCTCTGTCCTCCTGTGAGTCCCCGAAAATGATGTCAGTGGGAATAATCTAGCCTTCTTGGATTGTGATGTACACATTAGACAAGACAGAAGCCTTAGTATCGAGATCTACAGGAAACCCCCACACACAGACCAGTACCTACTTTTTGACTCTCACCACCCACTGGAACATAAATTGGAGGTCATTAGGACCTTGCAACACAGGGCTCAGAACATTCCTACAACATTAGAGGGAAAAGAGAAGGAGCAGAATCGTATCAAGAAAGCACTTCAGAATTGCGGTTATCCCAACTGGGCTTTCCTAAAGAGCATAAAAAGGAACATAACTGACAAGGATGATAACAGAAACAAACGCAAGAACATTGTCATTCCCTACATTTCTGGTCTATCTGAGAAACTCAGGAGGATCTTCTACAAACACAACATTCCGGTACATTTCAGACCCAATAACACCCTGAAGCAGAAACTGGTCCACCCTAAGGACAGAATACCCAGACACAAACAGGACAACGTAGTGTATGCAATTCAGTGCAGTGAGAATTGCACAAATTCGTATATTGGGGAGATGAAACAACCGCTATACAGGCGCTTGGCCCAACACAGGAGAGCCAGCTCCTCAGGCCAGGACTCGGCTGTCTACATTCATCTTAACAACGAAGGACACTCATTTCGGGATTGTGACGTACGCATTTTAGCCAGAGAGGATCGTTGGTATGAGCGAGGAGTCAAAGAAGCCATTTTTGTCAACCTGGAACGGCCATCACTGAACAGAGGTGGGGGTCTAAGACATAATTTGTCAACCATCTACAAGGTGGTCTTGGACACTCTTCCCAGATGGCTGGGTGTATGCCAGGACCCAGCTGTTTTCGGGGACTCACAGGAGGACAGAGAGAGTCAGATTGCCATTGATCACCCTAACGGGCAATCCTTTGATCACCCTAATGACTCGCCATTCACACCAGCCTCCAGCAACCCACACCAACATGATGCCTCAATGACACCTTAGATGAGCTGGTCATCAGAATTCCGATTCTGATTCTGAGCCAGGAGAGGATAAATATCTGATACTCCCTATTAGTCAGACAGAACTGAGGAAGCCTTTTGGATGAGAGGTGAAAAGTTTTCAAGAATCTTCAAGTAAGTCCAGTTGCCCATTTCTACCACCCACAATGGAAAATAAAATACCATTTTGGCAAAAATGTAGGCATCCATTAATTTCTTGTATTAAGTAAAAAAATAATGTAAAGTGCACACAGTCCTTCACTGTAAACATTACACACTTTCAGTAACAGAATTTAAGCCTACATAAACACTGACTTGCACATCATGCAATGTTGCCAGATACTGCTGATGTTTTCCAGCCCAAAATATGTTAAAAACACACCAAAATGCACTTAAAACCGCCAAATTGGGTGGGAAACCGCCCAATCTGGCAACACTGCGCACATGCTGCTTCTCTTGAACGTATACATAGTTTGCACATGACGTCACAGAGTCGGGGATTCCCTAGTGGCGGCCATCTTGTGGGGCAAGCTTACCGTACGGGTCACTGAGCACACATTGTAACGTGCAAGTACAAAGTCTTCAAAAGAACCCAAGCAGGCTATTTAAAGCTAGCAATGGTGCACACCTGTTGTATTCACACTGTCGTAATAGGTCAGATGATGACATCAAGTGGAGCTTTTATGGAATTCCCACTGTATGGGAGCACGAAGGCAAGCAAACAAAGAAACTCAGCATACAAAGGAGAAATCTATGGCTTGTGAGAAACAACCGCAAGGATTATCAGCCTTCCAAGCACAGCAAAGTCTGCTCCGATCATTTTATAAGTGGTAAATTGTTTAAATAAACAATCAATTGTGTTTAACCTCCTAAGACCCAAGCTGTTTTTTTACATGCATTTTTTATTTCTTTTTGCTATTTGGGCTTATTAGAACCTGATTAGAATAAAAACTAAGCATCATCTTTGACAAGATATACTTTTTGAGAAAAAGTATGTCCACATATGTGGATTCTTGTTCTGAATTTCTAAAAAGTGCTGTCCACGTATGTGACCGCTAGGCCCTAGGAGGTTTTAAGTTTGTTTTTGGAAACCAAAACATCGTGTAAACAATCTCTGGGGAATGCCTAACTGGAACCGCTGAGTGTACATTTACATTGTACACTGACATGGTACTGTAATACCACTAATGGATGTAAAATTTGTCTTAAATCAACTCGATATTATACACACACATATATATTTATATGCAGTGTTGAGAGCTCTAAAATTCCAATGTTTACATACCTTGGCTGTAATTAGGACACGACTGTCACTTGTTTTTATATGGTGGACTTCACGGACCCAGCCACAGACAAAATAATTGTATGACTCCAGCGACTTGTATGCTTTGAGGTCGTCAAGTGTGTAGGCACTTTTACTATTCATTAAATAGTTCAGAATATCAGGGTACAATATGGATGGCAGCCCTGCATAGTCACTTGAAAATGCATCTTTGTCCACTTCGTAGGGGTCATTTCCCCCAATCAAGGCCAGTTTGGCTGCATACTGTTGTCGTGAGATGTCGTCTAATGTATCTATATACTTCTGTTTGCTTGATTTTGCTGACATTGATCTTTATTTTAGAAAACTGACTATAAAACTTCATAAATTCGTCCGAGATAACGTAGCCGGTAATGGCGATGGTCCGTTTTGTTTGACCCACAAGATGGCGGCTGGAGGGCTTTCCCCGGAATGCCGTGACATCAGTGAAAACTATGTATACACGGAAGTAAGGCGGAAGGTAGTTTGTCGACGTCACCTCAAGACAACGCCAACGATTGGTCAAGTTTGTGGGAAAGTTGCAGTGATTGGATATAATTGCAACACCGCCCTGAATTCGTGGGGATTGGTTGAATTTGCGTTGATGTTACAAATAGCAACATCGCGAAATCCTGGAGGGTCTGAGTAATGTCACTTTTTCTGATTGTTGCTCAGACTGTACTGTGGTGACCTTATGTTTCCTGTTAGTAACTGCAAGCTCCCACCTTTGTGATTACACAGTAAAGAGCAACACCAGTAAACTTGTTTCATACCATATTTTGCAGATGTTGTCTTCTTTCCTCCGCCTTTGAAGGGCAACATACTTTGGTGGGCCGTACGGGGAAGATCTGCTAGTGTCAAGCTGAGAGAATGTGGGACCATCCCTAGTCAGTCAAACTGAAAAAATGTAAAAACTGTAACACTGCCCACTACTGCTCAAAAATCTGTCAAAAAAGGCACTGGGAGGAGTATCAACCATTGTGTAGAGCCATTAGCCAGTTAGAGGAGAGTATGTCACAAAAAGGGAAAGTCAGGTTTGCCTGTTTTGAAGCTAATACTATAAACTATCTCCCTCCACAGCAGCACAGAAAACTGGTCAGTCTAATTGGCAAAAGGTGCATAGTGCAGTGTAGCCTAGATAACATCCCTGTCTTAGCCTTGTGAGACACCGGAGCCCAGGCTAGTATAATTAATGAATCTTGGAGATGTAGATATTTACCGCACACTAGTGTGAGATGCCTGGAAGAGCTCCTACAGCAGAATACTTTAACTGGAAAGGCAGCCAACCAAACAGCCATCCCATTCACAGGCTGGATAGCTGTTGAATTCAAGCTACATAGTTCAGCAGGCCCCCGTCCAAGGTTACAAGTCCCTATTTTAGTGTCGGATGACCCTAATGTAGCTGAGGATCCAATCATAGGGTATAATGTGATTGAAGAACTGGCCAAAGGGCAGTCAGAGGGTGAGGTTCAGCAGGGGGTGCACATGTCTGAAGTGATCATTGCAGCTTTAAAAGTTGACCCCAGCACAGCTAGCACCCTTATTCAGCTCATTACAGCAGACTATACAGACTTTGATGGGGCAGTGGTTAGAACAGGCAGGAAAATAATAATAATATATCCAGGACAAACAGTTATCAATGGTCACTCATGTGTTGGCCAAACTGAGAGAGAGACTGCCATACTATTCAGCCCTGCCAACAAACCATATTGGCCAGAAGCTTTGCACATTGATGAGGCTCTCATCACAGTGAAGCGAGGTATCTCCTGTCACATAACAGTACCTGTGTCAAACCGCACAAAACATGATATGACCATTGACCCATTGACAAATGTAAAAACTGTAACACTGCCCACTACTGCTCAAAAATCTGTCAAAAAAGGCATTTGACAAAGTTTTGAGGACTTCCTGGTTTACGCACATCCTGCTTCCTGAGTTGTTCGCGCCGAGTCCTTTTTTCCTGTGAGTGCCGGCGTTAATTACTAATCCTTTTTTAACTTTTTTTCTACAAATAAATTTCCAGTATCCTCTTCATTTTTATTGTACTGTCACTTTCATTTTTGTACTTTTCACTTAAGCTTTCCTTTTTCCGTTTTTTTTCCCGTTTTTTTCTCTTTCTTTTTTTTGGAAGAACGCCGAGACCGGAAGCTTTCTTTTTCTCTCCTCCTGTGTAAAGTCCACAAGCGGAGGCCATCCACATCTGATCTGCTTTAATATCAACAGATCTTCATTTAAGGTACGTGAATCTTTTCATCATGGCACACCTTCAGCCTGTTCAGTGTGCTGAGTGCAGGATGTTTAGTCATTCTTCCTCCGTCACTAGCGATAGCTTTATTAGCTTTACTTGTGATAAGTGCAGATTAGTTAGCTCTCTGACGGAGAAGATTACAGTGCTAGAAGCGCGTGTCCAGGCTTTAGAGCAGGTTAGTGAGCATGAGAACAGTGTAGTTTCTGTTAGGGAAAGTCTGGACGCCCTAGGTGGAGTTAGCAATCCCCCAACTCCGGCATTAGAGCCCTTACAGCAGGGCGAATGGGTGACGGCTCGGCGGCATAAGCATAGAGCCAAAGCTACCGCTGAGGCTCACCCACGGGAGCACCACTCCTCTCCGCGTCACGTGTCGAACAGGTTTGCTCTCCTTAGTGATGCACCCACTGAGAAACC
The DNA here is from genome assembly GCF_027579695.1 of Neoarius graeffei. Taxonomy (NCBI): domain Eukaryota; kingdom Metazoa; phylum Chordata; class Actinopteri; order Siluriformes; family Ariidae; genus Neoarius; species Neoarius graeffei. The sequence continues at coordinate 91,783,957 of NC_083574.1, read as the reverse complement.
TGAAAGAGCTCTGGTTATAGGGGACTCTATCATATGGCATGTGAAATTAGCTCAGCCTTTAGGGGCACCAGCAGCTTTAGTCAGGTGTATACCGGGAGCCAGGGCGCCGGACATAGCAGGTAATCTTAGGGTCCTAGGCAAGCACAGGTTCTCAAAGATAGTTATCCATGCAGGAGCTAATGATATACGCCTTCGTCAGTCTGAGGTTACTAAGAGTAACTTTGTAGAGGTGTTTAAATTAGCGAAGGCGATGTCCGATGCTGTAGTATGCTCTGGCCCCATCCCAATGCGGATTGGCGATGTAGCTTACAGCAGGTTATGGTCGCTGAACTGCTGGCTGTCCAGGTGGTGCTCTGAAAACAGTGTGGGCTTTATAGATAATTGGGCTAATTTTGAGGGCACTGCTGGCCTGTTAGGGCGGGACGGTATCCATCCCACTCGGGAAGGTGCTGCTCTCATTTCCTGCAGCATAGGTCATAGTCTCAGAACAGGCCTAGTTAATTTCTGACAATCCAGAGCCAAGGCCATGGAGCAGATGAACAGGCTAAACTGACTGTCTGCTAGCTGCACAGAGTCGTCACTCAGGGCCCACTACATTGAGACTGTGTCTGTTCCCCGAGCTCAACAAAAAGGTAGAAATTTTCAGAGAGTTTGTTCCAGTAACCTAATCAATATAAAATTAGATCATACTGACTGTACAGCTGCTGCCAGAACCTTTGATCTAAAGGTGGGGCTATTAAATATTAGATCTCTTACATCTAAAGCGCTAATGGTTAATGAACTCATTACTGATCAGGAGTTTAATGTACTGTGTTTAACAGAAACATGGATTAAGCCAAATGAATATATAGCATTAAATGAAGCGAGTCCTCCTGGATACAGTTATATACACCAGCCTCGTCTAACTGGCAGAGGAGGAGGTGTCGCGGTTATTTATAACGATTATCTAGGTGTAACACAAAAACCTGGTTATAAATTTAATACATTTGAAGTTCTTCATACTCATATAATGTATGTAGCCTCGAAAAATAAGTCTACCCAGTTAATTCCATTGCTTATTATTTACAGGCCCCCGGGGCCATATTCTGAGTTTCTTTCTGAATTCGCAGATTTTATCTCAGATCTGGTTATTTCCTTAGACAAAGCTCTAGTTGTCGGAGATTTTAATATTCACTTCGATAACCCAGGAGACCCTTTAAAAACAGCGTTTGTGTCCATCTTAGACTCAGTCAGGATTAAGCAGAATGTCATAGGACCGACCCATAATGGTGGTCACACCCTTGATCTAATACTAACATTCAGATTAAACGTAGATAATATAGTCATACTTGCACAGTCTGAAGTTATCTCAGATCATTGTCTCATCTCATTCAAGATATGTCTGAGTAATAATATATGCACCTCACCACGCTACTGTATTAAAGTACTTTCACGTCAACTACTGCACAGAGCTTTATAAATGATCTCCCAGAGCTGTCAACTTTGATTGGGTCACTGTCAGCCCCTGCAGAACTTGATCAGGCAACTGAATGCTTAGAGTCAACATTCCGCCATACTTTAGATAATGTAGCTCCTCTAAAAAGGAAAATGGTCAGAGACAAAAAATTAGCACCCTGGTATAATGATGACACTCGCACATTAAAACAGACCACTCAAAAATTGGAACGTAAATGGCGTCAAACAAAATTGGTAGTGTTCAATTTAGCTTGGAAGGAGAGCTTCCTGAAGTATAGAAAAGCTCTTAGTGCTGCAAGATCAACATATTTCTCCTCCCTAATAGAAGATAACAAAAATAATCCTAGATTCCTATTTAATACTGTAGCAAAATTAACCAGGAATAAGTCCACTATCAACACATGCACACCTGCAGTATGTAGTAGCAACGACTTCATGAATTTTTTTAATGACAAAATTGAGAATATCCGACAAAAAATTCAAACTACTAATTTAAGGTTAGACAATGAAAGTGACCTTGTAGTTAACAATATAACTGTATCAGATCATCAGTTAGAATGTTTTACTCCCCTAAAAGAAACTGAATTACTTTCATTAATCTCTACATCAAAAGCCTCAACTTGTGTACTAGATCCCTTACCGACACATCTATTCAAACAGATAATGCCTGGAGTAATTGAACCGCTTCTAAAAATAATAAATTCTTCTCTTATGATTGGCTATGTACCCAAATCCTTTAAACTAGCAGTTATCAAACCCCTGATTAAAAAACCTGACCTTGATCCCTGTCAGCTGTCCAATTATCAGCCAATATCAAACCTCCCCTTTATCTCCAAAATCCTTGAAAAAGCTGTGGCACAGCAGTTATGCTCATATTTACATAGGAATAACATCCATGAAATGTATCAGTCAGGATTTAGACCTCATCATAGCACAGAGACAGCACTGGTTAAAGTAGTAAACGACCTACTGTTGGTGTCTGATCAGGGCTGTGTCTCGCTACTTGTGTTGCTTGACCTTAGTGCAGCATTTGATACCATTGATCATTCCATTCTTCTGGATAGACTAGAAAATGTTGTGGGAGTTAAGGGAATGGCCCTCTCCTGGCTCAGGTCTTATCTAACTGTTCGTTATCAGTATGTTGATATAAATGGTGATATTTCTAGATGTACCGAGGTAAAGTTTGGTGTTCCACAAGGTTCTGTCTTGGGTCCACTGCTTTTTTCTCTATATATGTTACCTCTGGGCAATATTATTCGTAAACATTGTATTAGTTTCCACTGTTATGCTGATGACACACAGTTGTATGTCTCTGCAAAACCTGATGAGAGACACCAGCTTAATAGAATTGAGGAATGTGTTAAGGACATTAGACACTGGATGCTTATTAATTTCCTTCTGCTTAACTCTGACAAGACTGAAGTACTTGTGCTAGGACCACATACAGCTAGAAATAAGTTTTCTGATTACACAGTGACTCTGGATGGCCTTTCTGTTTCTTCACATGCAGCAGTAAAAGACCTCGGAGTGATTATTGACCCCAGTCTTTCATTCGAAACTCACATTGATAACATCACCCGGATATCTTTCTTCCATCTCAGAAATATTGCAAAGATAAGAAATTTAATGTCATTGCATGATGCAGAAAAACTAGTCCATGCTTTTGTTACCTCCAGGTTGGATTATTGTAATGCCTTACTGTCTGGATGTTCCAATAAGTGCATAAACAAGCTCCAGTTAGTTCAAAATGTAGCAGCAAGAGTCCTTACTAGAACTAGAAAATATGACCACATCACGCCTGTCTTATCCACACTGCATTGGCTCCCAATCAAATTTCGTATTGATTATAAAATACTACTATTGACCTTTAAAGCACTAAATGGTCTCGCACCATAGTACCTGAGTGAACTTCTGCTCCTCTATGACCCGCCATGCCTACTTAGATCAAAAGGTGCAGGCTATCTGCTGGTACCTCATATAGTGAAGGCTACATCAGGGGGCAGAGCCTTTTCTTACAAAGCCCCACAGTTATGGAACAGCCTTCCAAGTAATGTTCGGGAATCAGACACAGTCTCAGCATTTAAGTCTAGGCTGAAAACATATCTGTTTAGTCAAGCCTTTTGTTAATGGTGTTTGTGAGGTAAATGAATAGATCTGGAGGGTCCTCAGACATAGAGTGTTTTGGTAAACTGGGATGTATGGATGCTGTCAGTCCCCACTCGCTTGCTCACTCGAGTTTGTTGACGGTGTAGTGGCTGGCTGTTTTATGTCCCGGGGCTCCCTCATGCCTGTGTTACCTTCTGGCTCTCTCCTTTTAGTTATGCTGTCATAGTTAGTTGCCGGAGTCCCTGCTTGTACTTGGTGCAATATGTATACTGCTCCTACTTATTCAGGTGACATTGGGCATACCTAACAACCTGTGTTTTCTTTCCCTCCCCCCACCCCAAATCTGTCCCTCTGAGTTACATGGAGTCAACAGGAAATCTTTTGGTGGAGAGGGTGGAGATCTCGACTGGCTATCGTAGCCTGCAGGGAATCGGCCGTCAGACATTCTGTCGCATGTCCCAGACCCGGTGAAATGTAACTGAATTGTCTTGGCCAGCCCTAAGGGTCCCATCTGCATCTCATCATTGCTGAGGAGTGTGCTCCCATCACCCAATCAAGCATCCAGCCAGAGCAGGTCATGATATTTTTTACCATATTAACATGCCATTGTTGTGTGTTATGCCTGATGTAAAGACTCTCGTCTCTGCAAGCCTACCACACAGATGTAATACTTGTCCTCCATGAGGACAGTTGAGGGTTATACCTGTTAAAACTGTTAATATTATAGTCAGGCTGTCTGTTGTTGCCCAAATGAGGATGGGTTCCCTTTTGAGTCTGGTTCCTCTCGAGGTTTCTTCCTCATGTCGTCTGAGGGAGTTTTTCCTTGCCACCGTCACCACAGGCTTGCTCATTGGGGATAGATTAGGGATAAAATTAGCTCATGTTTTAAGTCGTTCAAATTCTGTAAAGCTGCTTTGCGACAATGTTTATTGTTAAAAGCGCTATAAAAATAAACTTTATTTGATTTGACCCCCGCTGTTGCCTGGGACATATTGATACAGTCAAAATGATCTATCAGCCCTGTGATGACCTGGTGACTTGTCCAGGGTGTACTCCGCCTTTCACCCGTAGTCATCTGGGATAGGCTCCAGCTTGCCTGCAACCCTGTAGAACAGGATAAAGCAGCTAGAGATAATGAGATGAGATGAGATGAAAATGATCTATCCTGCTGCAGTACAGCCAGGGGATAGAGACCTTAATCCAACACATATAAACAGTATCGATACCTCACAACAGAGCAAAGGTGAAACAAACCTGCAGAGTGAGGATGCTGCAAGGGAACACAAAGAATTATGGGATCCCCCATAGAGCTTGATCACCTCTCCACTGAAGAGCAGGCTGTAGTGAGGAAAATGCTGAGGGAGGAGTGTAATGCTTTTGCTAAAGATAGTGGTGATGTAGGGTGTATCCCCTCACTCAAAATGCATATTACACTCAAACAAAACACCCCAGTACAAAAGACTTAGCTCTCTGTCCCTAAACATCTGCACAAGGAGATGAAAGAATACTTACAGGACTTGCTCAACAGAGGGTGAGTAACCCAGTCTAGGTCTCTGTATGCCTCTCCCATTGTGTGTGTCAGAAAAAAGACAGCAGCCTGAGGTTATGCTGTGACTACCATGAACTCAATTGGAAATCAGTCTCGGACAGGCACCCCATACCCAGGATTCAAGACATGCTTGACAGCCTGAGTGACAGCTCCTGGTTTTCAGTCTTGGATCAGGGGAAATCTTATCACCAGGGTTTCCTCGACAAAGAGAGCTGCCCTCTCACTGCCTTCATAACACCCTGGGGCTTATTCAAGTGGGTGAGGATTCCCTTTGGTTTAAGTTCAGCCCTTGCTGAGTTTTAGTGGAGTATGGAGCTGTGTCTGTGGGACCTGAGGGATGATATCTGTCCGTTGTACCTGGATGATAATTTGGTATACAGCTAATCTTTTCCTGACCATGTCCGGCATGTCCAGATGGTGCTGAAAAGATACCAACAGCATGGTATCAAACTTGCACCCAAGAAGTGTGAGTTATTTAAGAATAAAGTGAGATTCCTTGATAGGATTGTCTCCAAAGATGGATATTCCATGGATCCAGCAGAGGTCACCCCTGTGCAGGCCCTCAAGGAGAGATGCCCATCCACAGTAGAAGAGCTCCAGCAAATCCTGGGTTCTCTTACCTACTACAGGTCTTACATAAATAATTTCTCACGTATCACCAAGCCACTTTATGATTTACTGTGTACTCCAACAACTGGCAATCCCACACCAGAAACTTACTGTTTCCCTGTGATTACCTACCTGTGACTACTCAAAGCCCACTCCCAAAGAAGTAATATAAACCTGAAAAGACTCATCACAAAGGCAGGCCTCTCTCCCAGTCCCATCAGCCAGACTACCAAAGTGGCAGCAAGTATGACTCTGATGAGGATTTTGGCACAGGCTACATAACAGGGCTGGCTGAACATTATGCTGAGCCCACTCTCAACCCTGCTGCACCAGAGTTTTATCCTCACACAGGAAGAGAGCTGTGCTCCCCAACCCAAGTCATGGAGCAGGAGGACCTTGCTGCCGATGAGCAGGCTGAACTTGAAATGGAGGCTCAGTTGAGGCAACCTGAGGAGGGAGAGCATAGGATTGAACCTGTGGGAGACAACGAGGAGGATTTGCCTGCTGGGAATAATGATGAGGATGAATCTGTAGAGGAGAACATGGAAGAGACAGTTACTGTGAAATATCTCCAAGCCTCAATCGGGATACCATCTGGTCCAACTGCTTTCCCAGTCTTCATTCTTTTCATGGCTGCCCTCACCTCATCCTTACTAACCAACTCTGCTTCCTGATTTGCTGTCTCCAATGAATCTGACCTTTTCTCTCTTGGATTCTCCTCATTTAATAAATCCTCAAAGTACTCTTTCCACCTTCTTTATACACACGAGGAAGCGAGGGAGGCAGGGCGGCATCAGGAGGAGATTACGGCAGAGGAAATTTCGACCAGCGCTGCCCTCTATGATTCTGGCCAATGTTCGCTCCATCCAAAATAAAATTGATGTGCTAAGGATTCATGCAAGGTACTTTTTTGAATTCAGAGAGGTTGCTCTTATGTGCTTCACTGAAACTTGGGTCTAGGCTGAAGTCCCGGACTCACTGTTCAATATAGATGGCTTTGCTCTCGTTCGGGCTGACAGAAATGACGGCTCAGGGAAGAGCAAAGGAGGGTGTGTGTGTGCATACATTAATGAACGGTGGTGTCGCCAGTTCTTAGTCAAATATGCCATATGCAATAGTGACTTTGAAATGTTGGCACTTGGATTAAGACCATTTTACCTACCCCATGAATTTGTATGTATTTTGCTATTTATCCTATATGTGCCACTAAGTGGCAAAGCACATCATGCTGCGGGCTCAATAACAGATTACGTGTGCAACTTACAATAAAAGTTTCCTGATGCCCCTACCATTGTCCTGGGAGATTTAAATGCATGTAACTTAGATAAGGTCTTGCCAGGTTTTGATCAGGTAGTAAAATGCAATACAAGGAAAGAAAACATACTGGATAAATGCTATGTAAACATCAAAACAGCATATCGGTCCAGATGCAAGCCACCAATTTCCAACTCCAATCACAATGTGGTGCACCTTATCCCCATATACAAGACCAAATTGAAGAGTAAGAAACCTACGGAAAAGGTTATACATGTATGGTCTCAGGAAAACACGGCGGCTTTGGCACCCTGCTTTGAGTGTACCAACTGGGAGGTGCTGAGGGAAGACACTTTGGACTTTGCATGCACAGTGACAAGTGACTACATAAATTTTTGTGTTGAGTCTACAGTCTCTACAATGACAGTAAAGGTCTACCCAAATGATAAAATCTATATAACCAAGGACATTAAACAGTTAATAAATCAGAGGAAACAGGCTTTTTATAATAATGACACAATACAGTTCAAATGGAAGGACAAGGAGCTGAGGAGACAAATAGGGAAATCAAAAGAGGCCCACAGAAAACATCTGGAGGAGCTGTTCAGAACAAAGGACCCCAGGAGACTGTGGAGGACTATGAAAACCATAGCTGGGATGGTAGACAGATCGCTGTCATTCGAGTCTGTTACTGCAGGAGAACTTACCACTTTCTTCACTCGGTTTGAGATCTCTGGGAGTGGAGAGAACTGCAGGGACGTTCTGAGCTCAGTCCCAGTACAGCCTGAAGAAGCAGTGATAATTTCAGTGACACAAGTGGCCAGCACATTTAGACATCTTAATGCACGGAAGTCCTCCGGCCCAGACAATATCAGTGGCTTTATTTTAAAGACTTTTAGTGAGGAACTTGCTGTAGCATGGCAGCCTATATTTCAGCAATCACTGGACACACACACTGTCCCCACAGCCTGGAAAACATCACAGGTAATCCCACTCCCAAAGAAAACCTGTCCTAAAGAATGCAGTGACTTTCGACCTGTGGCACTAACCTCAGTCTTAATTAAGTCACTGGAAAAAATCATTACGCCCTTGCTTATTCAGTCAGTCCAGGATAAACTAGACTCTTACGGTATCAGTTTGCATACAAACAGAAGAGGAATACAGAGGATGCGGTGGCCACCCTCATGCACCTGGTGTCAAAACATCTGGATGCACCAAACAAAAGCTCATATGCAAGAGTTTTGTTCATTGATTTTTCCTCTGCATTCAATACAATAAAAAATGACTTTCTGCTTTCAAAAATGCACCTTCTTGGGGTCAACTCCTACCTCATCCACTGGTACCACTCCTTCCTCACAAACAGACTACAGTTGGTCAAAATTAACAACACGCATTCTCCCCTGACCAGTGCAAACTGCGGGGTCCTACAGGGATGTATAAGTTCCCCTGTGCTGTTCACCATCTACACCAATGACTGTGTCATAGAGGTGCCTAACCATCATCTTATTAGATTTTCAGATGACACAGCATTGGTGGCACTATTATCAGAGAGGGAACAACTGGGTCTGTATCATGACTATGTCAGGAGTCTGGTGAAGTGGTGTGATCAGAATGCACTCATTTTAAACTTAGTTAAGACTGAGGAGGTCATATTTGGCCAACCTCAATTCACCATTGCTCCAGTTGTCATACATCAGGAGATTATCAAACAGTCTGATTCATTCAAATACTTAGGGGTGTATGTGGACAGTGCCCTCTCTTGGAATGCTCATGTGGATTATTTGTGCAACAAGTTGCAGCAAAGAATCTACTTTCTAAGGAGACTTCGAACCTTTGGAGCCAGTGCAGCTATTCTGGACCAGTTTTACACAGCCACCATTTAGAGTGTGCTGTTATATGGCAGCTCAGTGTGGTTCTGTGGCCTCTAAGTGCAGCTGAAGAAAAGGATATTGAGGCTTCTTAACATCTCCAAAATTATGGGCCACTCGGTGGAGAACAAATTCACTGAGTTGTGCAGAAAACAAGCTGTACAATTAGCAGACAAAATCTCCATGGATCCAGCTCATGTGTTGAACAGTGAATTTGAGCTTTTGCCCTCTGGGAGGTGTTTCAGAGTGCCTTGTTACAGAAGGAACAGATACAAGAACTCCTTTGTGCCACATTCCATCATACTCTTAAACCAGAGGAAAATCATTATTGTAGACCACATACTAGTTTTTTTTTCAACTAGTTTTTAAATTATTTTTTACAATGAATGTTTGTTGATGTTGTTTGATGTGTGTTGTTTCTATGTCTTGGGGGGCATCTGGTAGATCATGTAAATCAAATTTCAATTTTAAGGATAATAAAGTTTTATCATATCTCTTTGTCAGCACATTTCCATTTACACGTACATCTTTCATCACTCTTACAGTACCTGCTGTACATCCCTTGCTTCCCTGTTTCTCTGCCTAGCTAGTCTGTACAGGTCTTTCTCTCCTTTGGTCTCCAGTCTTTCATACAACTCCTGGTATGTATCTGCTTTTGCCTTCGTTACCTCTCTTTTTGCCTTCTGTCTTGTCTCTCTGTATAACCACCTGCTTTCCTCATCTCTCTGATTGTCCCAATTCTTCTGTGCTAGCCTCTTCTCTTTTATAATTTCCTGCACTTCTTTGTTCCACCACCATGTATCCTTGTCTTCCTTCCTCCTTCCCGATGACCACCCTAGCACCTTCCTTGCTACCTCTCTTACTAGTACAGCAGTAGTATTCCAATCTTCTGGCAGACTTCCGTGACCACTCAATGCTCATCTCATTTCTTCCCTAAACTCCTTCTGATGTTCAACCTCTTTTAGTTTCCACCACTTAATCTTCGGCTCCACTATTTAACGCTTCCTCTTTTTCACTTTCAAGCTCATCCTGCATACGACCACTTGATGTTGTCTAGCCACACGCTCCCCTGCTATCACTTTACAGTCTCCAATCTCCTTCAGGTTACCCCTTCTGCAGAGTATGTAGTCCACCTGTATACAGTGGTGCTTGAAAGTTTGTGAACCCTTTAGAATTTTCTATATTTCTGCATAAATATGACCTAAAACGTCATCAGATTTTCACACAAGTCCTAAAAGTAGATAAAGAGAACCCAGTTAAACAAATGAGACAAAAATATTATACTTGGTCATTTATTTATTGAGGAAAATGATCCAATATTACATATCTGTGAGTGGCAAAAGTATGTGAACCTCTAGGATTAGCAGTAAATTTAAAGGTGAAATTAGAGTCAGGTGTTTTCAATCAATGGGATGACAATCAGGTGTGAGTGGGCACCCTGTTTTATTTAAAGAACAGGGATCTATCAAAGTCTGATCTTCACAACACATGTTTGTGGAAGTGTATCATGGCAAAAACAAAGGAGATTTCTGAGGACCTCAGAAAAAGCGTTGTTGATGCACATCAGGCTGGAAAAGGTTACAGAACCATCTCTAAAGAGTTTGGACTCCACCAATCCACAGTCAGACAGATTATGTACAAATGGAGGAAATTCAAGACCATTGTTACCCTCCCCAGGAGTGGTCAACCAGCAAAGATCACTCCAAGAGCAAGGTGTGTAATAGTCATCGAGGTCACAAAAGACCCCAGGGTAACTTCTAAGCAACTGAAGGCCTCTCTCACATTGGCTAATATTAAGGTTCATGAGTCCACCATCAGGAGAACACTGAACAACAATGGTGTGCATGGCAGGGTTGCAAGGGGAAAGCCACTGCTTTCCAAAAAGAACATTGCTGCTCATCTGCAGTTTGCAAAAGATCACGTGGACAAGCCAGAAGGTTATTGGAAAAATGTTTTGTGGACGGATGAGACCAAAATAGAACTTTTTGGTTTAAATAAGAAGCGTTATGTTTGGAGAAAGGAAAGCACTGCATTCCAGCATCAGAACCTTATCCTATCTGTGAAACATAGTGGTGTCAGTATCATGGTTTGGGCCTGTTTTACTGCATCTGGGCCAGGACGGCTTGCCATCATTGATGGAACAATGAATTCTGAATTATACCAGCGAATTCTAAAGGAAAATGTCATGACATCTGTCCATGAAGTGAATCTCAAGAGAAGGTGGGTCATGCAGCAAGACAGCAACCCTAAGCACACAAGTCGTTCTACCAAAGAATGGTTAAAGAGGGATAAAGTTAATGTTTTGGAATGGCCAAGTCAAAGTCCTGACCTTAATCCAATGGAAATGTTGTGGAAGGACCTGAAGCAAGCAGTTCATGTGAGGAAACCCACCAACATCCCAGAGTTGAAGCTGTTCTGTACGGAGGAATGGGCTAAAATTCCTCCAAGCCGGTGTGCAGGACTGATCAACAGTTACTGCAAACGTTTAGTTGCAGTTATTGCTGCACAAGGGGGTCACACCAGATACTGAAAGCAAAGGTTCACATACTTTTGCCACTCACAGATGTGTAATATTGGATCATTTTCCTCAATAAATAAATGACCAAGTATAATATTTTTGTCTCATTTGTTTAACTGGGTTCTCTATATCAACTTTTAGGACTTGTGTGAAAATCTGATGATGTTTTAGGTCATATTTATGCAGAAATATAGAAAATTCTAAAGGGTTCACAAACTTTCAAGCACCACTGTAGATCATCCTCTACTCTTAAATGTCACCCTGTTCTGCTCTTTCTTCTTGAAGTATGTACTGACTATTGCCAAATTCACCCTCTTTGAAAATCAGCCACCATTTGCCCTTCCACATTTCTCTCTCTTACACCATATCTGCCCATCACATCCTCATCTCCTCTGTTTTCCTCGCCAACATGTCTGTTGAAATCTGCTCCTATCAGCACGCGCTCCTCCCTCAGTATAGTTTCTACCACTTCATCCATCTTTTCCCAAAAAGACTCTTTCTCTTCATTCTCACATCCAGCCTGTGGGGCATATGCACACACAACAATGATTATCACTCCTTGAATCTCCAACTTCATGCCCATCACTCTATCTGACACTTTCTTTACATCAATCACATTGCTGACCAACTCTCCCCTCAAAACAATACCAACACCATTTCTCTTTCCATCGACTCCATAATAAAACAACTTGCATATCAGCTTAAACTAGCATTCTAAAACTAGTTAAAGATCACACAGAAGATAGCCTACTCCCCCTACCAGCCTCATGGAATGCAGTGTTTAAGGCACCATATGTGTTTTACTTCCATTTATGAGGGAAAGGAACATACATCCTCCCAACAGTCAATGCGTTATTCGTTTGTAAAACACATTTGCAAATTGGTAGAATGAGTTAATCATCACATGCAAGATTTGCAATTAATCAAATGACTTGCATATTATTATTATTATTATTATTATTATTATTATTATTAATTAATTATATGAATTAGAGTGCTATAGAAATGGTGATCAGCGCCACCCAGTGAGCTTTTAGGGCCTGGTTAGTACTTGGATAGGAGACTGCCTGGGAAGAGCAGGTCCTGGCATGGGAGGGGACTTCAACTTATTTATCTTTACTAGCACAATACTTCAAGTGGTTGGAATATGATGTATCTACAAAATATTAGACTAATCATAGATGGACTCTCTCTCTCTCTCTCTCTCTATATATATATATATATATATATATATATATATATATATATAGAGAGAGAGAGAGAGAGAGAGAGAGAGAGAGAGATAGATAGATAGATAGATAGATAGATAGATAGATAGATAGATAGATATGGATGGATTGACTGTGGTTTTCCCCACAGTCCAAAGATATGCAAGTTAGGCTAATTGGTGGCTCTAAATTGACTGTAGGCGTGAGTGTGAATGGTTGTTTGTCTCGATGTGTTAGCCCTGACTTGTCCAGGGTGTACCCCGCCTCTCACCCATAGTCAACTGGGATAGGCTACAGCTAGCCTGTGACCCTGTACAGGATAAGCAGCTACAGATAATGGATGGATGGATGGATGGATGGATATATAGTATGCATTGCAGAAAATAGTGTAGCCTACAATGTTCACCTGTTGTATCCAAAAAAGCCAGTGTTCTATCCCTGGCACCTCCATGCCCTCACAGATCCTGTTTTTTGAACCGTGTGCTGAGAACAAACTGGATGGTCCTGCTTCTCTTTAGCCCGGAGGATGTGATGTCCATAATTTCCAAAAAGAATTTCACATTTCGATTCGTTAGAGCACAGGACAGTTTCCTGCTTTGTCTCACTCTATCTTCAATGAGGCCAAAAGAAGGCAGTGATGTTTCTGGATATTGTTTATAGATGGTTTTAACTTTCATTTGTGGATGCAGGGACCAAGATATACTGCAAAAATATTTAATGACTTGTTCTTCTTACACAGGGTCGTACCACCAAAATCACTTTGCATATAAATTATTATAATAATTGATAAATATATCTCATCTCATTATCTCTAGCCGCTTCATCCTTCTACAGGGTCGCAGGCAAACCGGAGCCTATCCCAGCTGACTACGGGTGAAAGGCGGGGTACACCCTGGACAAGTCGCCAGGTCATCACAGGGCTGACACATAGACACAGACAACCATTCACACTCACATTCACACCTACGGTCAATTTAGAGTCACCAGTTAACCTAACCTGCATGTCTTTGGACTGTGGGGGAAACCGGAGCACCCGGAGGAAACCCATGCGGACACGGGGAGAACATGCAAACTCCGCACAGAAAGGCCCTCGCCAGCCACAGGGCTCAAACCCAGGACCTTCTTTCTGTGAGGCGACAGCACTAACCACTACACCACCGTGCCACCCTGATAAATATATGAAATAAACAAAATTATATCAACAACACAAAAAGCAAACAAGTCCTTGACTTGAATTTGTTAGTCACATTCATTTACTTTTGGTGAAAAAAAAACAGACTAGATACTGAAATCTGTTATGTTTGTTGTTGTTGTCAACTGAGGGTTTTTTAAATAAAAGTTGGTGATGACCAAACAGTTATTTATTTATGGCCTGATCAATGAAAACATTCCATCGATAGGTGTGTTTTCTTTTTCTAATGACGGTACATATTTTTTAAGAAAGAAATGTGTCTTTCTTTGTACCTGTATATGAAATTCCCCAGTAGTCCTTTCAATACACATGATCCGTGTTGACCCAGAATGTCAAGTAATGGCTGGCACAATTTGAGGCTTAAACCTTGAATAACTCCCTGAGAAATTAGTGAATGAGTATTGGCTCACAGGCACTAACAATGCCATTGCAAACTAGTGCTGTCTAAAATTAAAACTTCAGCTATTTAAAGGTAATTTCATTCAAATAACTTTCCATGAGCATGTTTTTTTTTTTTCATCCTGACACCCTGTAGGCCAATTGGCTGATCAGTTGCTAGCCTCTTAGGAACCTGTCTGTGTCTATCGAGAGCACACTTAATCTACTGCAAGCTTGCTAGGCCTGTCGCAGCTTCACAACCATACACACACTCATTCATAACTATGGTCAATTTAGAGACACCAATTAGCCTAGCCTGCATGTCTTTGGACTGTGGGGGAAACCAGAGCACCTGGAGACCATACAGACATGGGGAGTATGAGGGAAATTTAGTGAATGAACATTCCTATTCTCTGTGTTTCTGTGTGTTGAGCTCAAGTGTCCTAGTGTACTGAGAAAGTTGTTTTTTCCAATGCTGTAGCCGCCTTTCCATGGCCTTGGTGGTGATAAGCAGGATGCCTGAGTTCTCCCTAACTACGCATCCACCTGCACATATCAGAGCATTCCAGGTGCACGCTTTAACAAAGCTTCATAGAAAATCTTGAGCCAATCATGTACAGATGCGAGCAGTAAGCAAATATCTTCAGAGTATAATAGATAACATTTCTAAGACACAACTCAGAGTGCACTCTTGACATAACCGGAGGTGGTGTCTTCTTCTTTTTCTCCTTCTTCTTTTTCCCTTTCCTATTTTATATATATCTGGTTTATATGATCTACTATAATAAATAACCGAAAAGACAACTGCTAAGCGTTCTGAAGTGTTTATTAGAAGTTTCCATTACAATTTGGTGTCCCTGGGTGGGCTCTGCGCATCTGATCCTCGGACGATGGGACACTCCCAAGGCTACGGTGCAGAGCTGAGAACTCGGATGAGAGACCAGACCATCAGGGCTCACCAAACCAGTAAGTGATAACTTTGCATTCTTGTGTAAAGAAAATAGTGGAAACAGTATTTAAAGACTGATAAAACAGATGGACAGAAGTTTGTCCTAGTCAATGAAGAGTGATATAAGAGATGGATAGAGATTGTCCCAGTCAAGGAAGACTGATATAAAAGACGGACAGAAGTTTGTCTGAGCCCAGGAGGACTGCTAAGCTGTGGTACCATCAATATGTTTGCCGAAACGGATAAAACTTATTAAAAATTAGCATCCATTGGTATCACTCACACCCCCCTTGACTGGTTTAAATCTTATCTCTCCTGCTGCACTCAGTTCATTCAGCTTAAATCTTTCACATCCCACCCTTCCCCCGTCACTTCAGGTGTGCCCCAGGGCTCTGTCCTGGGGCCCCTCCTTTTCATAATTTATCTCCTTCCCCTTGGCAACATCGTCCGTAAATATAACATCAGTTTCCACTGCTATGCGGATGACACCCAGCTCTACCTCTCCAGTAAACTCACTTCCAACCTCCCACCCTCATCCCTTACTAACTGCCAAGCAGAAATAAAAACCTGGTTCTCCTCCAACTTCCTCAAACTAAACAGTGACAAAACTGAGGTTCTCCTCATTGGCACCAAATCATCACTATCCAAAATTGACAGTTTCTCTCTTTATATTGACAATTGCTCCGTCTCCCCCTCCCCACAGGTTAAGAGTCTGGGTGTCATCCTCTACAGCACTCTTTCCTTCTAATCCCACATTAATAACATTACCAGGTCTGCGTATTTCCATTTATGCAATATCAACCATCTCCGCCCCTCCCTTACTCCCCATGCCACTGCTATTCTTGTCCACAGCCTTGTCACGTCTCGTCTGGATTACTGCAACTCCCTCCTCTCTGGTCTCCCTCACAAATCTGTCCATAAGATCCAATTGATCCAGAATTCAGCTGCCCACATCATCACCAGAACCCCCTCCATCCACCACATCACGCCCATCCTGCAGCAGCTCCACTGGCTCCCAGTCAAGTTTTGAATTGAATTCAAAACCCTTCTGCTAACTTTCAAGGCCATCCACAACCTCACTCCCCCATATCTGTCCGATCTCCTCCATGTTGCCACTCCCTCTCGTTCCCTCAGATCGTCTTCTTCCATCCACTTGACTGTCCCCTCCGCCTGTCTCACCACCATGGGGAGCAGAGCTTTCAGCCGCTCTGCTCCTCGGCTTTGGAACTCATTACCTCCCGAACTTAGAAATATCAACTCCCTTCCACATTTCAAATCCTCACTCAAAACACACCTGTTCAAACTTGCTTTTCAACTTTAATCACTGCACTGTCAAATTTTTAATTTTGAATTGTAACTTGTTTTAATGTTTTTTTTTTTCTTTTTGTAATTTTAATGTGTATTTTATGGTTTGTCTTTCATTTTAGTACAGTGTCCTTGGGTGCTAGAAAGGTGCCTTTAAATAAAATGTATTATTATTATTATTATTATTATTATTATTAAAACACAATTTTGAGACAATAAACTGCGAGTAGTTTATTGGGTTGTGTAAGAGAAAATCTGCCTAGGTGACGACTGGGTAATGGCTCACCTACTTGAGCGAGGGAAGTATGGGTGCGTGTTTCGATGGATTCACGTTCAGCGATTTGTAATTGGGAGAGAATTGAATCTTGCTCCCTTTGTTCTGTGTGAACAACTGGCCCGTCATAGGAACGGGATAGAGAGGTTCGATCACAAAGTCGCCAAGACACACCGGTGTGCACACAAAATATTGATGAATTAACAGAGTACTGTCCTCCTCCAAATTCTGAAACAGAGAAATAGATCTTGTACACATGCGTGAGTTGTCTTTGAGGTTGTTGTGCTAAATGATACCTACTTTTAGCTTAAAATAAATGTCAGATAAATTGTTTACTAATAAGAGCATACTTAAAGGATTATTGTGTCACATTTCTGGACATAGTCCCACTTGTTCTTCTTGTGATCCTGATAAAGAAACTCAGCCATTGTTGTCACAACCTATTGATATAACAGTGTACAATGGGGAACAGAAACGGCAAGTTAGGGAAAGAAAAGGAAGAAGCAAGTAAGCCTGAGGCTACATGTGCTATAATAAGAATTGGGTGTTCCTATGACAGCCCAAACAACCAGTTTATGAAAACCTCATATGGCAAGGATTGCTTAGCACAGTTTGATATATGGGTAAAGGACTTAGGATTCCCTGAGAAGGTTCAGTCCCAGGCAGATAGAACAGTTAGAAGAAAAGTCGAAACAGAAGGAAAAAGAAGAGTCTGCAGATAATGTTAAGTTCTTAGGGGACTGGAGGGCGTTTTCTGCATGGAAAGAAGAAACACATAAGAGAGAGTACAAAAGAGAGAAATGTCAGGCAGGGCTCTCACCCTATTCTAAGTGTTTGAAATTTCAGATGGACCCTGACCTGGAGTCTGCTCCACCACCCTGACACACATTGCCTCCTCAGTAAGGCGGAGCATCATTCCCACAAGTGCCTCACCCACAGAAAGGGAGAGAAGTCGAGACAAAGAAAAAAACTGAGCCTCTGGAATCTCTCCCAGCCTACCAGCTGCCTCCAGCATCAGTGCCTCCCCTCACTTCTCCATTGCACATGAGATCCGGTCTTGCATATGGCGACGGAAGAGACACCCTCCTGGACCTGACCACATGCTCACCAGTGGGTCCACAAGGCCATAACCTAAAGTCTGAAGTCCTTCATCTTTCAATGGTGGAAGTGGCTGGAGCTGATGGTGTGCTTCTAGTCCATAGACCCTGGATGACAGCCGATATCAAGGAAAGCATGGCTTCTTTTCCCAACGTGAGAGAGGTAGGAGGAAAGAGATTTGGTAATGAGCTGTTGATATTTTGCAGAGAATTCTGACCGACCACCCATGAACTTCGCCACCTGCTCATGACCAAGATGGGTATAGATTGGAACAAAGTTTCCAGAGAGTGGCCGGAAGCTGACCAGTGAACGACTACATGAGACTGGAGCGCTGCTGGCAATGGTGAGTACAGAGATACCATCACTGCTTTCTGTGCTTGCCTGGACAGTGCCTTTCCCTTGAACATAGACATGACTAAGATCAGTATGTCTAAGCAAGAAGATGGTGCAGTGGTGTCAGCGTTTCTCGCCCGTCTCACCGCTGCGCATGAGAAACACAGTGGCCTGACCAGACCCGTGACCCTAGCTGGAGTGGAAGACACTCCTGAGGTCTGAGAAGCGCACCTGTGGAACAGTTTCATGAACGGTACGACTCCAGCAGTGGTCAAGTCAGTAAAGCAGCTCTGTCTCCTGTGGGAAACCGCCAGCCTCACCAAGATTGAGCAGTACACTGTGCATACAGAAAGGCTGCTGAAAGAGAAGGAGAAGACAAAGTCAACACAAAGAGACCAAGACCTACACGCCGCCACTCTCACTCTTCTCCAGACTGCTCAGTCTGGACGAAGAGGAAGAGGTTGAGGTAGGGGCCGAGGCGGGATGACCTGGGGTGACCCATCCTGGATAAAAGGCGCAACCTGCTACAACTGCAATCAGAAGGGACACATTGCTTGAAATTGTCTCCACAGTAGCAGCCAGAGGCCCCGTGAGGAGTACAGCAAAGCAGACTGATGGGCGGACTCCGGGAACGGGCCCCGCACAGAGAACAGGGGAGGTGACACACACACACCTGATGATATACATACACATAGACAGGAGCATAACGTTCACATAACGTTAAACACATTAGTAGCAGCACCTGCATGCCACAGCAAGACTACACAGAAACACCTGATATACCAGTCCAAACCGATACACCTGAAGTTGCGTTAAGTTTGTTAAAATACACAACTACTCCCTTCTCTAAACTCCCTTGTATGCCCCTCACTGTATGTGGGCATGTGTTAACCTTTTTAGTAGATTCTGGAGCAGGACACTCAGTCATACAACATGGGGTACTTCCAGTAGACCCACCGCTCATCTCAAATTCTATTCAGACGATGGGCATCTCAGGACGACCTGTAACCGAAACTTTCTCAGTCAACCTCCCGTGTAAAAGCGAGGGAGGAATAGTTATGTCCCACTCATTCCTCATCTCACATACATGTCCAGTAAATTTGTTAGCATGTGATTTAACGTGCAAATTAGGAGTAAATCTCACATCCACTCCAGATGGACTAACTATTGAAGTAACTGAAATGTGCAGTGTGCAGTATGGTTTTGGAAGCCCCCTGTATGTGTATGTCTGGCAGCTCTGCTCAGATCAACTCACACAAACTCCCAAACACCTTGTACAGCTCTCACACTTGAACACCTCATCAGTTGACACAGATTATATGAAAGAGGAAGATTTGCATTGCACAGCACATGTTCACCAAGGGCAAGATGTAGAGTTTGAAAACACTTGGTTTGCAGACCCCCATGCATGTGAAAGATTGACCCTCAAAACTACGTATTGGTCTAAACATTATTGCGCTGTGCAGGTCCATTTTACTCATTGTCCGAACAGCTGCATCAATGTTCATCGCAGCGTTCTCAAACATGTTATATGCGGCCTCGTGTCAGAGGACTCTGAGGTCGGCTGCTGCCAGCATGATTTCTTTGATATCATTAATTCTATACCCCATGTCTCATTAGCAAAGCCACGAGCCACCCATTGGAAAGACGTTGGGAAATGGGTCAAGAAGTGCTCAGTCAATGGCAATGAATGGTCCCAAACAGAGGACCCTAGTGTGTTGTTTTGCCAAAAGCTTGGGGTCTACAAACAAAGTCATGCCATGTGTGTGCATGTTAAGCGCAGCGTAATATTAGCCACTGATGACCGGGGTCCTGGGGACCCTGGCCATAGTGGCCTGTTTGTCTCTGTTTCCACAGGCATAACTCCAGCAGAGGTGCACCCCAAATTGGCGGGAGTTCCAAATTCTGTTTGGGCGAAGGGTAAACATGATGTAGGCCTAATAAAGAATGCTGAACCAGTGGTGATCACCCCCAAATCAGATTTCAGGACTAAACAGACCCAGTACCCACTCAAACCAGAAGCAATTGCAGGTATAAGACCAGTCTTTGATTCGTTGCTGAAGGCAGGTGTAATTGTCCCTTGCCTGGACTCTCTAGTGCACACTCCTATTTTTTCCAGTTAAGAAGGCAAGAAAACCATCCCAGCCCGATGAGTGGAGGTTTGTCCAAGATCTGCAAGCAGTCAATGCTGCGGTTGTTCCACGTGTGCCTGACATCCCTAACCCATACACCATTTTGGGCCAGGTGCCCACTGACAGTAAGTAGTTTTCAGTGGTGGACCTAGCAAATGCATTCTTTTCTATTTCTCTATATAAAAATAGCCAGTACTGGTTTGCCTTTACCATATATATGATGGTCATCCATACACTTTCACTCATTTGTGCCAGGGTTACTGCGAGTCCCCAACCATATACAACCAGTGCCTCAGAGACAGCCTCGCTTTGTTAAATTTTTCACCAAGATCAGCTTTGCTGCATTATGTTGATGATTTAATGATTTGTGCCCCAAATAAAGCTCAATGTGAAGATGACACAGTAACGCTACTGTGACACCTCGCTCAGGAGGGTCATAAGGCTAGCCTCACAAAATTACAGTTTTCAAAACAGAAGGTGTATTTCTTAGGGTATGACATCATAGGGGAGGGGAAAACGCTGTCTGCAGACAGAGTCTCAGCTATTCAGAAAATTCCCAAGCCGATCACTGTGAAACAAGTTTTGTCATTTTTGGGTATGTGTTTTCCTTTTGCAGAGCATTCATTCTGAATTATTCCATCCTGGAAAGCCCAGTGAGAGAGTTCATGCATGGTTCGTCCCTCACTGCTTCATCACCTGTCGTATGGACACCAGAGGCTGAAGAAGCATTCCTGGCCCTAAAGGGCGCCCTGCAGACCACACCCATGCTGGGATTGCCTGACCCCAATAAACCATTTGTTCAAACTGTAGATGAAAAGAAGGGTTTTATGACCTCTGTTCTTTTGCAGAAGCAAGGGGATAGATTGAGACCTGTAGCCTACTTCTCCAGCAAGCTGGATCCAGTGGTGGCTGGACTTCCTGTTTGCCTGCATGCAGCTGCTGCAGCTGAAAAGGCAGTAACTGCTTCCAGAAATATTGTGGGGTATTCTAACCTCACCCTTTTGGTCCCACATGCTGTCTCCCTGCTTCTGTTGGAGAAAAAGGCATCACATTTGTCAGCACAGAGATGGTTGATGTATAACACTGTCATACTTGATATGCCTAACATTATTGTGAAACATTGTACTGTTCTGAATCCTGCCTCTCTTCTCCCTACAGAGGACAATGGAGAGCCACATGACTGTATTGCTCTCACTAACGATTTTTGTTCCCCCAGTGCAGACTTAAAGAGCGACCCTTTAGGAAATCCAGACATGGTCCTCTATGTGGATGGTTCAGTCTCCAGAGACTCAGAGATGGGAAAGAACAAAGTAGGTTTAGCTGTAGTCTCAGATCACAAGGTCCTCAAGGCGTCGTATCTGCCCTCAAACCTGTCAGCGCAGGCCGCAGAGCTCTGTGCCCTTATCAAGGCATGCAAATTGGCTGCAGGGCAATCTGCCAATATTTTTACAGACAGTAGGTACACATTTGGCATTGTGGACGATTTTGGCACCATTTGGAAACACAGAAATTTTCTCACTAGCACAGGATCTCCCATTGCACATCATAAACTGGTCTCTGAGTTGTTGGATGCTATTCTACTCCCTAGAGCTATTGCTGTGTGTAAGTGTGCTGCCCATACTAACAATACTGATCTTGTGTCTCAAGGGAATGCCAGGGTGGACGTGGCAGCTAAGTGTGCAGCCTCAGCTTCCAGTTCACCCTCTAACCTTGCTTTTCCTCAGGTTTCTACCCCCTGTTTACAGCTAGCGGACCTTCAGAGCACTGCCACCCAGGATGAGAGACAAGTCTGGAAATGAGCCGGCTGTATCTTTGCAAACTCGGTCTGGGTTTGTCCCTCGGGCCGTCCCTGTCTACCAAAACACATGTTCCCTTTCTATGCAAAATTGGCACATGAGCTCACCCATGAGTCAAAAGGGAGGATGGTAGCAGAAGTAACAAAGAGATGGTTCACAAAGGGGTTTTCAAATTATGCTGTGAAATTTTGCAAGCAATGCTTGATATGTGCACAACATAATGCAGGTCAAGGTATCAAACTAACTCAAGCAGCACACCCAATACCAGACAAACCATTTGATCATCTCCAAATGGAATTAATTGAACTGACAACTAGTGAAGGGAAAACGTATTGCCTGGTTGACATGTTTTCAAAATGGGTTGAAGTATTCCCCACAGCTAAACAAGACTCAGAGGCAGTAGTCAAAGCACTCCTGAGAGATATAATTCCTAGGTAGGGTATACTTAGCAAAATCTCAAGTGACAATGGAACAACCTTTGTTAAAGGATATGGGACATGAAACATAAATGCATGCTATATCAGTTTCTTTCCATTAAAAATATGAATTAATTGCATCAACAAATACAAAATCATCTATTAAATTCAGCAAAATTGTTATATTCGTGATGATTATATGGCATTTCTGCTCGACTTCCGATATGCATTTTCTACAACCGGAAGAGCTGCTGTCATGTGATCATACGTCACAAAAACTTTCAGGCACAGCACAAGCGGGTAGATGAATGGAGAAGTGGATGACAAGAAAATTGTTTTTATAGTCTTTAAAGTACATTGGACATCATACATTGGACATCATGGTGTATTGTGCTGCTTATGGTTGCAATAATTCCAATGAGAAATGCCCTGGAGTAAGTTTTTTTGCATTCCCCAAGGACCCGAAGCTGAGGAAAGTGTGGGCTCACTACTGCCGTAGAAAAAACTTTGCACCTACTGTTTCCCACAAACTGTGTTCAGACCATTTCACAGAGGATTCTTTCAACTTCAATACTCAGGTACTGAACGATATTAATTGCCAAGCCAAATTTAAGAAGCTACTTAAAGATGGAGCTGTTCCCAACATCCCAATTCAGGAACAAGATGGCGGAGTGAAACCAGAAGTGCTACAGCCACCACGAGGTGCATTCGCTAAGCATCTGAAAGCCGAGGTAAGGATTAGTATTATAATTTTGGGTGTATCAATTATTGATTATCATAATTCTGACTCATTTACTCTTATATCTGTCCTTCTTTGTTTACGTACCGAATCGAAGAGTTGTGGTGAAGTTGTAGAAGAGTTTTTTTTATTATAATACAATTTTTTTTCAAATAAAGTGAGACAAAATCATAAATAAATATTAATTTTTAACTGAAACCCCCACCCTCAAATATAATTGGTATTATTTAATATATACGCGATGTGAATTGGCAAACCGGCCATTTGGTAAGCATTTTTTTAAATTATGCGCAAATAAAACATAGAGTTGACAAATTTCAATGCAACAATAGATATCGATTATGTTTTCAAAACAGTTGAATAATTTTCTGGAGCAACTATGCAGATTCCGACATAAACATCGGTGAGGACAATAGGCCATATAGCCAGGTTCATGGAGGCAGTGATAGCGCCATAATATACAGGGCCTAACATTCCTACAACTGTAGAGACAGTCAAGAAATCCTGTAACATTATCTCATCTCATCTCATTATCTCTAGCCGCTTTATCCTTCTACAGGGTCGCAGGCAAGCTGGAGCCTATCCCAGCTGACTACGGGCGAAAGGCGGGTGTGGCAGCGGGGGCGTGGTCAAGCGCCGGTCTGTGACAGGAGGGCGGAGTCAGGGAAGGTAAGTGGCAGAATCACGACACCTGAGAACAATTAACCTGTGTTTGTGTGTCTTCCCAGTGACCACACCCTATTTAAGGAGGGAGAGTGAGAGCAGAGGGGCGGATCTCCGGACTAGACGCTGGCTGTGTGTGTGTGTCTGTGTCTAGGCAATATAACGTTGTTCACTGAAAAGTGTGGCAATAAAGCCGTTTGCAAACCTGATCTCTGTCCTGCTGTCCTCAGTGCTCCACCCACACGTAGGGAGTCTTACAGTGGTGCCGAAACCCGGGACGTGGAGCACCAAATCAGCAGCCCCATGGAGTCCTCCCCGTTCGCCGATCTGGTCCACACCCTCGCCACGGCTCAGCAAAGCCAGCACCAGGCACTCGTCACGCTCCGAAAGGAGCAGGAGCAGCGCTTCGAAGCCCTGGTGCTGGCCCAGCAGGAAGACCGCGAGGCGTTCCGGCATCTCCTCGCGTCGGCGGGGTCCACCAGCGCTCCGGCCGCGGGCCCGTCTCCCCTCATCATCACCAAGATGGGCCCACAGGACGACCCCGAGGCGTTCATCACGTTGTTCGAACAGGTCGCCGAAGCCTCGGGGTGGCCGATGGAGCAGCGCGCGGCGCGCCTCCTCCCCCTGCTCACAGGAGAGGCACAGCTGGCTGCGCTACAGCTCCCCGCCGACCGCCGGCTGGCCTACGCGGACCTCCGCCGGGCCGTCCTCCAGCGCGTGGGGCGCACCCCAGAGCAACAGCGCCAGCGCTTCCGCGCGCTGCGACTGGAGGAAGTTGGCCGGCCGTTCGCGTTCAGCCAGCAGCTCCGGGACGCCTGCTGGCGGTGGCTGAGGGCCAACCATCGCGACGCCGAGGGAATCGTCGACCAGGTGGTACTGGAACAGTTTGTCGCCCGCTTACCAGACGGAACCGCGGAGTGGGTCCGGTGCCACCGCCCGGCGTCGCTGGATCAGGCAGTCGAGCTGGCGGAGGATCATCTGGCGGCTGTCCCGGCGGCAGGACAGCAGATGGCATCGTCTCTTCTCTCCTCTTCTCTCTCTCTCTCTCCCCCTCCTCCTGTGTCCCGTCCTCGCCCCATTCCCCCACCGCGGAGGCGGGGGCCAGCTCCACCCCAGCCGGCCCGCCGCACCCGCGGTGCCCTCCCGTTTCTCCCTTCTGTGTCTGTCTCTCCCCCACCTCAGGTGAGTGAGCCCCAGATCACCGGTGCAGAGGGAAAGCCCGGGCCGGTTTGCTGGCGCTGCGGGGAGCCGGGCCACCTTCATCAGCAGTGCACAGCAATGGAAGTGGGCGCGGTGGTTCGGATCCCCGACGCACCAGAGGCCGCCCTCGATCGGGCCGGAGCGTATCGCATACCGGTGAGTATCCAAGGGGCTACATATCAGGCGTTGGTGGATTCTGGTTGTAATCAGACCTCAATTTGCCAAAGCCTGGTTCAAAACGAGGCATTGGGGGGAGCACAAGGGGTGAAGGTGTTATGTGTGCATGGGGATGTTCACAGCTACCCTTTCGTGTCGGTCCACATTATTTTCAGAGGGGAAAAATTTATAGTGAAGGCGGCGGTTAATCCTCGCCTTACCCACTCGTTAATTTTGGGGACTGATTGGCCGGGATTTCGGGGTTTAATGACACGCCTAGTAGAGAGTGGGTCCTGCCATTTGACAGGGGGAGGTCCCGGTGTCGCTTTGGCGGGAGCAGCTGTCACAGAGCCGTCTACGTCATCTCCGCGTCAGAGTGAGGAGCCGCCAGCTCCTCCTCTCTCTATTGGGGAATCCCTCACGGATTTCCCATTAGAGCAGTCGCGAGACGAGACTCTGCGGCATGCGTTTGACCAAGTGAGAGTAATCGATGGTCAAACGCTCCCGCCGAACGCCACCCCGTCCTTCCCCTACTTCACGATTATGAAGGGTAGATTATACCGAGTGACGCAGGACACTCAAACTAAAGAGCGAGTCACGCAGCTTTTAATTCCGAAAAGCCGCCGGGAATTGGTATTCCAGGCGGCTCACTTTAATCCCATGGCTGGACACTTGGGGCAGGATAAAACACTAGCCCGAATAATGGCCCGATTCTATTGGCCGGGGATTCGCGGCGATGTCCGTAGGTGGTGTACGGCATGCCGCGAATGCCAGTTAGTAAACCCAGCGGCCATTCCAAAAGTGCCTTTGCGCCCTCTACCGTTAATCGAGACCCCGTTTGAGAGAATTGGGATGGATCTCGTCGAGCCATTAGATCGGTCAGCACGAGGGTACCGCTTTATATTAGTTCTGGTGGACTATGCAACGCGATACCCGGAAGCCGTGCCTCAGCGCAATATATCAGCACGCAGTATTGCAGAGGCACTGTTCCGCGTCATCTCCCGAGTTGGAATCCCGAAAGAGATTCTGACTGATCAAGGCACTACGTTTATGTCACGAACACTGCGCGAACTGTATGGGTTATTGGGGATTAAGCCGATCCGCACCAGCGTGTATCACCCACAAATGGACGGTTTGGTAGAACGATTCAACCGCACCCTCAAAAATATTATTAAAAAATTCGTAAGTGAGGACGCACGTAATTGGGATAAGTGGCTCGAACCCTTGCTGTTCTCAGTGCGAGAGGTCCCCCAAGCCTCCACGGGGTTCTCCCCGTTCAAATTATTGTATGGGCGTAAGCCGCGCGGCATCCTGGACGTGCTGCGGGAAAATTGGGAGGAGGGACCTTCACAAAGTAAGAACAAAATTCAGTACGTTATGGACCTGCGCGCAAAACTCCACACACTCACCCACCTAACTCAGGAGAATTTGCGGCAGGCCCAGGAATGGCAAGCCCGCCTGTACAACAAGGGTACGCGCCTTAGAGAGTTCACTCCGGGAGATAAGGTACTCGTACTGTTGCCCACGTCAAGCTCCAAATTGATCGCCAAGTGGCAAGGACCCTTCAAGGTCACACGGCGAGTCGGGGATGTCGACTATGAGGTGAGGCGAACGGACAGGGGTGGGGCGCTACAGATTTACCACCTCAATCTGCTTAAACTCTGGAATGAGGAGGTCCCCGTGGCATTGGTGTCGGTAGTTCTGGAGAAGGCGGAGCTGGGGCCGGAGGTTCAAAAAGGAACATTGGCATCATGTACCTCTCCGGTCCCCTGTGGAGACCACCTCTCCCTGACCCAACTCACGGAGGTCGCCCAGTTGCAGACCGAGTTTTCGGATGTGTTCTCGCCCCTGCCCGGTCGCACTAACCTCATAGAGCACCACATAGAGACACCCCCGGGGGTGGTAGTGCGTAGCCGCCCTTACAGGCTACCCGAACACAAAAAAAAGGTGGTTCGGGAAGAACTTCAGACCATGCTCGAAATGGGCATCATCGAGGAGTCCCACAGTGACTGGAGCAGCCCGGTGGTCTTGGTACCCAAGGCCGACGGGTCGGTCCGGTTCTGTGTGGACTATAGAAAAGTCAACGCGGTGTCTAAATTCGATGCGTACCCAATGCCTCGTATTGATGAGCTGCTCGATCGACTCGGCACTGCTCGATTTTATTCGACACTGGATTTGACGAAGGGATATTGGCAGATCCCCTTGACTCCACTATCCCGAGAAAAAACGGCCTTTTCCACACCGTTTGGTTTACACCAATTCGTCACCCTTCCGTTTGGGCTGTTTGGGGCGCCCGCGACGTTTCAGCGGCTGATGGACAGAGTCCTCCGCCCTCACGCCACGTATGCGGCAGCATATTTAGATGACATCATCATCTATAGCAATGACTGGCAGCGGCACCTCGAACATCTGAGGGCCGTCCTTAGGTCGCTGAGGTGAGCGGGGCTCACAGCCAACCCAAAGAAGTGTGCGATTGGGCGGGTGGAAGTACGGTACCTGGGCTTCCACTTGGGCAACGGGCAGGTGCGTCCCCAAATTAATAAGACGGCAGCAATTGCGGCCTGCCCGAGGCCCAAGACCAAAAAGGGGGTGAGACAGTTCCTGGGGCTGGCTGGCTATTATCGTAGGTTTATACCTAATTATTCGGACATCACCAGCCCGCTGATTGATCTCACTAAAAAGGGGGCACCAGATCCGGTCCAGTGGATGGAGCAGTGCCAGCGGGCTTTCTCAGAGGTAAAGGCTGCACTGTGTGGGGGGCCACTTCTACACTCCCCTGACCTTTCTCTCCCCTTTGTGTTGCAGACCGATGCGTCGGACAGAGGGCTGGGGGCGGTTTTGTCCCAGGAGGTGGAGGGGGAGGACCGCCCTGTCCTGTATATCAGCAGGAAGCTGTTGGTGCGTGAGGGGCGCTACAGCACCATCGAGAAAGAGTGTCTGGCCATCAAGTGGGCGGTTCTCGCCCTCCGGTACTACCTACTGGGGCGCCCTTTCACCCTCTGTTCGGACCACGCGCCCCTCCAGTGGCTCCACCGCATGAAAGATGCCAACGCGCGGATCACCCGTTGGTATCTGGCGCTCCAACCCTTTAATTTCAAGGTGGTCCACAGGCCGGGGGCACAGATGGTCGTGGCAGACTTCCTCTCCCGTCAAGGGGGGGGGGAGTCGGCTGCAGGCCGGACGGCCGCCCGGCCTGAGTCGGGCGGTGGGGGTATGTGGCAGCGGGGGCGTGGTCAAGCGCCAGTCTGTGACAGGAGGGCGGAGTCAGGGAAGGTAAGTGGCAGAATCACGACACCTGAGAACAATTAACCTGTGTTTGTGTGTCTTCCCAGTGACCGCGCCCTATTTAAGGAGGGAGAGTGAGAGCAGAGGGGCGGATCTCCGGACTAGACGCTGGCTGTGTGTGTGTGTGTCTGTGTCTAGGCAATATAACGTTGTTCACTGAAAAGTGTGGCAATAAAGCCGTTTGCAAACCTGATCTCTGTCCTGCCGTCCTCAGTGCTCCACCCACACGTAGGGAGTCTTACAGCGGGGTACACCCTGGACAAGTCGCCAGGTCATCGCAGGGCTGACACATAGACACAGACAACCATTCACACTCACATTCACACCTACGGTCAATTTAGAGTCACCAGTTAACCTAACCTGCATGTCTTTGGACTGTGGGGGAAACCGGAGCACCCAGAGGAAACCCACGCGGACACGGGGAGAACATGCAAACTCCACACAGAAAGGCCCTCGCTGGCCCCGGGGCTCAAACCCAGGACCTTCTTGCTGTGAGGCGATAGCGCTAACCACTACACCACCATGCCGCCCTCCTGTAACATTAATGGACATTTAAATAAATGTTATGTTGGTAAGTTTGTTTAACTTTTCTTAATTGTCATCTCTTTCGCCAAACGGCATAGTGTTGTTGGCTGTGTGATGGCGTTTCACCATTTTGAATGTTTTCATCTTGGACTCTGGAAGCACTGTATCTCAATCAATCTCGAAAAATATCAGCAAAAAAAAAATAGCTTGCAACGGACTTTAGCTAGATCTATGATGAACTTTCAATGTATGATACAAAAATAATACTTCTTTCAACAGATCATTAGCCTTTGAGCAGAATTGTTTTTAACTTACCAGGAAGTGTTATCGAGCCGACCGCTTTCAGTTTCATGGGGACTGAATGAACCCTCACTCTCAGAATCATCTGACCCGTCAGAGTAAATACAAGATCCATGTTCATGTGAATTTCCAGCTATCAGTTCGAATTGATAAAGTCTAACTTCACATCTCTGTGAAACATCGGGAATATCACTGTCGATGGTGTCCATTTCGATAACCTGTTTACAACCCCGATTCCAAAAAAGTTGGGACAAAGTACAAATTGTAAATAAAAATGGAATGCAATGATGTGGAAGTTTCAAAATTCCATATTTTATTCAGAATAGAACATAGATGACATATCAAATGTTTAAACTGAGAAAATGTATAATTTAAAGAGAAAAATTAGGTGATTTTAAATTTCATGACAACAACACATCTCAAAAAAGTTGGGACAAGGCCATATTTACCACTGTGAGACATCCCCTTTTCTCTTTACAACAGTCTGTAAACGTCTGGGGACTGAGAAGACAAGTTGCTCAAGTTTAGGGATAGGAATGTTAACCCATTCTTGTCTAATGTAGGATTCTAGTTGCTCAACTGTCTTATGTCTTTTTTGTCGTATCTTCCATTTTATGATGCGCCAAATGTTTACTATGGGTGAAAGATCTGGACTGCAGGCTGGCCAGTTCAGTACCTGGACCCTTCTTCTATGCAGCCATGATGCTGTAATTGATGCAGTATGTGGTTTGGCATTGTCATGTTGGAAAATGCAAGGTCTTCCCTGAAAGAGATGTCGTCTGGATGGGAGCATATGTTGCTCTAGAACCTGGATATACCTTTCAGCATTGATGGTTTCTTTCCAGATGTGTAAGCTGCCCATGCCACACGCACTAATGCAACCCCATACCATCAGAGATGCAGGCTTCTGAACTGAGCACTGATAACAACTTGGGTCGTCCTTCTCCTCTTTAGTCCGAATGACACGGCGTCCCTGATTTCCAAAAAGAACTTCAAATTTTGATTCGTCTGACCACAGAACAGTTTTCCACTTTGCCACAGTCCATTTTAAATGAGCCTTGGCCCAGAGAAGACGTCTGCGCTTCTGGATCGTGTTTAGATATGGCTTCTTCTTTGAACTATAGAGTTTTAGCTGGCAACGGCGGCTGGCACGGTGAATTGTGTTCACAGATAATGTTCTCTGGAAATATTCCTGAGCCCATTTTGTGATTTCCAATACAGAAGCATGCCTGTATGTGATGCAGTGCCGTCTAAGGGGCCGAAGATCACGGACACCCAGTATGGTTTTCTGGCCTTGACCCTTACGCACAGAGATTCTTCCAGATTCTCTGAATCTTTTGATGATATTATGCACTGTAGATGATGATATGTTCAAACTCTTTGCAATTTTACACTGTCTAACTTCTTTCTGATATTGCTCCACTATTTGTCAGTGCAGAATTAGGGGGATTGGTGATCCTCTTCCCATCTTTACTTCTGAGAGCCACTGCCACTCCAAGATGCTCTTTTTATACCCAGTCATGTTAATGACCTATTGCCAATTGTCCTAATGAGTTGCAATTTGGTCCTCCAGCTGTTCCTTTTTTGTACCTTTAACTTTTCCAGCCTCTTATTGCCCCTGTCCCAACTTTTTTGAGATATGTTGCTGTCATGAAATTTCAAATGAGCCAATATTTGGCATGAAATTTCAAAATGTCTCACTTTCGACATTTGATATGTTGTCTATGTTCTATTCTGAATACAATATCAGTTTTTGAGATTTGTAAATTATTGCATTCTGTTTTTATTTACAATTTGTACTTTGTCCCAACTTTTTTGGAATCGGGGTTGTACATTAGATTCCCAAGCACTGGCTCCTTGGAAAGTTTTTGTTATGTCACGGGTTACGTGACCACCTAGCTCATTACCGAATCCTTGTTTTACGCTGATGTATAAAAAAACTTGAATAATGTGATGATTTTTACATTTTTGACACCCTGCAGTGATTTAGATGGCATTTCTTATGTCCTTTATACATAATTATGCACAGAAAAAAATCCATGTCCCATATCCTTTAATGCAGCCCTAAAGAAAATAGGAGCATTCCTAGGGATAGACCTGAAACAACATTGTGCCTACCATCCTGCCAGTGTGGGACCAGTAGAGAGGGAAAATGGGTCCCTTAAAATTAAACTAAGCAAAGCTTGTGCAGAAACAGGGCTAGGATGGACAAAGGTCCTCCCTGTAGTACTCACACAAATGAGGATGCAAACCAGGCTTAAACATGGGTTAAGCCCATTTGAAATTCTGTTTGGACGAGTACCCAACATGGGGATAGGGCTAGTGCAAGGAACACTGCCGGACACCACACTGGGTGATGATGCAATGTTGAATTACTGTGCAACGCTGTCCTCTGCTTTGAACTCTATCCACAAACAGGTAAAAGAAGCACTTCCCAAGCACGCTGAGGGACCTCTGCATGATCAACAACCAGGGGATTGGATAGTGGTGAAGGACTTCCGACGAACCAAGTGGAACAAGCCACGGTGGAATGGCCCATTCCAGGCCCTGCTCACAATCCCAACTGCAGTGAAGGTCACGGGCAGAGTGAAGTGGATTCATGCTCGCCACTGCAGGAGGGTTCCTGAACCGGCTGAGCAGGAGGAAAAGGAAGGCCTAAGTGACCCAGATGCTGACTAAAGCTCGTGAGGAAGAAAGGTATCACTACATGGAACAGTGCGAGTATCACAATCATGCACGCACCTGAGAATTAGTGGACACTGGAAGGTGTAACCCATTAGGAGACAGGCTGTGGTTCCTTATCATGGATGAAGAGGTCAGGGTGACAACTCCGGGAGGACAATCCCAGCGGACAAATCTGAATGACACCAATGAGGAGAAAGAAGTGTTAATTGAGTACATCTTAGCACAGAACCCCAACCATAAGGTGAGACAAGTGGTAACCCGAGACTCAGGAGGAGAGGTAAGTGATTATCATTTAGAAGGTGCCCCACATGTCCGTTTTCCCACCTTGATCCAAACCACGTGGCGAGCAAGTTCCGCGGAACTGAGCGTGGCAGCACAGTTATACTGTTGCACCCTCAATGGAGAAGAGTATTTCAGTATCTAATAAGTAAACTGGTTTCAGAAGTCCCAAGTTTCTCCAAGCTCCGGTGAGGTGGGATGAGGGCTGATAGGGCGTGCCCGCCCTCTGAGCACCAATACACGTCAAGAAGGGCAAGAGTTAACTTGGAGACCTAGTTAACATAAAATGAAGGGGGTAAATCATTATAAACTAGGTCCAGTCAGGGGCCTGAGCATCCTGATCCTGCTGGGGCTCACGGGAGGATTCATGTGGTGGTCGATACAGGGAACCCAGACTGACACAGAGTCGAGACAAGGGAGCCATCCAACTCATAATTTGTATTGGTAATATGCAAATTTTACAGCTAAACAGGCTAACAGGTCAAATTGTCTAGTTTGCTCCACCCTGCCACACACCGTTACACAACCATTCGTGTTTGACACCACCAACACAACTGATGAGGATACTGCGCAAGCATGGCGAGCCATGATGGAAGCTGTCTGTGGTGGTGTAAAAAAAAAGACTGTAATGTCACATATCGAGGTGGGGGAGACAACCCAAGAGTAGAAATTAGTGTAAATGAACCAGAAAGGGGATAAATTATACCTTATGCGCAGGCCGAAAGGGCGATCCAAATTCTACCCCTGTGGGGAAGGTCAAGGAAGCTAAGTGTTCAACTGTTTGCACAGTGCAGGGTTCAGTCCCAAATCCAAACATGACCTGCATGGGACGAAATGGCACTCTGTACAAGCAAGGCAGAAAAGTGACAATAGGAGGTAACTTAGGGCCAGGAGGGAATCTAACAGTTAGTGGGTCCAACCTTTTATTACCCAGGCTGGCAGTAGAAGTGTGGTTACCATGTGTACAACTTCCTTCCAGTAGATTGGAAAGGCATGTATGCCCTGATCCAATTAGATGCCCACCGAATCTAATCTAAAGATGCAACCCCTGAGGTGAGTGGCAGACGGCGCAGAAGCGCCGACAATGATTTTCCTCCTCCAGAACATCAACTGCAACCCAAGGTGAAGAAATTCTTCCAGGCACTGTTTCCACAGTATGGGATAACACAACTCTGGAATGAACTTGAGGTGGTGCATTATAGACTGGCACAGTTCATGAATTCAACCATAGAGGCCATGGAGGGCATGAGAACTGAATTGACCGCACTCAGCTTAATGACAACACAGAATCGCATGGCCCTTGACATCCTGCAAAGGAAGGTGGCAAAGGAAGGTGGAGTGTGTGTTATGATAGGAGAACATTGTTGTAGTACGTAC
Source organism: Neoarius graeffei (assembly GCF_027579695.1). NCBI lineage: Eukaryota > Metazoa > Chordata > Actinopteri > Siluriformes > Ariidae > Neoarius > Neoarius graeffei. The sequence continues at coordinate 91,750,308 of NC_083574.1, read as the reverse complement.
ATTCCTGAAAACGATGGGAATCATGGTAACATCACTGAGGCACTGAACAAGATGCGCAAGGTTGCTGAACAATTACAAGCAGATGAACATGGAGGAGTCAAAGACAGCTGGTGGCATTGGTTTAGTGGATGGAAGACTCCGATTCTATCCACTATACCAGTCCTGGGCTTAGTGATTGTGATGCTATGTTTGCTCCCTGTTTTCTGTCAATGTTGTATGTCTGTGTTTCAGAGGCAGCTGACAAATATTGGTTACCAGATGGTGAAAATAGACCCAGATGACTTGCCTGACTGGTCTCCAAACTCATGCGAAGACTATAACCCACCATTTGATGACATCAGCACAGCTGACATGAAATTAGCCCTAACTTAAAACACTCTCATTTGTAGTTGTTTCCTGTTCTATTGTTTCCTGATCTATGTATATAGCTTGCTAGCATTAACTTAAGATGTCTATGTCTTACAAAACAGCCTGTACACTCAGTGACATGTTAAGTCGAATCTTTCTGGGAACTCTTACCACTGAAATTATATACATTTCTTTCATTTCACAATTATTATCCTGTAGGATAAAAAGGGGGAAATGTGAGGGAAATTTAGTGAATGAACATTCCTATTCTCTGTGTTTCTGTGTGTTGAGCTCAATTGTCCTAATGTACTGAGAATGTAGCCGCCTTTCCGTGGCCTTTGTGGTGATAAGCAGGATGCCTGGGTTCTCCCTAACTATGCATCGGCCTGCACATATCAGAGCATTCCAGGTGCATGCTTTAACAAAGCTTCATAGAAAATCTTGAGCCAATCACGTACAGATGCGAGCAGTAAGCAAATATCTTCAGAGTATAATAGATAACATTTCTAAGACACAACTCAGAGTGCACGCTTGACATCACTGGAGGTGGTGTCTTCTTCTTCTCCTCCTTCTTCTTTTTCCCTTTCCTATTTTATATATATCTGGTTTATATGATCTACTATAATAAATAACCGAAAAGACAACTGCTAAGCATTCTGAAGTGTTTATTAGAAGTTTCCATTACAGGAGAACAAGCAAACTCCACACAGAAAGCCCCCGTCAGCCACTGGGCTCAAACCCAAAACCTTCTTGCTGCGAGGCGACAGTGCTAAACATGACACCACCGTCCCGCCCAAGCATGTAAATAGATTAAAACTTCTTTTGCTTCATAATATGATACCATAATGTGAACACCAAGGTATTAAGATATCTTGTCTATCTCTATGGCATGTGCAAAAGTTTGAACACCCTTCCAGTTGTAACATCTAAAAATGTAATTAATTCCAGAGTATTAAAATTTAATTTGTGGCCACTTGTCTTTGACCTCAGGGGTTGGGTGTTTTTCTTTTGTCATATCCCCCAGTCCACCACTTCTTCCATTTCCCCTTTTTGTTTGAATTATATGTTTGCTAAGAGTATAAGCTAAAGGACTTAGGTATGGACTCAATGATTTAAATGTCCACAATTGAGGTCTCTGTTAAGTAAGAAATCCCTTGTGCCTTTTGCATGATGGGTGACTATGGTTTATATGTTTTCTTCAAAAAATAATAATTGAATATCTTTTTATGATTGTTTATTATTTTATTGTTCTTTTTGGCAGATCTGGGTCTCCAGAGACCACCAAGCGCATGGATGAAAAACCATGCTTCAGTAAATCTTACACATAATGACTCATGAATCTTTATACGGTATGAGGAAATTTATGATCCAGCCAATTGAATAATGCACAATTATTCAAGAATTAAAATTTTGTAGCTATTTATTTTGTGGTGCTCGGCCCATGATGGCCTTTTTGGTGTTTTGCTCAGGGTGTAAGAGTATAATATAGCACTTTGGAGCAAATATGGCTCCCAGCAGCCCAAAACTAGATGCCAAGATAGCAAAGATCTCTACAGCCACAGAATACTTCCCTGGAGAGCTGACGTATGCAGGCACAAAAGTGATCCACACAGCACAGAATATCAGCATGCTAAACGTGATGAATTTGGCCTCATTAAAGTTATCTGGAAGGTTCCTTGCTAAGAAGGCCAGAAGAAAGCTTACAGCAGCCAGTAGGCCAATGTAGCCTAATAGAGATGCAAACCCAATCACAGAACCCATGGCACATTCATAGACTATTTTTGAACTGATGTAGTGAGTGTTTTTATGGGGTGAGGGAGATGCTGTAACCAGCCAGACTATACATATAACCACCTGGAGGACTGTGAGGACCAGCACTGTACCTCGCTGTTGGACCACCCCAAACCACTTCATCGCATTTTGACCTTCTGGCCGAGTGGACTTAAAAACAGCCACAACCACCATGGTTTTGACCAGAATGCTGGAGATACCCAATGCAAAGCTGATACCAAATGCCACATGCCTTAGTTGGCATGTCCACAACTGAGGCTGCCCAATGAAAAGTAGCACACACAAGAAGCACAGTTTGAGTGACAGGAGCAGAAGGAAACTCAGCTCAGAGTTGTTGGCCCTGACCACAGGGGTGTGGCGGTAATGCACAAATACAATCAGAACCCCAGTGCAGAAGCAGGTGCCAAACAGGGAAGCTGTTGTTAAGGAGATGCCCAGTGGCTCTTCATAGGACAGGAACTCCACCTCCTTTGGGACACAATGGTCTTTCTCTGGACTGGACCAGAACTCATCAGGGCATGCAATGCATTCATTAGAATCTAAATGAGAAAGAAGGGGAAATAAAAACAGGGAGAAAGGGGCATGAGAGATTATCCAAAAATAAAGAGCACAAACTTTAATGGGATGCTCAATCATTTTAAAATATAAAGCTCATTTTTCACCTGTTGTGTTGCTGATCTCTCCATCAGCACAAGGCAAACAGTCAAAGCAACAGATGGGCATGCCTTTCTTTCTGGCTCTTCTGGTGCCCAAGGGGCAGCTTTCACTGCAAACTGACCTGGGTGGCTAAAGAATGGAGAGTCCAGATTTATCAGTTGAGCAATGCATTACTTCTGCTGTATTTTTATTCCACATTTACTCTTGGTGATATTGAATTGCAGAGCATGACACTGAGTTAAAAATGTGCTGCTAAAAAAGAATAAATAAATAATAAAGAAAAACAAAAATTCCCAGTGTTGCAAATGTGAACAACAGATAAGCAGCTATATATACAAACATTCTACACAATCTATTTTTAGATGTGTGTGATTTACTTTCTTGATCTCAGAGTTCCAGTACAGAGCATCCTCATTCAGGAAAAGGACATTGTCTGTGTGTGCAGCTTCATCCACCACACCAACTGTACGGAGCCTGATTGAGCCATCCAGGTCTGGCTGCCAGTTCATAATATCATAGATAGACAAAGGATTGCCATTCTCATCAAAAGACACATGATCCCCAAAGCCAGTAGTGAAATTTACTCTCTGTAGATAATGGACAACCTGTATAAGTGGATCAAAGAGACATGACAGGCAGATAAGGTGTGTGTTGATCATGCCTTTCATCAACAAGAGCATTTTACTGACAAGTCACCTCAATTTTGAATTGTACATCACACACAGTGATTTACAATTAAAATAAATAAATAAATAAATAAATAAATAAAAATTTAAAAATGCCTATGAAATACTAATGAACATCACTAATTTCCAGATGCTAAAACATTCAGCATTACACATTTGTTTTATACAGCAGGAATTTTGAGTGTTGAAATGGTTGGGAACTGTAAATATCTAAATAAATTTTAAATACAACATAAAGAACTGCTAGTTTTGGAATTCCTGATTGTGCATTGTAAAACATACATATAAAACTATAGATGCATGTTATCCTGCTCACTGCAGTGTATGTGGCATTAGTGCAATACTACAATAAGCATGTGTGTATTCCTTAGTTTCACCTGCCAAGGCTGCAAGGTGGATATTCTGGCACAGCTGTGACCACTAAAGGGCCCGTAACCCTCCTGACACTGTGTCAAGTCATGCAGGGCATGAGCTAGTGCATAAACTGCTTTATATACATTATATGGAGCTCTTAGTTCGGACATGTCACTGTATGCTGTATTTGTGCTGCTCAGGTCTTCAAGCCCTGTGCACAACATTATGTCATCTTCCCCAGCAGTCTGCATGTCATCTGAATCAAACCTGCATTTGAACATCTCTTCCCAGAAAGTCCGGACCATGTTGTTTGCGGGATGCATGTCAGGGCGCAGACGTAGCAGGAAGTCCCGAAGCCCTACTATATCTCCACGACGGATGGCAAGGCCAAGAGTTCCTCCAAGAAATGGTAGCAGGCGTGGTGTGCGGAAGACAGGTGAAGTAGCCCAGGCTTCACTTGCAATCCACTGCTTTCCAGTGACATTTCTTAGAAACACTTCATCCATGAGTGGCACCAGGTAGGCATCACTAGAGATCACCACCACCACCTTGGCTGTGGAGGTTTTGATCACTTTAACAATGTGCTCCACATCTCTGTGATTGTTGTCCCTTGGCAGCATCTCAGAGTAAGCCACACAGCCACCCAGCTGTTCCTGAACATCCTGGTGGAAGGACTGGGCAGCATAGATACCATAGTCATCATTGCTGTACACTAGGCCCACCCAGGTCCAACCAAAGTGCTTCAGGATTTGGATGATGGCATGCACCTGGAAGGCATCACTGGGGATTGTCCTGAAAAATGAAGGGAACTGATGCCGATCAGTGAGACAGGAGCAAGTGGCAAAGTAGCTAACCTGGTGGAAAGTGTTAGAGAAAAGCAAAAATAGTCAGGGAATGCATAAAAGAAAGCCTCAGATAAAATGACAAAAAAAAAAAACATTCTGAATGCAGAAGAACTTCATAATTATGATAATAAATTCATTGCCATGTTTTACTACAAATAATATTAAATTGACAGAAATGTAAGCTACGTTTTTCCTCAATTTCTTAGAAGCCTTCTGAACTTTCTCTTAATCTGTACCATGGGCACACGATACAACCCCAGCACACTAGAGATAGCTATAGAATGAGTGGAACCCGGGTCCCCCACTATTCCAATCACCGGGGGAGAACTGGTGCAGTTCAGGCCAGAGGCAATTTCTTCAGTTCCACTGATCAGGGCTGTTGCTGCCCGAAATGCAACAGCAAGTGTCACACAATTGTCATACAGATGATAGCCCAGCATGATGTTTGGAAGTAGGTTGGGATTCCTATTGATCTCATCAATAGCAAAAACCATAGTCATTGCCTGCTGGAAGTTTGACATGTCAAACCTGTGGCAATATCACAGACAAAGATAAGAAGAAATAAAAAGAGTAATATAAAAATTTATATTCAATAAATTCTGTAATCCTGCTCTGCTATATATTTTTTTAATTTATTTTCGTTCAACTGACAATTGCTATGTCAAACCAACTCACTGTTCACAATAGGGTTGTTCTGGCTCACTTGTGAAGCTTAACTCTGGAAATACAGTCAGATAGTGGACTGCAAATAGGCCTCCCAGAATCAGGTCTCCATCTTGGTGCATCCCATTCAGCTTGAAATGGCCCTGAAGCTGACAGTATCCAGAGTTTAGGTCCAAGCCAGTGACTAAAGATGGCAAGAAGGAGAGGGCCATTGATGAGCTCCAGGCTATGAACAGATACAGATATGAATTACGCCACATTTCTCTCTCTCTCTCTCTCTCTCTCTCTCTCTCTCTCTCTCTCTCCCTCCCTGTCTCTCTTTCTGTGGTAAATATCAAGTTTTATATAGCTTGCAAAGTCATGTGGGCCTCTGTGGAAATTATGACATCATGTTGTTTTTATGGATATAGGACTAATATGGTTATATAGTTAGGTCCATAAATATTTGGACAGAGGCAACATTTTCCTAATGTTGGTTCTGTACATTACCACAATGATTTGTGAACAAAACAATTCAGATGCAGTTGAAGTTCAGACTTTCAGCTTTAATTCAGTGAGTTGAACAAAATTATTGCATAAAAATGTGAGGAACTAAAGCATTTTTTAAACACAATCCCTTCATTTCAGGGGCTCAAAAGTAATTGGACAAATTAAATAATTGTAAATAAAATGTTCATTTCTAATACTTGGTTGAAAACCCTTTGTTGGCAATGACTACCTGAAGTCTTGAACTCATGGACATCACCAGATGCTGTGTTTCCTCCTTTTTAATACTCTGCCAGGCCTTTATTGCAGCGGTTTTCAGTTGCTGTTTGTTTGTGGGCCTTTCTGTCTGAAGTTTAGTCTTTAACAAGTGAAATGCATGCTCAATTGGGTTGAGATCAGGTGACTGACTTGGCCATTCAAGAATATTCCACTTCTTTGCTTTAATAAACTCCTGGGTTGCTTTGGCTTTATGTTTTGGGTCATTGTCCATCTGTATTATGAAATGCTGATCAATCAGTTTGGCTGGATTTGAGCACACAGTATGTCTCTGAATACCTCAGAATTCATCCAGCTGCTTCTGTCCTGTGTCACATCATCAATAAACACTAGTGATCCAGTGCCACTGGCAGCCATGCATGCCCAAGCCATCACACTGCCTTCGCCGTGTTTTACAGATGATGTGGTATGCTTTGGATCACGAGCTGTACCACGCCTTCGCCATACTTTTTTCTTTCCATCATTCTGGTAGAGGTTGATCTTGGTTTCATCTGTCCAAAGAATCTTCTTCCAGAACTGTGCTGGCTTTTTTAGATGTTTTTTAGCAAAGTCCAATCTAGCCTTTTTATTCTTGAGGCTTATGAGTGGCTTGCACTGTGCAGTGAACCCTCTGTATTTACCTTCATGCAGTCTTCTCTTTGTGGTAGATTTGGATATTGATACACCTACCTCCTGGAGAGTGTTGTTCACTTGGTTGGCTGTTGTGAAGGGGTTTCTCTTCACCATGGAAATTATTCTGCGATCATCCACCACTGTTGACTTGTGTGAGTGTCCAGGTCTTTTTGCATTGATGAGTTCACCAGTGCTTTCTTTCTTTCTCAGGATGTACCAAACTGTAGATTTTGCCACTCCTAATATTGTATCAATTTCTCGGATGGGTTTTTTCTGTTTTTGCAGCTTAAGGATGGCTTGTTTCACCTGCATGGAGAGCTCCTTTGACCCCATGTTTTCTTCACAGCAAAATTTTCCAAATGCAAGCACCATACCTCAAATCAACTCCAGGCCTTTTATCTGCTTAATTGAGAATGACGTAACGAAGGAATTTCCACACCTGCCCATGAAATAGCCTTTGATTAAATTGTCCAATTACTTTTGGTCCCTTTAAAAACAGGGTGGCACATGTTAAGGAGCTGAAACTCCTTAACCCTTCATCCAATTTTAATGTGGATACCCTCAAATGAAAGCTGAAAGTCTGGACTTTATGTCCATGTCCATTATATAACTATAACTTGAATATGTTTCAGTAAACGGGTAAAAAAACAAAATTTGTGTCAGTGTCCAAACATATATGGACCAAACTGTACATAATTTATAGAAGGGTTGATTGTTATAATTGTATCAAGTTTATTTTTACTCCTAAAGATACATTTCCTGTATATTCATGAACTTAAGTGCAACCGCAGGGAAGCTGCATACATTTGTCCATTTAGAACCAGGGATTTTGTTGTTTGTTATTGGTAAGGAATTTATTCATTTTGATGACTTATTTAATATTTGAGTTGTACTGTAAGTAGTATGCAGTGTCTCTAGTGTACTTTAACATGCAACTTCAGAGGAATTAATAGAGACAGCCTATCATTGAAATTTGGGTGAGTTAACTATTTTTGCCATGGTAGTGATAACACACCTCTGTGCTTGAATTTATTTTATTTTATTTAATTTATTTATTTATTTTTGCTATTCCTTTTTTTTTTTTTTTTGGTCTGTGTGGACATATTTACATTCTATATACTAATTACCCAGAAAAAAGCGAGAGATACTAATAAAGCAGCGACTATCACTTTACAGGATAGGATGATATAGGCCTGATAGGCCTCAGTGACCTGAACAACTGCCACACTTTCCACTCAAACACATTATTATATATATTTTTTTCCAATATTACAAACTATAAAACTGTTTTGTCCACTAAAACAAGAGCAAAAGGAAGAAAGTATATGGAAAATAATACCCTTCTAATGCAACATGTTCGTCCTCGATTTGAATGCACCACTGGTGATACCCTCAAGAGAGAACAAGACAAAATAACTAAATGCTATCAAACAGAGGTCTTCCATCTTATCTGCTAAGGGTCAGTGTGGCTGCAGGTTATCATACCAATCAAATAATAGACATAATTTGCACTAATTTAAGAAGTGGACAACTTCTTCCAGCTCTTTGCATATTTAAGACTGATGCAATAAATTTTAGAATGCATATGCCTGGGAGAATAAATTCAACTTTAAATGGTGTGGCAGCGGGGGCGTGGTCAAGCGTCGGTCTGTGAATGGAGGGCGGAGTCAGGGAAGGTACCGTAAGTGGCAGAATCACTGCACTTGATGTAAGTTAACCTGTGTTTGTGTGTCTTCCCCAGTGACCGCGCCCTATAGAGATCGTGCACGTGATGTCACGAGGTCACGTGATATTCGTTATCCGCCATTTTGGACGACAAGGCCGCGGATAGAACTTAGACAAACCCGTTCTAATTATCAAGTGTGTGGGAGTAGATCTTTCGAGAATGGTTATATCTTGTTCTGCATTTGGTGTAATCTTCTAATTCAATACTCCTACTACATCTGTTAAGTTGATTTTCGGATTGAATGATAACTGCATACTTAGAAACTAGACAGTCTCTAACGTTTAAAATGGCTATGCCTAGCCCTACTACCCTGGCCTAGTCTATGACAATGTTTTATCTTTTTGGCTCATATATACCTTTGAAAGGCCAATCCATAGTAGGGATGGCGAAAACTAAAAAAAATCTTGACCGACCACCGAGCCTCATTAGCCGGTAAAAGTCGGTTAACCTATGAGTTTATACAGGGATGCAAACGGCGGATGCTGTTTCACGGCTGAAACGCGCAGATCCAATTTTTTTCTTTAAGGGGGCGTTGGAGTGTCTGAATAATTTCATCAGAGTAAATTCTGTATTAAAATTATTAAATAAGCAAATGCCTTACAGTCCATGAAAAATAGGAAGTATGAGAAGAAAACTGCCCACGTTTTCACGGAAGCTGCGTAGATTTACTGTTTTTCAGACAAAAACATACATATTTACAACCCTGTCATTATCTGGAACTGAGTTTAAATTTTGAACATTCTTAAGATAAAACATCCTGCATAGTCTCTTTATGATAAATGTCACTTACCCATGAGGTTATCAAGTAGACATTCTTCTTCAGGACCTTCCAGAGGTATAGTTGAGATACCCATCCCGCAACAAAATATTTATAAGCTTCCAGGCTCTTGTAAGCTTTGAGGGCTTTGCCAGTGTAACACGATTCACGATTAACAAGAAAATTGTAAATGTCGTGGTAGGCCAGATCGGGCAAATCGCTGGCACGGCAGCTCTGAATTTCCCTGAACAAGGATTGCAGCAATTTGTACGGATCTGCAATCCCCAACCTGGAACACTTTTCCACGTAACGCTGCCTCACGTCACCTTCAAGATGCTGAACAAACTTAGACAAGTAATCGCGCAATGTAGATGGGGTATTTTCTGAATTTTCTTGGGGATTACTCCCTGGATCCATTACGCTCGCACAAAGTAAACAATCCTGATGCTGTCCAATATGCCGGAGTGGGCGGAGTACACACGTGCGGGTCACGTGACTGCACATCCTCTATAAAAGGAGAGAGAGAGCAGAGAAAGGGAGCTCTCTCCCCAACCAGAACATGTGTGTGTGTGTGTGTGTGTGTGTGTGTGTGTGTGTGTGTGTGTAGTTTTGCGCACAGGTCGATAACATATTGAATTTCGTTTTTGCTTGTTGAAGGTCCCTCCTCCCAATTTTCCCGCAGAACATCTAGGATGGCATGTGGCTTAGACCCAAATAATAATTTGAATGGGGAGAACCCTGTGGAGGCTTGTGGGACCTCTCGCACTGTGAATAACAGGGGCTCGAGCCATTTATCCCAGTTGCGTGCATCCTCGCTTACAAATTTCTTAATTAAGTTTTTGAGCTTGCGATTAAACCGCTTGACTTAGCCATCTGTTTGTGGGTGATAAACGCTGGTGCGGATAGGCTTAATTCCCAGTAACCCATACAGTTTGCTTAGTGTGCATGACATAAACGTAGTGCCTTGATCAGTCAGAATCTCTTTGGGGATTCCAACTCAGGAGATGACGCGGAAGAGTGCCTCTGCAATACTATATGCTGAGATATTGCAAAGAGGCACTGCTTCTGGATATCGCATTGCATAGTCCACCAGAACTAAAATAAAGCGATATCCTCATGTTGACCGATCTAATGGCCTGACGAGATCCATCCCAATTCTTTTGAACAGGGTCTCGATTAATGGCAGCGGGCGCAAAGGCACTTTTGGAATGGCCACTGGATTTACTAACTGGCATTCGCGGCACGCCGTACACAGTGTACGGCGTGCCGCGAATGCCAGTTAGTAAATCCAGCGGACATTCCAAAAGTGCCTTTGCGCCTGCTGCCATTAATCGAGACCCCATTCGAAAGAATTGGTATGGATCTCGTTGGGCCATTAGATTGGTCAACATGAGGATATCGCTTTATATCGCAGAGCATTTTTTAACATAGTTACTGGGAGACCAAATGGTCTCCCAGTGGCCAGATTTGGTCTCCTAGTCAATGCCAAACCAGCTTCACTGGGAAACCAAATTTTAAACCAAGTTATGTCTCATCATTTGGTTCAATCAGTTGCAATTAATTAACCAAGTACCATGTAAGTATACATTTAACAAGGAAAACTTGGCACTGCATTAACTATGTTGATATTATGCTGGCGGGCGGCACGGTGGTGTAGTGGTTAGCGCTGTCGCCTCACAGCAAGAAGGTCCTGGGTTCGAGCCCCGTGGCCGGCGAGGGCCTTTCTGTGCGGAGTTTGCATGTTCTCCCCGTGTCCGCGTGGGTTTCCTCCGGGTGCTCCGGTTTCCCCCACAGTCCAAAGACATGTAGGTTAGGTTAATTGGTGACTCTAAATTGACCGTAGGTGTGAATGAGAGTGTGAATGGTTGTCTGTGTCTATGTGTCAGCCCTGTGATGACCTGGCGACTTGACCAGGGTGTACCCCGCCTTTCGCCCGTAGTCAGCTGGGATAGGCTCCAGCTTGCCTGCGACCCTGTAGAAGGATAAAGCGGCTAGAGATAATGAGATGAGATGAGATATTATGCTGGCTGAAATGAGGATTCGTAATGCGGCAATTTGCATCACAGAATATGCCACAGCGGTGCAGCCGCATGGACTCTGGGGCCTGTGATTGTATTGCCCAGACCAGTTGGTCTCCTAGTGGAAAATCCTTAAAAAATGCTCTGCGTACACCACCTACGGACATCGCCACAAATCCCTGGCCAATAGAACTGGGCCATTATTTGGGCTAGTGTCTTATCCTGCCCCAAGTGTCCAGCCATGGGATTAAAGTGAGCTGCCTGGAATACAAATCCCCGGTGCCTCTTTGGGATCAAAAGCTGAGTTATCGGTTCTTTAGTCTGAGTGTCCTGCGTCACTCGGTATAATCTATCCTTAATAATGGAAAAATAGGGGAAGGACGGTGTGGCGTTTGGCTGGAGCATTTGACCATCAATTACTCTCACTTGGTCAAACGCATGCCGCAGAGTCTCGTCTCGTGACTGCTCTAACGGGAAATCCATGAGGGATTCCCCAAGAGAGGGAGGAGGAGCCTGCTGCTCCTCACTCTGACGCAGTGATGACGTAGACGGGTCTGTGACAGCTGCTCCTGCCAATGCCACACTGGGACCTTCCCCCCGCTAAACTGTGGCAGGCCCCACTCTTCACTAAATTAGTCATTAATTCCCGAAATCCCGGCCAATCAGTCCCCAAAATTATCGAGTGGGTAAGGCGAGGATTAACCACCGCCTTTACTCTAAATTTCTCCCCTCGAAATAGAATGTGGACCGACACTAAAGGGTAGTTGTGAACATCCCCGTGCACACACAACACCTTCACGAATTGTGATCTCCCCAATGCCTCGTCTTGCACCAGGCTTTGGTGGATTGAGGTCTGATTACAGCCGGAGTCCACCAAAGCCTGATACGTATCCCCTTGGATACTCACCGGTATGTGATATGCTCCGGCCTGATCGAGGGCGGTCCCTGGTGTGTCGGGGATCCGGACCACCATGCCCACCTCCATCGCCAAGCACTGATGCTGGAGGTGCCCCGGCTCCCCGCAGCACCAGCAAACTGGCCCAGGCTCTTTCTCTGCACCGGTGTTCTGGAGCTCACTCACCTGAGGGGGGGGGAGAGACAGACATGGAAGTGGGAAATGGTAGGGCACCACGGGTGCGGGGCGGCATGGTGGTGTAGTGGTTAGCGCTGTCGCCTCACAGCAAGAAGGTCCTGGGTTCGAGCCCCGGGGCCGGCGAGGGCCTTTCTGTGTGGAGTTTGCATGTTCTCCCCGTGTCCGCGTGGGTTTCCTCCGGGTGCTCCGGTTTCCCCCACAGTCCAAAGACATGCAGGTTAGGTTAACTGGTGACTCTAAATTGACCGTAGGTGTGAATGTGAGTGTGAATGGTTGTCTGTGTCTATGTGTCAGCCCTGTGATGACCTGGCGACTTGTCCAGGGTGTACCCCGCCTTTCGCCCGTAGTTAGCTGGGATAGGCTCCAGCTTGCCTGCGACCCTGTAGAAGGATAAAGCGGCTAGAGATAATGAGATGAGATGAGACCGCGGATGCAGCGGGTCGGCTGGGGTGGAGCCGGCTCCCGCCTCCGCGGTGGGGGAATGGGGCGAGGATGAGGAACAGGAGGGGAGGGGGAGAGAGAGAGAGAGGAGAGGGGAGAAGAGGAGACATGCTGTCCTGCTGTCGGAACAGCCGCCAAATGGTCCTCCACGAGCTTGATGGCCTGATCCAGCGACTCCGGGCGATGGCACTGGTCCCACTCCGCTGTTCCTTCGGGAAGTCGGGTGATGAATTGTTCCAGCACCACCAGATTGATGATTCCCTCAGCATCGCAGTTGTCGGCCCTCAGCCACCGCCAGCAGGCGTCCCGGAGTTGCTGGCCAAACGCGAATGGCCGGCCGACCTCCTCCAGGCACAGTGCACGGAAGCACTGCCGTTGTTGCTCCGGGGTGCACCCCACATGCTGGAGGATGGCCCTGCGGAGGTTGGCGTAGACCAGCCGGCTGTCGGCGGGGAGGTGTAGCACGGCCAGCTGCGCCTCGCCCGTTAGCAGGGGGAGGAGGCGCGCCGCGCACTGTTCCACCGGCCAGCCCCACGCCTCTGCTACCTGCTCAAAGAGCACAAGGAAGGCCTCAGGGTTGTCGTGCGGGCCCATCTTCATTAGGGTGAGGTGGGGAGGGTCCACGGCGGTGGAGATGGTGGACCCCGCCGACGCGAGTAGGTGCTGGAACGCCTGGCGATCTTCCTGCTGCGCCAGCACCAGGGCCTTGAACCTTTGCTCCTGCTCCTTCTGAAGGGCGACCAGCGCCTGGTGCTGGCTCTGTTGGGCCGTGGGGAGGCCATGGATCAGGTCCTTGAAGGGGGATGACTCCATGGGGCTGTTGTCCTCTGTGCTCCGTCCTGGGTTTCGGCACCACTGTAGGAATCGGAGCAGGTGGGTGGAGCACAGACGCATGGCAGGCCAGAACTGAGTTCCCAAAAACTCTTTTTATTTTTAGCTTTTCAGCTTTTCACACTCTCCCAGCCACACGCGCACATACGGAAGTGCTCTGGTTGGCGAGAGAGCTCCCTTTCTCTGCTCTCTCTCTCTCCTTTTATAGGGTGCGGTCAATGGGGAAGACACACAAACACAGGTTAACTTACATCAGGTGCAGTGATTCTGCCACTTACTTTCCCTGACTCCACCCTCCATTCACAGACCGACGCTTGACCATGCCCCCGCTGCCACAAATGGCTATGAAAATGTACAAATATTTCCATAGTCTTGGGACAGCAATGATAATGGCATAGTCACCTTTGAGCCTCATCTAACACTAAAGAATGGCAGCTGTTTCCAGTCTGGAGAAGTCAAATGCGGAATATGAGAACAAAGATTGAGACTGGTGACATGTCATATAAGTTTTTATTTATTTATTTTAATTTTTGTTTTATCAAATAAACCCTTCATTTCAGTTTTCGACTTGTAAATACTGCAGGGGGTCCAGCACCTGAAAAGATGCTGTCTCTTTTTCCACCTGTCATGAGCCTTGTGACATAACAAGTACATCGCTTCAAAAAGGGTGTTACAGTTTTTCTCCATTGGTTTGGCTCATTTCTTGAAACTGAGATGACATTCTCAAAACAACATGGACAAATCCCCAAACTAACTTGCAGTTTCTCACAACAGAATGGCATTTATCATTGCTTTCATCAATATTTCAAATGCTTTGTACATGTCTCAAGCATTTAGTACATCCATGCAAATGGCTATGTACAAGCATCCTACAGTTAACACAATCAGCCTACATTTAGTACATTTTTCAAATGAATGTATCTTGCTGATCTATCCCAGTTGGTTGGTTCTCAGTGTAATGGTCATTGTCCTCAAAACATGTCAGCACATTTTCATCGTATAAGTCATCATATGCAGAATAGTCTGCTCAATTGTCAAAATAGTGTTAGGAAATTGGAATAGAATACAGTACATATTTTGTAAGATGTCATAGTAAATTTAGGATAATCATGTTAGTAGGTAATAGGTGAAATCAGTTTCTGACTAACGAAGGAGGAGTGTCCCACTTTGCAGGTGACCAATCCATCTGTTTGTTGAGTTACCTGACAGGTGTTATCTATGTTTTGGAGTGCTGGCATTGCTGTATATATACAGCTTGGCCTGGTGCTAGTACTTTTTCCTATGTCAACATGGAGAGAGAGCAAGTGCATCAACCAGGGCAATCTCCACTTGGAGGAAGAGGAAGAGAAGGAAGAGGAAGAGGAGGTGGAGGATTGAGGGTGCGTGGAGGTAGAGGAGAGGGAAGAGGAGGAGGAGTGAGGGTTCGTGGTGGTGGAATAGGAGGAAATAGAGTTCGCAGACATCATGTTGTCCCAGATGAAATTCGGGCCACCATTATTGATCATGTCATCAACCATCACCTCACAATGGCAGAGGCAGGGCGCAGAGTGCAGCCTAACGTGCCACGCTCCACAGTTTCCTCCATCATTCAAACCTTTCGGCGGGAAAACAGGTATGCACTCAGGCAATGACAACTGTTTGCCTGTGTGCGTGCGTGTGTGTGTGTGTGTGTGTGTGTGTGTGTGTGTGTGTGTTTAGACCCAGGCCGAAAATCTTACCTCGATGTGAAGTCACAGTATTATACAGTTCACTACTGTAGAATGACAAAGGAAATACTGTTGTAAATTGGACAAAATACAGCAAGAATTCGCAATAGAATGGCAGTGCAATTGTAAGTACAGTAGCCTACAAATACAGTAAAGTGGTGTGTAATGCAGTCATTACTGTACAGTGATTGATAATCTGTAACAAACACATAAGGCAAGGACAACAAATAGTTATGTTGTCTATGTGCAGGATTGGCCGACAACCTCATGCGGGTGGAAGAAGAAAACTTCTAACCGATCGCCAAGAACAGGAGATCTGTAACATGGTGATAGCAAATAATGCCATAACACTGACACAGATCCGGGATGCAGTCCTCCAAAACAGTGGCGTCTTCCAAAACATCAACTCCATCAGCATATCAACAATAGACCGGGTTCTGAAGAAGAACCTAATCACCATGAAACAGATATACAGAGTACCATTTGATAGGAACACTGCCAGAGTAAAAGAGCTGCGGTACCAGTATGTGCAGGTAAGTCAATTATTCATTGTCTATCATTTTGTAACCTATAAGTAGCCAACACTGCAGAGGTTCCAATTTCTGAGGGTTTCAGTATCCTCCTCTTTACCTTTGGATTCCAGCTTTACAATATATGACCACAGCATTTTGCTGAACTGTAACAGAACACTGTCAACAGTATGTCTCTGTTCTCTTTGTATCAAAAACTACCCTAGAAAATCTGCATAAGTCTGCACTCTAGGATTGGAACCACAGTGGGTTATATTGACTTTGTGAAGAACATATTGTGTAGCATTGCTGTGACCATATGACCCATCTACATGATTGATTTTTTTTTACTCTATTTATCTCTTTTCCAGAGAATCCTGGCACTGGAGGGGAGTGAAACACCACACATCCTAGTGTTTGTTGATGAGGCAGGCTTCAACCTGGCCAAGGGCCGCAGGCGTGGCCGAAACATCATTGGCCAGCGGGCCACAGTGGATGTCCCAGGCCAGCGGGGGGGAAATATAACCATGTGCGCGGCTATTTCAGAAAATGGTGTGGCCACCCACACTGCAAGCTTGGGCCCGTATAACACAGAGAAACTCCTCCGTTTCCTGGACCAACTATATGTATATTTGGTCCCAGAAAATGAGAGGGGTCTCGAAGGGCCCCACCTACCCCAGTTTGTCATTGTATGGGACAATGTTAATTTCCTCCATGGTCCACGCATCCGGGCATGGTTCAACATGCATCCAAGAATGCATAATGTCTTGTTACCACCATATTCTCCATTCCTGAATCCTATCGAGGAGTTTTTTCTCTGCTTGGAGATGGAGAGTATATGAACACCATGCCGAAAACCAGAGGTCTCTCCTCAATGCTATGGATGCTGCCTGTGAGGATATAACAGGTGATCAGTGTAGAGGATGGCTCAGGCATTCACGACGCTTCTTCCCACGCTGCATCTCAAGAGAAAACATCAGATGTGATGTTGATGAGAATCTGTGGCCGAACAGAGCACAGAGAATGGATGGCCAGGAAGATGAGGATGGTGACCAGGCGAGAGAGGGGAGTGACCGCGACTAAACAAAATGTCTTCATTTGTGACTCTTTATTTACAGTATTCATTTTTTGTTTGTTTTTGTGGGTTTTTGTATTTTGTGTACACAGTATACACAGCGTATACATTTTCCTTTTTATTGTTCCCTACCTACAGTAATGTGTACAATTCACGTTAGCTGAGAATAAAAATGAAAATTCCTCGGCAGAATGAGTGCAGCGTGTGTGTGGTGTGAAAACTGTATTCCTATAGTTAGACATATGCCATGACAAAGCGTCTAAGCATTTTGACTCGCAGTACTTACACAATACCAAAGGGACAATGCATTTTGGAGGCACTGACTAGTTATATGAGAAGGGAATGTAGTTTTGACAGATGGGTAAACTGTTTTGGGAGCTGTACAAACATTGCCAGGTGATCCATGTAGTTCTGCTGTACCATCCAAGTTATTTTGACAGAAGAACTGAATGAATGAAAATGTGCCAAAGCAATTGAGAAGGATTTATGCCATTTTTATGGTACTGACTATTTAGATGGGAAAGGGATTTAATTTTGAAGCATGGATGAGTAGTTTTGGGAGACAAATGACATTTTGCTGGTTATCTGAAGTGTTGTGCAGAACTGTAAGTCTGTTTGGCCAAATTGCCTTATAGTTATGAGAATGTCATCTCAGTTTCAAGAAATGAGCCAAACCAATGGAGAAAAACTGTAATATAATGTCACACATCGACTTGCCTCTGAAATATGTATTTTTAGCCTGCAACTCTCAGTATCAGATCCTGTAGATGGCAAGATTGGACCTATGTTCATATATTCTGTAAAATGAGACACACTGAAACACAAACAACTTTTGGTCACTGTTATGTGATTTGATGTAATTCTATTAGTTCTAATCTCATGTAAGTGATGGACTAACATTTAATTAAATGTGTTTGCTTGTTTGTTTGTTTGTTTGTTTGTTTGTTTGTTTGAATTTGTACTATTTCCCATCACTAATTTGTTTAACAATGTGCATCGTCTCCAAGTCTTTTCAGTGCTCAAATTATTGTTTTCTTCCTTCCTACCTTCTTTACTGCCCATTGTGTCGATTTCCTCCTTTTTCTGTAGATTTCATTCACCTATGAAACCAGATGGCATGATCTGATTTCAAAGTCATAGAGAGCTTGAGCATGCTGAATGTAATGAATTTGGCTTCATTCAAATTATCAGCAACTTCCAAAGCAGAAAAGCCAAAATAAAACATAAAATAGCCAAGAGTCCAATATATCCCAGCATAACCCAGAAACCTGTCATAGAATCTCAGCCACAATCCAAGGTAATTCTTTTCTTGTACTGCTTTATATATTTCAAGGGGAAAAAAGGTTATATTTTTAAGCAAAGCACACAAATATGGTCCTGAATGAGAGTGGAAGAGTCTTTGTTGTGGAGGTCCAAAACATTTCATTCAATTACAACCTGGACATGTAACCATGGAGGCCATTAGCATGCCTAGATGATGTTTTCCCAAGAGCACAGGAAATGCAGAGGATGAACATGAACCCAAACATTGTGTGGCACAGTAGACATGACCAATCAGAGGTCTATCCAATGAAAGCAAGTGAACAAAGGAAATACAAAGTGAGAGGTACAAAAAATAGATAGATAGATAGATAGATAGATAGATAGATAGATAGATAGATAGGTAGGTAGGTCAGGTCAGGTCAGAGTTGTTGGCCATGACAAAAGGAGAGGTCCTGTGCTTGTAATAGACAGCAGCCAGTGAAGGCCTCAGTGATGGAAAATACTGTTAGGTTGATGCTGAGAGTTTCATCCCAGGAAACATTACATGAGAACAAGGGAATAATGAAGCTAGACCACGACTGCTGTCAGCAAGTTCTTTTCTGTCAGCTGTATCATGAATATCAATCTGTTTTCAGTGGGAGTATGCAATGTTGAAAAGTAAGGACAATCTCCAAACATGCATTCTACCAGTGTCAGATTGTCTTTTTTGCATTGCCTGAGAATAATAGTAATACATTTTGATAAACTGTGTATGTGCAACCTGTCCTTCAGAAGATGACATAGTCATAGCAGCAGACAGGTCAGTCCCTCTGCACAGCTTTCTTCAAAACAGACTCAGGTGTTTGTTAAAAACACATCAAGCATAAACCAAACATTTCATTGTTTCCCTCTAATGTAAAAAATATATAGAGCTAATTTGTCAATTAATAGTATTACGTGTATGATGGGAGCACAGTAAGTACAGTTAGACTGTAGCTCTGTCTATCCTACAACACAACTCATATTTCTAACCTTCTGTCCTTTAGGTTTGGATGAATCATAATAGCCCACTGTTATGTAATCCAAAGCACCAGAATACTGAAGTTGATCACTCAGACATGAGCAGGTCACAAAGGAGATGTATGTGAAATTCAGTCAGTGCAAAAACATGATTTAAATAGTCTATATTTTATTTATCTTTATTACCATAATACTTAGAGTGGTTGCAATATCTATAAATTATTAGACTAATCCTAGAAGGACTCTATAACCATAACTGTCTTGCACACTCTCTCACACTTGTTTTCTTGTTGGACTTTTGGAGTTAATACTTATATCTATGTCCACATTTTTTTTTACTATAACAGCAACATATACTACCCCCATAGCACATTGGCTTCCAGTGTGAGGTTGGCCCAAGGAAACCACCGTCCAAGTACTGCATTGCTCCTCTCTTGACTGCTCCCATGGTGCTGAAGAGACAGCGATACTTCAGCACCACTATTTTGGACTGCCAAAAGCAGCATGATCACAGGATGGAGCCTCCTGATTGCACACGGTTGGAACAGATTAAATGGCACCTCAATCTACCCTCCTCAAGCAGCCAGAGGAGTACTGTATAAAGAGGTGACACCACAAACACAGGTTAGGTAAATGTTTTCAGGGCATGCTGACTGACTCCTCCACTCCCTCTCTTTTCAGACAACAACAATGATACCGATGATGAGAACAATGAGGAAGACAGCAGAGAGTCCAGCACATTCACAGGCAATCGCCTAGGCTCCAGATGCATCAGTTCCAGATGTAGCCAGCCCGTGCCTGTGATCCAGCTGTAGGCCAGTTCTGGCCCTCCACTGCATGCACTTGCTACACTCCCTTCACCACCTGCACTTCCCCTGCCTTTTTTGAAAAATTTAAAAGAGCACTTAACTTCTACTGACCCTGGGTTGTGTGTCTGTATTCCCCACCACAGCTATGAGTGCCACACTGGTGGAAAATGTGTGCATGAACACAGTACCCCCACCCACCTCCCATATGGAACCTCTCCTGCAACAACTCCTGGAAGCCAGTCTCCAACAGCAGCAGGTGATGCAAGAACTCACCAAGGTCTTCCAAGTTGCCACTTAGGAGCTGCTGCAGCAACAAGCCAGAGCTGCTCCCTTTCCTGGCCACCATTCAGATTCTCACAAAGAAGCTCTTTGTCTGTGCTCCAAGCTGACTCCTTTGGAGAATGTTGATTCTTACCTCTACACTTTTGAACAGACTGTGATACAGGAAGGCTGACCTGAGGAGGAGTGGGCCCAGGGTCTGGCCCCTCCTCAGGGAGGCCCAGCTGGCTGACCATGGATTCCCCCTGGCCTCAGCAGATGAGTACCCACTCCTGAAAGAACAAATCCTGGCACACTGCAGGGTCTCTGCCTGCCAGGACACAGTTCCACCACTGGGTGTACTGGGCTGATGTGAATTGTACAGCCAAATGGATGCTCTGCTGAGGACCACCAAATGATGGCTACAGCCTGAACAACACTCAGCTACCAAGGTTGCAGAGTTGGTCATCACGGATTGCTTCCTCTGGGCATTCCCACCCACAGAGTGCATAGGAGATGAGGGATGAAGAGATGAGGACACCCAAAATGACTGCCAAGCTCATCATGGCCTTGTAGTGTACCCTCGCCACTCTGGACATCAGCAAACAAGAAACGACAAAACCTCATCAGGCTCACACCGGGCCCTAACATACATCCTCCTGGGCCAATGCTGAGCCCTGATGTCTCCCACCATGACCAGCTTGCCCTCCATCACTCCTGAATGAGGCTATGCCCAATGGTCCCAAACCTCAGTCAACTGCCCCAGCCCAGAAGCCATTGCTTACTGGCTGTGTTGTCCACTCACCTACAAGCCATCATCTTTCAACCACCTCTGTGCAAGTAGATGGACAGCCAGTGCAAGCTCTCCTTGACTCCGGAAGCACCATTATGCCCTGTTCAACCCTCCATCATGCCTGAAGCTGTGGGGGCACTGTGGCACAGTCAGCATCACCTGTCTGCATGGGGATGCATGAGAGATGGCCGCTATCCACATCTGGATTGAAAATGAGCAAGGTGAATGGAAAATAACTATTGGTGTGTTTCCTGAAGTCACTGTCCCTCTCCGACTAGGTAGAGATTGGCCTGGGTCACCCAAGAAGCTCCCTGCGACCAGAAGGATGAGGAGAAGATGAGTGCCCCAGAGGCCTGTGGACCACAATGTGCCACTCCAGAATGTGTGCCTGGTTGGGGAGCATGAGGATGCTGATGCCTGTGCTGGTGAAGGTGAGTCAAACACCACCCTTCTCTCACATGTGTATAAGCAGGTGGCTGAAGAATGGCACTTTGGGCAGAAGCAGAAAAAGGACTAGCAGCTAATGCACAGCTGTGGGCAGGTGTCTCATCTCTCATCTCATTATCCTGTTCTACAGGGTCACAGGCAAGCTGGAGCCTATCCCAGCTGACTATAGGCGAAAGGCGGGATACACCCTGGACAAGTCACCAGGTCATCACAGGGCTGACATATAGACACAGACAACCATTCACACTCACACCTACAGTCAATTTAGAGTCACCAGTTAACCTAACCTGCATGTCTTTGGACTGTGGGGGAAACCGGAGCACCCGGAGGAAACCCATGTGGACACGGGGAGAACATGCAAACTCTGCACACAAAGGCCCTTGCTGGCCACGGGGATTGAACCCGGACCTTGTTGCTGTGAGGCAACAGCGCTAACCACTACACCACCGTGCCACCCATGGGCAGGTGTACATTGTGAAAAGCAGAGACTAGCAGCTGGGGCAACCCCTTCCCATCTCCAAGTTACTGGTCCACCCTGGGATCCTCTACCATCACACAGAACAGTGTGGCCAGCCTGCAGACCTGCTAGTAGTTCTCCACTCTAAGGTGGGCCTGATGATGCACTAGACCCCTCCCAGCTTTTGGATGGCCATCTTGTGAGCAAAAATACCATGGAGAACATCTGTTACTGTTTCCTCTGGCTAGGGATCAATGCGGAGGTAAGGAACTTCAGTCAACGCTGCCCCCCATGTCAGTGCACTGCCCCAACGAAACCTGTACCTGCCTCACTCATGCCTCTGCTTATTATTGGCATCCCCTTTGAGAAAGTGGGCATGAATCTGATGGGTCCTCTTCCCAAGTCTGCCCAGGGCCACAAGCACATACTTGTCATCGTGAACTATGCCACTCAATTCCCCATTTGGAAGGCTATGGCCAGAAGCACCTTCAAGGAACTGGTTCTGCTGTTCTCCCATGTGGGGCTCACAAAAGACCTCCTTATAGACCAAGGTATGCCCTGTGTATCCAAGTTAATAATGGATGTGTGCCGGGTTTTGGAAGTCAAACAGATCCACACCTCAGTCTACCACCTCCAGACTGACAGACTGGTTGAGAGGTTCAACCAGACCCTGAAGCAGATGCTACAGCAGGTAGTGGATGAGGATGGGAGTTACTGGGACCTCCAGGAACTGGATGCTCACCTGGACAGCAAGTACAGTCAAATAAAGGGGTTGCAGCCTACAGCTTTATAGTTATTGTTTTCGATGATTGTTATGTCTGAATGTGAAATAAATAAACAAACAAACAAACAAACAAACATCATATGCTCCTATTGGACACAGCCAAATGGTCTTTAAAAGTATTCCAGGGTTTGTGTAGATACTGCTAATTTGCCACCACTTATCTTTGGCCTCAGGCATTGGGTGTTTATCCTTTATCAGATTTGACAACCCAGCACATCTCCTATTTCCCCTTTTTGTTTGAATTATATGTTTGTGAAGAGTATAACCTAAAGCAGTTGTTTATGGAATCTACTATTTAAGTGTCCAAAATTGAAGTATCTTTCAAGGAAGAAATCTCTTGTGCTTTTTGCATGATGGGTGACTATGTTTTATATGTTTCATTCAAGAAAAATAAGGATACTTTTTTTTCTGATTGATGTTTATTATTTTATTTATTTTTTAATTATTTAATTCTTCTTTTTGGCAGATCTGGGTCTCCAGAGACTATGAAGAGCTTGGAAGAACAACCATGCTCTAATATATGTTATACAACATAAAACAAATAATGATTCATCAATCATTTTAGAAAGCATATTATTATCCAGACAACTGAATAGTGTATAATTATTAACAATTAATATTTTGTAGCTATTTATTTTGTGGTGCTCGGCCCATCACGGCCTTTTTGGTATTCCGCTCAGGGTGTAGGAGTATAATATAGCACTTTGGAGCAAATATGGCTACCAGCAAACCAAAACTAGATGCCAAGATAGCAAAGATCTCTACAGCCACAGAATACTTCCCAGGAGAGCTGACGTATGCAGGCACAAAAGTAATCCACACAGCACAGAATATCAGCATGCTAAACGTGATGAATTTGGCCTCGTTAAAGTTATCTGGTAGGTTCCTTGCTAAGAAGGCCAGAAGAAAGCTTACAGCAGCCAGTAGGCCAATGTAACCTAATAGCGATGCAAACCCAACCACAGAACCCATGGCACATTCATAGACTATTTTTGAGCTGATGTAGCGAGTGTTTTTATGGGGTGTGGGAGATGCTGTAACCAGCCAGACTGTACATATAACCACTTGGAGGACTGTGAGGACCAGCACTGTACCTCGCTGTTGGACCACCCCAAACCATTTCAACGCATTATGGCCTTCTGGCCGAGTGGACTTAAACACAGCCACAACCACCATGGTTTTGACCAGGATGCTGGAGATACTCAATGCAAAGCTGATACCAAATGCCACATGCCTCAGTTGGCATGTCCACAACTGAGGCTGCCCAATGAAAAGTAGCACACACAAGAAGCACAGTTTGAGTGACAGGAGTAGAAGGAAACTCAGCTCAGAGTTGTTGGCCCTGACCACAGGGGTGTGGCGGTAATGCACAAATACAATCAGAACCCCAGTGCAAAAGCAGGTGCCAAACAGGGAAGCTGTTGTTAAGGAGATGCCCAGTGGCTCTTCATAGGACAGGAACTCCACCTCCTTTGGGACACAATGGTCTTTCTCTGGACTGGACCAGAACACATCAGGGCATGCAATGCATTCATTAGAATCTGAATGAGAAAGAAGGGGAAATAAAAACAGGGAGAAAAAGGCATGAGAGATTATCCAAAAATAAAGAGCACAAACTTTAATGGGATGCTCAATCATTTTAAAATATAAAGCTTATTTTTCACCTGTTGTGTTGCTGATCTCTCCATCAGCACAAGGCAAACAGTCAAAGCAACAGATGGGCATGCCTTTCTTTCTGGCTCTTCTGGTGCCTAGGGGGCAGCTTTCACTGCAAATCGACCTGGGTGGCTAAAGAATGGAGAGTCCAGATTTATCAGTTGAGCACTGCATTACTTCTGCTGTATTTTTATTCCACATTTACTCTTGATGATGTTGAATTGCAGAGTATGACATGGAGTTAAAAAATTTAACTGATGAGAAAGAAGTCATGATTAATGGAAAAGAAAAAATGTCAGTTTTTCAAATATGAATTAACCTATAAGCATCACAGTCTATGCACTTTATCATTTATGTGTATATGATTTACTTTCTTTGTCTCAAAGTTCCAGAACAAAGCATCTTCATTAAGTAGAAGGATATGGTCTGTCTGTGCAGATTCATCCACGACACCAACTGTGTGGACCTTGATTGACCCATCCATGTTTGGCTGCCAGTTCATTATATCATAGATAGCCAAAGGATCACCATTCTTGTCAAAGGATACATGGTCCCCAAAGCCAGTTGTGAAATTCACTCTCTGTAGATAATGGACAACCTGTACGAATGGTTAGAAAAGACATGACAGGCAGATTGGGCAGATGTTAATCATGCATTTTGATCAACAAGAACATTTGACTGACAAAACTCATCAATTTTTGGAAAGTACTTCACACACAGTGGCATAAAATAATAAATAAATGAATAAATTAATTTCCCCATCCTTAAATATTCAGCATTACAAATTAGTTTTTTACAGAATGAATTTTTAGTGTTGAAATGATAGGGAATTTTAAATAATTAAATAATGTTCAAATACAAGATAAATAAAGAACTACAAGTTGAGGAATTCCTGATTGTGCTGCATAACCATAGACATAAAAGTATGCATGCATATGGTTCTTCTCACTGCAATGCATGTGGTATTCATGCAATTCTTCAATAAGCATGTGTGTATTCCTCAGTTTCACCTGCCAAGGCTGCAGGGTGGATATTCTGGCACAACTGTGACCACTAAAGGGCCCGCTGCCCTCCTGACATTGTGTCAGGTCATGCAGGGCATGAGCTAGTGCATAAACTGCT
Organism: Neoarius graeffei; assembly: GCF_027579695.1. Lineage (NCBI taxonomy): Eukaryota > Metazoa > Chordata > Actinopteri > Siluriformes > Ariidae > Neoarius > Neoarius graeffei. Next base: position 91,724,846 of record NC_083574.1, on the reverse strand, counting down.
TTATATACATTATAGGAAGCTCTTAGCTCAGACATGTCACTGTATGCTGTATTTGTGCTGCTCAGCTCTTCATTTCCTGTGCACAACATTATGTCATCTTCCCCAGCAGTCTGCATGCCATCTGAATCAAACCTGCAGCTGAACATCTCCTCCCAGAAGATCCGCACCATGTTGTTTGCAGGATGCAGATCAGGGCGCAGACGAAGCAGGAAGTCCTGAAGCCCTGGAATTTCTCCACGACGAATTGCAATGCCTAGAGTTCCTCCAAGGAATGGTAGCAGGCGTGGTGTGTGGAAGACAGGTGAAGTAGCCCAGGCTTCACTTGCAATCCACTGCTTTCCAGTCACATTATTCAGAAATACTCCATGCATTAATGGCAACAAGTAGGCATCAGTAGAAAACACGACCACCACCTTGGCCGTGGAGGTTTTGATCACTTTAACAATGTGCTCCACATCTCTGTGGTTGTTGTCCCTTGGCAGCATCTCAGAGTAAGCCACACAGCCACCCAGCTGTTCTTGAACATCCTGATGGAAGGACTGGGCAGCATAGATACCATAGTCATCATTGCTGTATACTAGGCCCACCCAGGTCCAACCAAAGTGCTTCAGGATTTGGATGATGGCACGCACCTGGAAGGCATCACTGGGGATTGTCCTGAAAAATGAGGGGAACTGATTCCGGTCACTGAGACAGGAGCATGTGGCATAGTAGCTCACCTGGTGGAAAGTGTTAGAGAAAGAAGAAGCAGTCAGGGATAGGGAATGCATATAAAATACATAAACAAACAAATAAATAAATAGAAAGATAAAATGACAAAAAATAGGACATGAGATTCTGAATGAAGAATGACTTCATAATCATTAGAATATTATTGCCATGTTTTACTACAAAGAAAATTAAATCGATATGAACACATGCTACATTTTTCCTCAATTTCTTCAAATCCATCTGAACTTTCCCTTAAGCTGTACCATGGGCACTCGAAACAACCCCAGCACACCAGAAATAGCTATAGAGTGAGTGGAACCCGGGTCCCCCACTATTCCAATCACCGGGGGAGAACTGGTGCAATTCAGGCCAGAGGCAATTTCATCAGTTCCACTGATCAGGGCTGTTGCTGCCCGAAATGCAACAGCAAGCTTCACACAATTGTCATACAGATGGTAGCCCAGTGTGATGTTAGGAAGCAGGTTGGGATTTCGGTTGATCTCATCAATAGCAAAAGCCATAGTCACTGCCATTTGGAAGCTTGCCATGTCAAACCTGTTGCAATATCACAGACAAAGAGACAGATCATGTGAGTGAACGAGTAATAATGGGTGTGTTGAATCAATTTTGTAATCCTGCTGTGCTATTTTTACATGTACACGCAAAGTATGCCTCATAGAAATGTACACATTAAGTTTATGAAAGTGCACAACAATTCCTTTTGGCAACAGATCAGTAATTTTAAACATTTTATCATCTTAATGAATGAATTCTATCCATCCATTTATCCTTCCATTATCTATACTGCTTATCTGTCACAGTCACAGGGGAACCTGGAGCCGATCCAAGCTGTTCCACATTTGCACTTTTTCTCATTATTATCCTTTGCTGAACCCACTCACTGTTCACAATAGGGTTGTTCCGGTTCACTTGCGAAGCTCAAATCTGGAAATACAGTAAGAAAGTGGACCTCAAATAGGCCTCCCAGAACAAGGTCTCCATCCCGGTGCATCCCATTTAGCCTGAAGTGGCCCTGGAGCTGACAGTATCCTGAGCCAAGGTCCAAGCCAGTGACTAATGATGTGGAAAAGGAAAGGGCCAATAATAAGCTCCTGATGAGATGCAGATACAGATGTGAAATGGGCCACATCTTTCTCTCTCTCTACTTCTCTCTCGCTCCTTCTCTTTCTGTGGTAAATATCATTTTATATAGCTTTGAAGTCATGTGGGCCTCTGTGGAAATTGTGACATCATATTGTTTTTATGCATATATGACTGATATGGTTATATGTAATTTATATAATGGTTGATCATTTTAATTTTTATATATATTTTTTTCATACTGAAGATAAATATGCTGTATATTAGTGACCATAATTTTAACCTCAGGAAACCTGTATGCATATTTATTTCACATGGTTTGTTTTTTGTTATTTGTCTACTTACTCATCTCATCTCATTATCTCTAGCTGCTTTATCCTTCTACAGGGTCGCAGGCAAGCTGGAGCCTATCCCAGCTGACTACAGGCGAAAGGCAGGGTACACCCTGGACAAGTCGCCAGGTCATCACAGGGCTGACACATAGACACAGACAACCATTCACACTCACATTCACACCTACGGTCAATTTAGAGTCACCAGTTAACCTAACCTGCATGTCTTTGGACTGTGGGGGAAACCGGAGCACCCGGAGGAAACCCACGCGGACACAGGGAGAACATGCAAACTCCACACAGAAAGGCCCTCGCCGGCCATGGGGCTCGAACCCAGGACCTTCTTGCTGTGAGGCGACAGCGCTAACCACTACACCACCGTGCCGCCTGTCTACTTACTAACAGGGATTTTGTTGTTTGTTATTGGTAAGGAATTTATTATTTTTTCATACTTATTTAATATTTGTGTTATAAGTATTATGCTCTGTTTACAGTGTACTTTATCAAGTACCTTCAGAAGAATTAATAGAGACAGCCTGTAATTTAACTTTGGGCTGGTTAACTATTTTTTACCATGGTAGTGATAATGCTCATCTATGCTTGAATGTTCCAGTATTTGTAAGAAGATTAATTCTTCAGAAATACTGTTTTTTTTCCTCCAGTCATTATTCTCTCATCTCATCTCATTATCTCTAGCCGCTTTATCCTGTTCTACAGGGTCGCAGGCAAGCTGGAGCCTATCCCAGCTGACTACGGGCAAAAGGCGGGGTACACCCTAGAAAAGTCACCAGGTCATCACAGGGCTGACACATAGACACAGACAACCATTCACACCTACGGTCAATTTAGAGCCACCAGTTAACCTAACCTGCATGTCTTTGGACTGTGGGGGAAACCAGAGCAAACCCACGCGGACAACATGCAAACTCCGCACAGAAAGGCCCTCGCCGGCCACGGGGCTCGAACCCAGGACCTTCTTGCTGTGAGGCGACAGCGCTAACCACTACACCACCGTGCCGCCCTCATTATTCTCTATGAACATATTTACATTCTCTTCACTGATTATCCAGATAAAAATAAAGCAGGACCTATCACTTTACAGACACAAGACATGATGATATTGGCCAGATTCACTATATTATGTTGCATAATATCATCCTCCCAAAACACTACAATTTCTGCTCATACATGAGTCATCTAGACTACCTGGTAAATCTTAGTGACCTAAGAAACTTTTACAGTTTCCACCCAAATCCATCCATCCATTATCTGTAGCCGCTTATCCTGTACAGGCAAGCTGGAGCCTATCCCAGCTGACTATGGGCAAGAGGCAGGGTACACCCTGGACAAGTCACCAGGCCATCACAGTTTCACCCAAATGTATTATTATTAATTTTATCCAATATTAAAAGCTATAGGACTGTTTAGCCCATTAAAATGTAGAGCCTAAAAGAGCAAAGGGATTAGAGGAAAAGGAAAATAATGTACATGTGATATAATATGATTGGTCTGAATTTGAATGCACCACTGGTGACAATCACAAGAGAGAAGAAGATAAAATAACTAAATGCTATTGACCAGAGGTCTTCTGCCTTGTCTGTTAGCATCAGTGTGGCTGCATGTTGTCATACCGTACCAAGCAAATACTCGACATAATTTGGACAAATTTAATGAATGGAACAACTTACACCAGTTCTTTGCAGTTTGAAGACCGATGCTGTCGATCTTAGAATACATATGCCTCAGAGAATAAATTAGACAATAAATGTTTATTAAAATGGACAAACCTTTCCATAGTCTTGGTACAACAATAATAATGGCATAGTCACCTTTAAGCCTCATCCAAGACCAGATGATGTCAACTATTATCAGTCTGGAGAGGTCAAATAGGGCAGAGGAGAGCAAAGATAGAGATGAGTGTCATGTCACATAGTTTTATTATTATTATTATTATTATTATTATTTATTTTTTTAACATCAACTCATCCCTTAAAATCAGTTTTTGATTTGTAAACAATGCAGGGTGTCCAGCACATGGAATGATGCTATCTCTTTCCACCTGTCATGAGCCTTGTCACATAGATTGTGTATGTATATCACTTCAAAAGGGTATAAATATGTCACACATCTACTTATCTTGAAATTTTTATTTATTTATTTATTTATTTTTTGCCTGTGACTCTCAGTATCAGATCCTGCAGATGGCAATATTGGACCTGTGTTCACATCTGTTGTAAAACTTGAAACACACTGTACCACTCACACAAATTGTGGCCACTATTATGTGATTTCATGTCAATGTATTAGTTTTAATCTAATGTGAGTAATATACTAACATTTATTTATTTATTTATTTATTTATTTATTTATATTTTTTCTTGTTTGTTTGAAGTTGTAGTATCTACCACCACTAATTTCTTTAATAATGTGTATAGTCCCCAAGTCTTTTCAGTGCTCAAATTATTGTTTTCTTCCTTCCAATCTTCCTTCCTGCCTATTGTGTAGATATCCTCCTGTATGTATAACTGTCAGGTACCTATGAAACCAGATGGCATGACTTTAAATTATGTTATAACGCAGAGTATTCCAGTCTGCCATACACCCAAAGCAAGAACACCCATGCCCAAGAATTCACCCAGGAGCTGTTCACATTTTTACAGGCCAATCACAGGTTCAGATATTTAGTGGGTGAGAGATACTACATGTTCTGCTAAAGATCAGTTATTGGAAGTAAAACATCTACGTGAAAGGTATGTGAGAGGTTGGCTCCAGTGCAATGGTGGTAGTTTTCTGAATGGAAAATGAATAGATAAACTTATGAATATGTATAAGCAGGTCTATGCTTTGCAATATGATGAGAAAGCTTTTTTTTCACATAGTATTTATTTGTCTCTGTATTACCTTATTCTGTATTAAAGCATGTTGTACAACTCCAGGCCATCTGAGATTCTGTCAGAACCATTTTCATCAAGGAACATTATTTGCATTCCAATATTTGCAACAAATTGTATTTGGAAGGTGGCTCTGTTCTGGGACCTCCCTGCCCTTCCATGTGCATACGTGAAAAGTCTTGGGGCAGGGAGAGCACACTCCCTGCCCTACCATGGAAAGGCTAAAGCAGGGAAAGCCGCAGCAACCCCCCGGGGTACAGAACAGAGAAGGCATCAGTGACATGGATTACATTGATTAAGGCCAGAATATGGGACCTCTCTGCCCTTCCACATGCCTATGTGGAAAGCCTTGAGATAGGGAGAGGAGCTCCCTGCCCTTCCATATGCCTGTATGGAACAGTTAAAGCAGGGAGAGCAACACCAACAGAAATGACATAGATTAAGGGACATCCCTACACTTCCACATGCCTACAGTGGTACTTGAAAGTTTGTGAACCCTTTAGAATTTTCTATATTTCTGCATAAATATGACCTAAGACATCATCAGATTTTCACAAAAGTCCTAAAAGTAGATATAGAGAACCCAGTTAAACAAATGCGAAAAAAATATTATACTTGATGATTTATTTATTGAGGAAAATGAGCCAATATACATCTGTGAGTGGCAGAAGTATGTGAGCCTTTGCTTTCAGTATCTGGTGTGACCCCCTTGTGCAGCAATGACTGCAACTAAACTTTTCCGGTAACTGTTGATCAGTCCTGCACACCAGCTTGGAGGAATTTTAGCCCATTCCTCCATATAGAACAGCTTCAATTCAGGGATGTTGGTGGGTTTCCTCACATGAACTGCTCGCTTCAGGTCCTTCCAAAACATTCAGATTGAATTAAGGTCAGGACTTTGACTTGGCCATTCCAAAACGTTAACTTTATTCTTCTTTAACCATTCTTTGGTAGAGCGACTTGTGTGTTTAGGGTCATTGTCTTGCTGCTTGACTCACCTTCTCTTGAGATTCAGTTCATGCACAGATGTCCTGACATTTCCTTTAGAACTTGCTGGTATAATTCAGAATTCATTGTTCCATCAATGATGGCAAGCTGTCCTGGCCCAGATGCAGCAAAACAGGCACAAACCATGATACCACCACCATGTTTCACAGATGGGATAAGGTCCTGATGCTGGACTGCAGTGTTTTTTTTTTTTTCCCAAACATAATGCTTCTCATTTAAACCAAAGTGTTCTATTTTGGTCTCATCTGTCCATAAAACATTTTTCCAGTAGCTTTCTGGCTTGTCCATGCAATCTTTAGCAGACTGCAGACAAGCAGCAATGTTCTTTCTGGAGAGCAATGGCTTTCTCCTTGCAACCCTGCCATGCACACCATTGTTATTCAGTGTTCTCCTGATGGTGGACTCATGAACATTAACATTAGCCAATGTGAGAGAGGCCATCAGTTGCTTAGAAGTTACCCTGGGGTCCTTTGTGACCTTGTTGACTATTACACACCTTGCTCTTTGAGTGATCTTTGTTGGTCGACCACTCCTGGGGAGGGTAACAATGGTCTTGAATTTCCTCCATTTGTACACAATCTGTCTGACTGTGGATTGGTGGAGTCCAAACTCTTTAGAGATGGTTTTGTAACCTTTTCCAGCCTGATGAGCATCAACAATGCTTTTTCTGAGGTCCTCAGAAATCTCCTTTGTTCGTGCCATGATACACTTCCACAAAGATGTGTTGTGAAGATCAGACTTTGATAGATCCCTTTTCTTTAAATAAAACAGGGTGCCCACTCACACCTGATTGTCATCCCATTGATTGAAAATACCTGACTCTAATTTCACCTTCAAATTAACTGCTAATCCTAGAGGTTCACATACTTTTGCCACTCACAGACATGTAATATTAGATAATTTTCCTCAATAAATAAATGACCAAGTATAATATTTTTGTCTCATTTGTTTAACTGTCTGATGGAACATTCTACAATGTAATTGTCTTTAAATGTTATACTTCTCGGCCTATTTAGTTTTTAGCCATGTTGAATTTAGTTCGTTTGACCCATGGCAGGCATTGCTTATCCAAGCAATCTTCGCAAGACTTCGAAACGTGAAGTGTCAGCCAGGTGTCAGTGCCGCCATTCTGAAAACTGCTTTCCAAAGAAAATATTGCACAAAATGAGTTTAAATGAAAATTATTGCCTACTTTTTTTAACTTTCCTGATTGCTATCAAAACAAACAAAACTTCCGGCTTGATTACATCAGCATTTGAAAGAGGGCGGACGTGTCTTTTGACAACGCCTGTGTCCAAAATCACTCCCTACTCACTATATGGGGGGACACCATTTTGTAGTGCGGTCTGAAACCTTAGTGAGGATTATTTACACCCTATATAGTGCACTCAAAGTATCCCACAATACATCATGAAAAGTAGTGTACAACGATGGTCACTAACCAAAGCAATATATCCCATTATGCATTGCGGTTGTGCTGAAAGAAATCAAATTAAAAGTCTCGAATTTGATTTAATAAAAGGCAGAAGCAAATAAGAAAGTATTCAGCCTTGATTTAAAAAAAAACAACAACTGAAAGATGCAGGCATTTTGAATTTATTAATGTGGGAAATATGCACAGTATAATGTGTGCATAATTATAAAAAAAATACACTGCATGTATTTATTATTTTGAAACCCCACCAGCCGACTGATCTGGTACATTTTAGTTGTGTGACAGTAATGACATAAATACCAGTGGGATGGACTAGTGTCTGAAATCTTTTTTTTTTTCATTTTACCAATGAGTTCACTATATAGTCCTCTATATAGTAATTCCTTATCTAGGGAGTAGGAGTAATGAATGAGTGAGCAATTTCGGATACAGGGAATGTTGGCAGATGTTGGTCACTTTGATTTCTGCTGTATGTTTTACTTCCATCCTACGATGTATCGCACAGGTCTCAACAAATCTCAATTACGGCCATTGCTTTAACATATGGACGGATATATTACATAGCATATTTCAAAGGCTCATAACTTGCTATAACAGTGACAAAATAGCTATCAATAATGCATTCCTATATTTAATAAAATCAGATAAAGAGAATTTTGATAATAAAACATTTGCCTTCAGTTCCCCTTTAAGAGAAAGTACTTTTGTAGACTTGGATAGCAGGCCTTGTTGGTTAGTTTTGGGGAGACCATTACAGGTAATTTGTGGTGAGTCTGAATAGGTTAACTTTAACCATGAGTGCTTACAATGTCTTGCAAAATATTCATCTCCCTTGGTGCTTGTCCTGTTTTGTTGCATTACAAGATGGAATTAAAATGGATTTTTGGAGGGTTAACACCATTTGATTTACACAACAGGCCTAACACTTTAAAGGTGAAAATTCTTCTTTTATTGTGACACAAACAATAATTAAGATGAAAAAACATAAATCTGGAGTGTGCATAGGTATTCACCCCTTTTTGTATGAAAACCCTAAATAAGAGCTAGTCCAACCAATTCATTTCATAAGTCACATAATTAGTTGATTAAGTGCCTCCTGTGTGCAATCAAAGTATCACATGATCTGTCACATGATGTCTGAATAAATCAACCTGTTCTGGAAGGACCCTGACTCTGCAACAATACTAAGCAAGCAACATGAAAACCAAGGAGCACTCCAAACATGTCAGAGACAAAGTTATGAAGAAGTGTGGATCAGGGTTGGGTTATTAAAAAAATCCCAAACTTTGAATATCCCAGGGAGCACCATTAAATCCATTATAGCAAAATGGAAAGAATATGGCACCACTACAAACCTGACAAGAGAAGGCTACCCACCAAAACTCACAGACCGGGCAAGGAGGGCATTAATCAGAGATACATCAACGGTACCAAAGATAACACTGAAGGACCTGCAAAGATCCACAGTGGAGATGGTCGTATCTGTCCATAAGACCACTTTAAGCCAGACACTCCACAGAGTGGGGCTTTATGGAAGAGTGGCCAGAAAAAAAAAGTCATTGCTTAAGAAAACATGTTTGCCATTTGCCCAACAACATGTGGCAGACTCCCCAAACACATGGAAGAAGATTATCTGGTCAAATGAGACTAAAATTGATCTTTTTGTCTATCATGGGAAATGCCATGTGTGGCATAAACCCAACACCCTGAGAACACCATTCCTACAGTGAAGCATGGTGGTGGCAGCATTGTGCTGTGTGGATATTTTTCGTCTGTATGGACAAGAAAACTGGTCAGGACTGAAGGAAAGATGAATGGCACTAAATACAGGGCAATTCGGAGGAAAACCTGTTTGAGTCAGCCGGAGGTTTGAGACTGGTATGAAGGTTTATGTTCCAGCAGGACCCTAATGACCCTAAACATACTGCTAAAGCTACACTGGAGTGGTTTAAAGGGAAACATTTAAATATCTTGAAATGGTCAAGTCAAAGCCCAGACCTAAATCCAACTGAGAATCTGTGGCATAACTTGAAGATTGTTGTACATTAACACAATCCATCTAACTTAAAGGAGTTGGAGCAATTTTGCCTTGAGGAATGGGCAAAAATCCCAGTAGCTAGATGTCTTAAGCTGATAGAGACATACCCCAAGAGACTTCCAGCTGTAATTGCAGCAAAATGTGGCTCTACAAAGTATTGACGGGGGTGTGTGAATACCTATGCATACTTCAGATTTCTGTTTTATTTTTTCATCTTAATTATTGTTTGTGTCACAATAAAACAACAATTTCCACCTTTAAAGTTGTAAGCATATTGTGTAGATCAAATGGTGCGAACCCCCCAAAAAAATCCATTTTAATTCTAGTTTGGAATGTGATAAGACAAACGCCAATGGGGATGAATACTTTTGCAAGGCAGTAGAGCATGATGCACTGGTTGTTAATTTAGTTTATTGTTTTTGTGCTGCTGTCTGGGTCAAGGGCACTGCCGTGGGGAAATGACTGAAGCAGGTCAATCCGGGACAGAACACCTCCACTGGTATATTGGTGTTTAAAGACTCAACTCTTGGACAGGCATGAAGATTAGTGTTGAGTTTATGTTGGAGGCAGTATTTAGATATGTGGATGGGCCAAGGCTACTCTCTCCTGCTGTGTAATACACTTTGCACTTGTGGTATTAGGCTGGTGTGATAGTTTCCCTGATGTGGGTGGAGTACAGAAGCACGGCAGGCAGGAGCTAATGTTAAGACACATTTATTGATAGCTTTTCAGCTTCTCACTTGGGCATTCTAGGACACGTATGTGCATGCGCACACACACACACACACACACACACATGCAGTCGTGCTCTGGTCCCAGCTCCCTTTCTCTGCTCTCTTACTCCTCTTATGCTCCACCATCACTGCAAGAAACACACACACAACACACCAATTGACAACAGGTGTAATGACTTGGCCACTCACCTTCCCTGACCCCGCCTTCCATTCACAAACTGACGATTGGCCACGCCCCTGCTGCCACATACCCCCACCGCCCGACTCAGGCCGGGGAGCCATCCAGCCTGCAGCAGACTCCCACCCCGATGGGACATAAAGTCCACAACCACCATCTGTGCCCCCGGCCTGTGGACCACCTGAAATTTAATTGGCTGGAGGGCGAGATACCAACAGGTGAGCCGCGCGGTAGCATCATTCATGCAGTGGAGCCACTGGAGGGGCTTGTGGTCTGAACAGAGGGTGAAAGGGCCTCCCAGCAGGTACAGTGGTGCTTGAAAGTTTGTGAACCCTTTAGAATTTTCTATATTTCTGCATAAATATGACCTAAAACATCATCAGATTTTCACACAAGTCCTAAAAATAGATAAAGAGAACCCAGTTAAACAAATGAAACAAAAATATTATACTTGGTCATTTATGTATTGAGGAAAATGATCTAATATTACATATCTGTGAGTGGCAAAAGTATGTGAACCTCTAGGATTAGCAGTTAATTTGAAGGTGAAATTAGAGTCAGGTGTTTTCAATCACTGTGATGACAATCAGGTGTGAGAGGGCACCCTGTTTTATTTAAAGAACAGGGAGCTATCAAAGTCTGATCTTCACAACACATGTTTGTGGAAGTGTATCATGGCATGAACAAAAGAGATTTCTGAGGACCTCAGAAAAAGCATTTGTTGATGCTCATCAGGCTGGAAAAGGTTACAAAACCATCTCTAAAGAGTTTGGACTCCACCAATCCACAGTCAGACAGATTGTGTACAAATGGAGGAAATTCAAGACCATCGTTACCCTCCCCAGGAGTGGTTGACCAACAAAGATCACTCCAAGAGCAAGGCGTGTAATAGTCGTCGAGGTCACAAAGGACCCCAGGGTAACTTCTAAGCAACTGAAGGCCTCTCTCACATTGGCTAATGTTAATGTTCATAAGTCCACCATCAGGAGAACACTGAACAACAATAGTGTGCATGGCAGGGTTGCAAGGAGAAAGCCACTGCTCTCCAAAAAGAACATTGCTGTTTGCCTGCAGTTTGCTAAAGATCACATGGACAAGCCAGAAGGCTATTGGAAAAATGTTCTGTGGATGGATAAGACCAAAATAGAACTTTTTGGTTTAAATGAGAAGCGTTATTTTTGGAGAAAGGAAAACATTGCATTCCAGCATCAGAACCTTATCTCATCCGTGAAACATGGTGGTGGTAGTATCATGGTTTGGGCCTGTTTTGCTGCATCTGGGCCAGGATGGCTTGCCATCATTGATGGAACAATGAATTCTGAATTATACCAGTGAATTCTAAAGGAAAATGTCAGGACATCTGTCCATGAACTGAATCTCAAGAGATGGTGGGTCATGGAGCAAGACAACAACCCTAAGCACACAAGTCGTTCAACCAAAGAATGGTTAAAGAAGAATAAAGTTAATGTTTTGGAATGGCCAAGTCAAAGTCCTGACCTTAATCCAATCGAAATGTTGTGCAAGGACCTGAAGCGAGCAGTTCATGTGAGGAAACCCACCAGACACTCCTTCTCGATAGTGCTGCACTTGTTTTCACACATCGAGAGCTTGTGGCTGATATACAGCATGGGTTGTTTCTCACCTTCCATCTTCTGGAACAGAACAGCCCCCGGCCCCCTGTCCAGTGCGTCTCTCTGTAAAACAAAGGGGAGAGAGAAGTCTTGGGAGTGTAAAAGTGGCCCCCACACAGTGTAGCTTTTACCTTAGAGAAAGCCTGTTGGCATTGCTCCATCCACTGGACCAGATCTGGTGTTCCCTTTTTAGTGAGATCACTTTATGGGCTGATGACATCTGAATAATTAGGTATGAACATACAATAGTAGCCAGTCAGCCCCAGGAACTGTCTCACCCCCTTTTTGGTCTTGGGCCTCAGGCTGGCTGCAATTGTTGCAGTCTTGTTAATTTGGGGACGCACCTGCCCATGACCCAAGTGGAAGATACTGTAATTCCATCTGCCCAATTGCACACTTTTTTGGGTTAGCTGTGAGACCCACATGCCTCAGCAACTTTAGGATGGCCCTACAGTGTTCCAGGTGCCGCAGCCGATCATTGCTATAGATAATGATGTCACTGAGGTATGCAGCCACGTAGGTGGCATGAGGGCAGAGGATCTTGTCCATGAGCCGCTGGAACGTCACAGGAGCCCCAAATAACCCAAAAGGAAGCGTGACAAATTGGTGTCACCCAAACAGTGTGGAAAAGGCCATTTTCTGTCAGGATGGAGGAGTCAAGGGGCAGGCTCCCTGAACCAAGCTGTTGTCCCCATGTGTTTCAAAGCCACAACCATAATACCAGTGCCAAAGAAGCCCCTCCTATCCAGCTATAATGACTATCAGCCTGTAGCACTGACTTCTATCGTCATGAAGTGCTTTGTGCGGCTGGTCATGAAGAACATCAAGTCCATCCTCCCTCCCTTCCAATTTGCATATAAGTCAAACAGGTCCACAGAGGATGCTATCTCCACTGCTTTCCACCCAGCCCTCACTCACCTGGACTCAAAGAACACCTATGTGCAAATGCTGTTCTTGGATTACAGTTCAGCATTCAACACAATCATTCCCCAGTAGCTAATACAAAAACTTGGACATTTGGTGTGGCACTTGGAGTGACATTTGGACACTCAACACCTCTTTTTGTAACTGGGTGCTGGATTTTCTTTCAGGGAGGCCACAGAACATTTGGGTCAGCAGTAACACCTCCAGGACCATCATGCTGAGCACAGGAGCCCCACAAGGGTGTGTGCTCAGCCCACTGCCCTTCACCCTGCTGACCCATGACTGTGTACCAACCTACAGCACCAACCACATCATCAAGTTTGCGGACAACATGACTGTGGTGGGCCTTATCACTAATAACGATGAAGCCAACTACAGGAATGAGGTGAGCCACCTGGTCCAGTGGAGCAAAGACAGCAATCTCTTCCTGAACATGGGGAAGACCAAAGAGATTGTGGTCAACTTCAGGAGAGGTCACTCACAGCATCCCCCTCTAACCATCGATGGTGCTGCAGTGGAGAGGGTAAGCAGCACCAAATTTCTGGGGGTGCACATTGCCAAGGACCTCTCCTGGTCCAACAACACCACATCGCTGGCCAAGAAGGCTCAAACTTGCCTCTACTTCCTCCACAAACCGAGGAGTGCATGAGTCCCACCCCCCATCATGTGCTTATTCTACAGGGGCACCATTGAGATTGTCTTCACTGGCTGCATCAGTGCATGGTATGGAGGCTGTAATGCATAGTGAACATGGCCAGTAAGATCATTGGTACCCCTCAGCCCTCCCTTACGGACATTTACCACTCCCACCTCCTCCCCAGAGCCATCAGCATTGCTGGTGACACCTCCCACCCTTCACACTTATGCAAGGCTGACACTTGCACGACTTTTGGCCACGATTTTGTCGTGGCAAGTCGTGCCATTTTGGGGCACGAACTGGGAGGCTCCCGCACTGTTCACGACTAGTTCACGCATAGTTCACGACGAGTTCACAAATGCGTGCCCGTCCACATTCACAAACTGGCACGACGAGTTCACGCATAGTTTATGCACTTCCCGCATTGGCACGACGAGTTTGCGCAATTCGGATGGTGTCGTGCCGACTTGGGCACGCCATATAAAAAGGGGGCCTCCCCAACCCCTGGTCATTTTTGAATTGGCTGTGGAAGAGACAACATGCTGAATACCAAACATGCTGAATACCAGAGACACAATCATTGCAGAGAAGAGAAGATGCTTTGTTTTTTTAGGCATGTTGTCTCTGTGATATAAGTTGTCTCCTCACTGGTGATCTCTGGAATGGCGAGAAGTGTCCGGGAAGCCCTATATATACCCCCGCACCGACGCGAGCGCCACTGTCGCGCAGTAGTCATGAACTGCTTGTGAACTGCTCGTGAACTCGTCGTGAACTGCTTGTGCCATGCGCAAACTGTTCGTGAAGTGCGTAAACTAGTCGTGAACTGCTCGTGCCATCAATGCGTGACCGTGTCAGTGGGAAGGCACGGCCACGCTGCGACGCGCACCAATTCGTGAACATGTCGTGAACTACTCGTGAACTCAACGTGAGCTGTTCGTGAACTATTCGTGGCAGTTCGTGACAGTTGTGGCATGGCGCGCACTTCCACGCACTGGCACGCATCCTCCCGCATCGTCCCGACGAGTTCACAATGAGATCACGAACAGTTTGCGCATAGTTCATGACCCGGTCGCGAAATTTTGTCGTGACCAAAATTTTGAACATTTCAAAATTCTCGTCCCAACATGGCACACAGTCACAACGGGTTTACGCACACTTCACGCCAGTTTACAAATAGTTTGCGCACTGGCACGACTCGAGTCGTGCCAATGTGTGCCACGGAATCGTGCAAGTGTCAGCCTTGCATTACTCTTCAGCCTCCTGCCCTTAGGGAAAAGGTACTGGAGCCTCCGGGCCCATTCCACAAGACTGCTGAACAGCTTCATCCACCAGGCTGTCAGGATGCTGAACTCTGTCCACTACCTACCCCCTGCCCCTGGACTGTAACACGTTCATTTACACAAGAACTCTATCTCAGCTGTTTGCACATCACACCACAATCATTTGCATCACTGTTGTACCTGCTGCTATTGGTCATTTGCATTACTGTACACTTCATAATCTGCTCTTCTAAGCACCTTCTCCATTATGGTTATTATACTGTATTTGCACTAGTCTTATTTTGTACATTGTTTGACTTTAGAGTGTATTTTTACCTATATTATCTATCTATCTATCTATCTATCTATCTATCTATCTATCTATCTATCTATCTAATATTATATTTTTATTGATTGTATAAGTAAGGTGAGAAAGAAACTGCATTTCGATTCTCATATATGTCCTGGACATATCATGAATTGACATTAAAAATCTTTGAATCTTTGAATCTTGAACATGTGTTAACTAGGACCCCGGCATTTTTCTTCAGAGGTGCACATATCTCTGGGCTGGTTTCTTCAGAGAGTACATTCCTCAGATAACTCAGGACCAGTCTTCACTAACATTCTGGGAAAACAGTTTAACTGCCAGCAGGGAGGGCTTGAACAAGTCACACTGTGCTGGTTTAGAGAATCTTGAGCAGGTTGAAAGCTGCTATACAAGCATGGTATGGGTTTTCTGTACTATTTATAAGACAGTTTATGCCATTTTTCATGCTGTGCACCACCTACAGTGCACATCTGTAGCACAAGCTAGATCAGAGAAGCTGTAACACTGGGACAGAAGTCACAGCTGGCCAGGTGATAGGGTCATGCAGTTTTTGCCTTCTACATTGAAAAATATTACTTTTGGAATCAGGGTTGTATAACAAAAATGTTGGGATGCTGTGTAAAGCTTAATTAAAAACAGAATACAATGATTTGCAAATCCCTTTGACCTATATTCAATTTATTCCAATACAAACACAAGATATTTAATGTTCAACCTGATAAACTTTTTTTGTAAATGTACACTCATTCTGAATCTGAAGTCTGCAACGTGTTCCAAAAAAAAAAAAAATTGATGGTATTTCCCTGATATCTGATGTGGGTGGAATACTGAAGCGTGGCAGGCAGGAAATAGTGTCAACACAGGCTTTATTTCCAGCTTTCCCGACTGCTTTTCAGCTTGGTGAAACTCATTCATTCACGCACGCACGCGCGTGCGCACACACACACATGTTCTGGTTGGGAGAGCTCGTTGCTCTCCCTCCTTTTCTACCTTCTGCCTTCACTGCAACACACAGACACAACGTTAATTGACAACAGCTGTACTGACTTTGCCAGTCTCCTTCCCTGATGCTGCCCTCCATTCACAAACTGATGCTTGGCCATGCTCCCACTGCCACAATTTCAAATACCTGTCTATACACAGAAGACTATACTACTGGGAGCGAAGACAAAAGTCTATACTAAGGAATATGCAGAAGTCTATAATTTCTAGTACATTGAACATTACTAGCATGTTTAAGATCATGTCATAAGCCATTCAATTGAGATAAGCATGCATTCTCAATCATAAGCATAGCACAAAGGGAGTTAAAGATAATAGTTTTAATTATTTTGTTGTTATTGGTTTTAAGCTTTTCTTTTTGAGATGCAATTTGGTCTTTTTTTGAAGAATCACTGTAAAAATAGTAGGTTAAGTTTTAGATTTTGATATTTTGGATTGTAAATTTGATATAGTCCAATAGGTTATGTTGGTCGTCCTATTGGAGAGTTGTTGGATGCATTCTAAAGTTGAATAAACTGAATAATAATAATAATAATAATAATAATAATAATAATAATAATAATAATAATAATGTGTATAGATGAGATAGAAAAGATATGTAGAGATGAATAGTTTTAAGTTCAATAAATTAATGAAGTTTTCAAAGTCAATGAGTAATCATGTTCAATAATTATAATTTAAATATTGTGATTCATTATTTTTGAAATAATCAAGCAGTCATAGAAAAAAGTAGCATCTTAAACTACAAATTCAACCTGCAATTTAGTTTAAACACACAAGTCAGCACTAAACTCAGGGGTCATAATTTTCTGTATACCGGGTATGTAAATTATGTAAAATTCTCACAAGGTATTCAAGCTAAAAGATCATTTGGAGAAAATGGCATTTTCAGATGTTCATCATCAACATAAATTCTGTTGAGAACTTCAGTCCAGCTCATTTCTCAATGCTTTAGGTTTGAGCTGCTTTCTCCCATCATTGAGATTCAAAAGGATAACCTGGATGAACTACAACCCCGATTCCAAAAAAGTTGGAACAAAGTACAAATTGTAAATAAAAACGGAATGCAATGATGTGGAAGTTTCAAAATTCCATATTTTATTCAGAATAGAACATAGATGACATATCAAATGTTTAAACTGAGAAAATGTATCATTTAAAGAGAAAAATTAGGTGATTTTAAATTTCATGACAACAGCACATCTCAAAAAAGTTGGGACAAGGCCATGTTTACCACTGTGAGACATCCCCTTTTCTCTTTACAACAGTCTGTAAACATCTGGGGACTGAGGAGACAAGTTGCTCAAGTTTAGGGATAGGAATGTTAACCCATTCTTGTCTAATGTAGGATTCTAGTTGCTCAACTGTCTTAGGTCTTTTTTTTTGTCATATCTTCCATTTTATGACGCGCCAAATGTTTTCTATGGGTGAAAGATCTGGACTGCAGGCTGGCCAGTTCAGTACCCGGACCCTTTTTCTACGCAGCCATGATGCTGTAATTGATGCAGTATGTGGTTTTTCATTGTCATGTTGGAAAATGCAAGGTCTTCCCTGAAAGAGACGTCGTCTGGATGGGAGCATATGTTGCTCTAGAATCTGGATATACCTTTCAGCATTGATGGTGTCTTTCCAGATGTGTAAGCTGCCCATGCCACACGCACTAATGCAACCCCATACCATCAGAGATGCAGGCTTCTGAACTGAGCGCTGATAACAACTTGGGTAGTCCTTCTCCTCTTTAGTCCGAATGACATGCCGTCCCTGATTTCCATAAAGAACTTCAAATTTTGATTTGTCTGACCACAGAACAGTTTTCCACTTTGCCACAGTCCATTTTAAATGAGCCTTGGCCCAGATAAGATGTCTGCGCTTCTGGATCATGTTTAGATATGGCTTCTTCTTTGAACTATAGAGTTTTAACTGGCAACGGCGGCTGGCACGGTGAATTGTGTTCACAGATAATGTTCTCTGGAAATATTCCTGAGCCCATTTTGTGATTTCCAATACAGAAGCATGCCTGTATGTGATGCAGTGCCGTCTAAGGGCCCAAAGATCATGGGCACCCAGTATGGTTTTCCAGCCTTGACCCTTACGCACAGAGATTCTTCCAGATTCTCTGAATCTTTTGATGATATTATACACTGTAGATGATGATATGTTCAAACTGTTTGCAATTTAACACTGTCAAACTCCTTTCTGATATTGCTCCACTATTTGTCAGTGCAGAATTAGGGGGATTGGTGATCCTCTTCCCAGCTTTAGTTCTGAGAGCCGCTGCCACTCCAAGATGCTCTTTTTATACCCAGTCATGTTAATGACCTATTGCCAATTGACCTAATGAGTTGCAATTTGCTCCTCCAGCTGTTCCTTTTTTGTACCATTAACTTTTCCAGCCTCTTATTGCCCCTGTCCCAACTTTTTTGAGATGTGTTGCTTTCATGAAATTTCAAATGAGCCAATATCTCATCTCATTATCTCTAGCTGCTTTATCCTTCTACAGGGTCGCAAGCAAGCTGGAGCCTATCCCAGCTGACTACGGGCAAAAGGCGGGGTACACCCTGGACATGTCGCCAGGTCATCACAGGGCTGAGACATAGACACAGACAACCATTCACATTCACACCTACGGTCAATTTAGAGTCACCAGTTAACCTAACCTGCATGTCTTTGGACTGTGGGGGAAACCAGAGCACCTGGAGGAAACCCACGCGGACATGGGGAGAACATGCAAACTCCACACAGAAAGGCCCTCGTCAGCCAGGGGCTCGATCCCGGACCTTCTTGCTGTGAGGCGACAGTGCTAACCACTACACCACCGTGCTGCCCCATTTTGAAAAATGATTTTGTAAATTTTGAAAATCAGACAAGAAATTAATTTTCTACATGCTTTTTATAGCATTTGTGCAATTGCATTAAGCCTAAACAATAGGACCTATTTACAGGTCTTTAGCACTTTTTCTATAGTTTTCGTCTTATCATATTTTGTCAAAATATTTTCCTGCATACAGCATGTTGCCAACAGTTATTTGTCCCTTAAAAAAGAAGGCAGGATTTTAAGTACTAATATCACTGCACTGCAAATATTATTACATGACTGAGGATTTAATGAACAGTGGTGAAAACTTGTGAAATCCGTGACTGATAGCAACAAAACATCAGCTATTCCCCCTCTCAAACACAATGCACAAACCAGTGCAGTCCTCTCCACTGTGAAATTTTGGCCTAAGGATGTTCTTAAGAAACTTCGCAACCTGGATACATCCAATGGTAATGGCCCTGATGGAATTTCTTCAACTGTGCTTAAGAATTGTGCACCTGAGCTTGCTCCAATTCTTGCTAAGCTATTCCAGATGTCTTTTGACACCATGCATGTTCCATCTTATTGGAAATCTGTTCATGTGATTGCTGTATCAAAAAAGGGGAGTAAACAAGATCCATCTAACTACAGGCCAATATCCCTGCTGCCTGTAATATCTAAAGTTATGGAAAGCCTCATTTGTGACAACATCTGCAGTCACCTTAGCAAGCATCAGCTCCTATGTGATAGTCAATATGGATTTTGAGAGAAGAGTTCAACCATGGACATGCTCTCCTACATCACTCAGTGGTGGAACAATGCACTTGACTCCCAGAAAGAAATCCATGTGAAATCCCTTGACATCAAGAAGGCTTCTGGCCGTGTATGGCACAAAGGTCTCATGACTAAACTTGCATCTTTTGCCATCCAAGGTGACCTGTATGGCTGGGTTTCATCCTTTCTATCTGATAGAGAGCAGTCTGTTCTTCTGGATGGAGCTATTTCTTCACCAAAGCCTATATCTGCTGGAATCCCCAAGGGGAGTATACTTGGCCCTGTGCTATTCTTGATGTTCATAGATTATCTGGCTTCTCACTTAGAGAACAATCTACATCTATTTGCTGATGATTCAACACTTCACATTGTAATCAAGAACTCATGTGACAGAACTCTCTGTGCTGGAAGCCTCCAATGTGATCTGCATAAGATCGATTCTTGGGCAGATAGCTAGTGTGTTACCTTTAATGCTAGCAAAACTGAGGAGATGATCATCAGCAGAAAGAGAACCCAGAATCACCCACCACTCTTCTTCATGAACAATGAGTTGATTGCTACAAACAACATAACTCTCCTGGGTATCACCATTATTAACACCCTATCTTGGGCTCAGCGCATCACTAGCATTGCAAAGAAGACAGCAAGCATGCATTACCATGTATAAGGCCTACATCCACCCTCTCATGGAATATGCTTCTCCAATTTGGAGTGGGGCTGGCATTACATCCTTGGCATTACTGGATAGA
This sequence comes from Neoarius graeffei, assembly GCF_027579695.1. NCBI lineage: Eukaryota > Metazoa > Chordata > Actinopteri > Siluriformes > Ariidae > Neoarius > Neoarius graeffei. The sequence continues at coordinate 91,704,314 of NC_083574.1, read as the reverse complement.
CTTCAGAATAGAGCACTCTGTCTACTCAAGATAGACAAACCTTTGAAAGCTGGCATTGTACCACTAGATCACAGAAGAAATGTCACCTCACTCTCTGTTTTCTACCGTCACCTGTTTCTGCAGCCATCCACTGAATTGTCCAACATTCTTCCCAGGAAGGCACCTAGTATAAGAACTACTAGATCCTCCATGAGTGGTCATCCCTTTGCTGTGAGTATTCCAAGATCACATACGAATCTTCATCTCTCATCCAACATTCCCAGGACCAGCCATTTGTGGAATTCACTCCCATCAACTGTATTCCCCGCCACTCCAGATGTGGATGTATTCAAGTCAGCAGCAAATGCACACCTCCTGGATCAGGGTTTTTAAAACATCTTTTTTTGTGTTCACATTCGTCTGGTGGTCATGGTATTGACTGGAGTTCATACCTGGCTGGGACATGGTGACCTGTGAACCTTAGCCTACAGGACATAAACCCTTAAACTGCGGGCAAACAGCACACCCATCCAGGTGCTGTTTTATTTTATTTTTTCCCAGTAGGGCTCAGTGTAGGTCTTCCGGCTTACCATGACCACCTTATGAACCATATATTGTTTGTTGTCTAACTGTCCCTGTTTTATTTATTTATTTATTTATTTATTGCCATTTATCTTTTGCAATGTAACTGTATGCTTTGGCATTGGGCCGCGTTTCACCTTTCTTGATGGTTCCACCAGGCCCAGATGAAAAATGAGATTAAATAAATAAATAAATAAAAACTTTTGAGAAGGCATTAGACACAGAGACAGAAAATGAGATGTTTTAAGACAAAAGGAAGTATAGAAAATGATGACTTTCAAATAAATATTTAAATGACATTTAAAACAAATAGCCCTATATTTAGAAATAAGACACTGCAACCATACTATTCCAAACTCGTTGGGTGATGTCCAAATAGTTTGTGATACCGAAAAGTTTGTAATACTGAAATTGACCAACTTGTCACACCTAACACTCACTCTTACATAAAACAAGAAAACTGTCTTCAACTTATAGTCAGACTTAATTCACTTAGATGTTTATGAAGGAAAGGAAATAAGTCAGTCTTTTCTATGTGTCATGTAAAGGAGGTGGATGGATGTAATAGCAGAAAGGGTGCTTATTTACAAACAGGCGCTCAAACAAATCAAACATGTTATGTGAAAGCAGACTGAGGAAACAAGCCAGGGTCATGTGAGGCACATACAGAATAGCTGAGGCAAGAAGAAAAGGCAGAACCTAAATCTAAAAAACAAAGTCAAAACCAGAAGGGCAATACAGAGATATAAAGTACAGCACATATACTTCACAAAGTCTATGCGCTGTGTTTTCAGAGTCCTTTTAAGCATGTATTGGGATTATACTCTGGACTCTTCCAAGAAAAGTCAAAATCCTCCATGGAAATTTAACAAGGCCAAAGCCAAGTTAATCACGTTCAGAATGCTTTTGTGTGTGTGTGTGTGTGGATCTCATTCATACCTTCATATAACAGCACCTCATGAGAATATACAGTAGCCATAGAGACATTGGCCATCCTGGCCTACACTTTTGGCTTGCTTTTCTGTATCTTTGTTCTTAAATGTTACATTATTCTGAGATGGCCTGAACTTAACAACACAAAGGCATGATTGGAAAAATATAAAAATTCACATTATTCTGTTTGCAGTTTAATCAAAATACAATTGGCTGTGCTGCGCTATTTACTGAGCAATGATTCTATGCCATCATAGAGTTTATCATAGGATATTCAATCACAGGATCACAAACAGTAATGAGGAACACTCGTCTCGTCTTGTCTTCTTCTGCTTATCTGGGGCTGGGTCACGGAGGCAGCAGTCTGAGCATGGAAGCCCAAACTTCCCTTTCCCCAGACACCTCGGCCAGCTCCTCGGGAAGAACACGGAGGCGTTCCCAGGCCAGCCGAGAGACATAGTCCCTCCTGCATGTCCTGGGTCTTCCCTGGGGCCTCCTCCCGGGGGGACATGCCTGGAACGCCTCCCCAGGGAGGCATCCAGGAGGCATCCGAAAGAGATGCCCGAGCCACCTCAGCTGATTCCTCTCGATGTGGAGGAGCAGCAGCTCTACTCCGAGCTCCTCCCGAGTGACTGTGCTTCTCACCCTATCTCTAAGGGAGCACCCAGCCACCCTGTGAAGGAAACTCATTTCAGCCGCTTGTATCTGCGAGCTTGTTCTTTCGGTCATTACCCAAAGCTCATGACCATAGGTGAGAGTCGGAAAGTAGATTGACTGGTAAATCGAGAGCTTCACCTTTTGGCTCAGCTCCTTCTTCACCACGAGAGACCGGTAAAGCAACCGCATCACTGCGGAGGCCGCACCGATCCGCCTGTCGATCTCATGCTCTATCCTTCCCCCACTCGTGAACAAGATCCCAAGATACTTAAACTCCTCCACTTGAGGCAGGACTTCTCCACCAACCTGGAGAGGGCAAGCCACCCTTTTCTGGTCGAGAACCATGGCCTCTGACTTGGAGATGCTGATTCTCATCCCAGCCACTTCACACTCGACTGCAAACCACCCCAGTGCATGCTGAAGGTCCTGGTTTGAAGAAGCCAACAGGACAACATCATCTGCGAAAAGCAGAGATGAAATCCTGTGGTTCCCAAACAGCATTCCTTCCAGCCCCTTGCTGTGCCAAGGAATTCTGTCCATAAAGATTATGAACAGAACCGGTGACAAAGGGCAGCCCTGCTGGAGTCCAACATGCACTGGGAATAGGTCTGACTTACTGCCGGCAATGCGAACCAGACTCCTGCTCTGTTCGTACAGGGACCGGACAGCCCTTAGCAAAGAGCCCCGAACCCCATACTCCCGAAGCACCCCCCACAGAATACCACAAGGGACATGGTCGAATGCCTTCTCCAAATCCACAAAGCACATGTGTACTGGTTGGGCAAACTCCCATGAACCCTCGAGCACCCTATGAAGGGTATAGAGCTGGTCCAGTGTTCCATGACCAGGATGAAAACCGCATTGCTCCTCCTGGATCCAAGGTTCGACTATTGGCCGAATTCTCCTCTCCAGTACCCTGGAGTAAACCTTCCCTGGGAGGCTGAGAATTGTGATTCCCCTATAATTGAAGCACACTCTCCGGTCCCCTTTCTTAAAAAGAGGGACCATCACCCCAGTCTGCCACTCCAGAGGCACTGTCCCCAACTGCCACATGATGTTGCAGAGGCGTGTCAGCCAAGACAGCCCCACAACATCCAGAGACTTGAGATACCCAGGGCGGATCTCATCCACCCCCGGTGCCCTGCCACCAAGGAGCTTGCTAACCACCTCAGTGACTTCGGCTTGGGTAATGGACGAGTCCACCTCTGAGTCATCAGCCTCTGCTTCCTCAATGGAAGACATGACAGTGGGATTGAGGAGATCCTTGAAGTATTCTTTCCACCGCCCGACAATGTCCCCAGTCAAGGTCAACAGCTCCCCACCTGCACTGTAAACAGTGTTGGCAGAGTACTGCTTCCCCTTCCTGAGGCGCCGGATGGTTTGCCAGAATTTCTTCAAGGCCGACCGACAGTCCTCCTCCATGGCCTCACCGAACTCCTCCCAGTTCCGAGTTTTTGCTTCCCCAACTGCCTGAGCTGCGGCACGCCTGGCCTGCCAATACCCATCAGTTGCCTCAGGAGTCCTGGAGGCCAACATGGCCTGATAGGACTCCTTCTTTAGCTTGACGGCATCCCTTACTTCCGGTGTTCACCACCGGGTTTGGGGATTGCCGCCACAACAGGCACCGGAGACCTTGCGGCCACAGCTCCGAACAGCCGCGTCGACAATGGAGGCAGAGAACATGGTCCACTCAGACTCAATGTCCCCCACCTCCCTCGGAAGCTGGGAGAAGCTCTCCCAGAGGTGGGAGTTAAAGACCTCCCCGACAGAGTGCTCGGCCAGACGTTCCCAGTAGACCCTCACCATACGTTTGGGCCTGCCAGGTCTGTCTGGCTTCCTCCTCTGCCAGCAGATCCAACTCACCACCAGGTGGTGATCAGTTGACAGCTCAGCCACTCTCTTCACCCGAGTGTCCAAGACATAGGGCCAGAGATCAGATGAAACAACAACAAAGTCGATCATCGACCTCCGACCTAAGGTGTCCTGGTGCCACGTACACTTATGGACACCCCTATGCTCGAACATGGTGTTCGTTATGGACAAACCATGACTAGCACAGAAGTCCAATAACAAAACACCACTCGGGTTCCGATCGGGGAGGCCGTTCCTCCCAATCACGCCCCTCCAGGTGTCACTGTCATCGCCCATGTGAGCGTTGAAGTCCCACAGTAGAACAATGGAGTCCCCAGTCTGAGCACCTCTCAGTACCTCTCCCAGGGACTCCAAGAAGGCCGGATACTCTATACTGCTATTCAGCCCGTAGGCACAAACAACAGCAAGAGCCCTCTCCCCGATCCTAAGGCGCAGAGAGGCGACCCTCTCGTTCACTGGGGTAAACTCCAACACATGGTGGCTGAGCTGGGGAGCTATAAGCAAGCCCACACCAGCCCACCGCCGTTCACCATGGGCAACTCCAGAGAAGTGGAGAGTCCAGCCCTTCTCGAGGAGCTGGGTTCTGGAGCCCAAGCTGTGCGTGGAGGTGAGCCCAACTATCTCTAGCCGGTGCCTCTCAACCTCCTGCACAAGCTCAGGCTCTTTCCCCCCCAGCAAAGTGACATTCCATGTCCCAACAGCTAGCCGCTGTGTTCGGGGATCAGGTCATCAAGGCCCCTGCCTTCGACTGCCGCCCAATCCACACTGCACCAGCCCCCTATGGCTACCTCTGTGGGTGGTGAACCCACAGGAGGTCGGGCCCACGTCACAGCTTCGGGCTGAGCCCGGCCAGGCCCCATGGGCAAAGGCCTGGCCACCAAGAGCTCGCATACGAGACCCAACCCCGGGTCTGGCTCCAGGGTGGGGCCCCGGCTGCGCCATACCAGGCGACATCACGGTCCTTGATTTTATTTTATCCATAAGGGTTTTGGTGAACTGCTCTTAGTCTGGCCTGTCACCTAGGACCTGTCTGCCTTGGGAGACCCTAACAGTGGCGTAATGCCCCCGACAACATAGCTCCTAGGATCATTCAAGCACACAAACCCCTCCACCACAATTAGGTGGCAGTTCTAGGAGGGGATGAGGAACACTCAATCTAGTATTTCACTGGATTGGAATTTCCAGTACAATATAATATAATACTATACATTCAGCTTAAATGATATTCATGTCCAGTCAGTGTAAACTAATGTACAATGAAGTTTATTTTATTAAATAAAATGACGAACTCATGGACAAACAGCCTATTTTTCTATTTTAAATTTTATTGACAGCTTTATTATAAACAGAGTCAGAAAGAGTTGTAAAGAAGTGTGTATGTGTGTGTGTGTGTGGGGGGGGGGGGTTATTTACTATGTTACCATATCTGCACAAATACATGCAAAATGTTTCATGCATTTTGACCAGGTATATACACAGGCAGCTTACAGGTGTATAAGCTTTCACATATTGATCATTTCAAATGAATTACCGTTTATAAAGAGACACATGAATATCCAAATGCAAATGGAAAGAGGGCATACATTTAAATGAATGTTCATTAGAACCAGAGATTATGAATGGTTTACATTTTGGTATAAAAATACAATTAAAAACTAATGTGTAGTTTGTGAATATCAAAATTCCATTTCAATTCAGCAGGAAATCATTAATGATGTGGATATAAACACTTTAATAAATCTGACCCTATGCATATTAAAACAAACTATCCTGGTGGTACAATGCAGAAGTTAATGCAAGCATAATCATATTTATTCTTTGACTGTACAGTTTTGATGCTCTAGATTTTTATAAATTAAACATAAACATATATTATCCTAAAAGAATATTGGTGGGCTTGGAAACTATGCATATCATAAACTGTGAAAAATTGCTGGACATATCTGTTGCATTTGTTTGTTTGTTTGTTTAGGCAGGCTCTTAAAGTGCCTTAGAGGGTACTTTACCCATAAGGTGCTTTTTGGTATTCTGATCTGGCCTAAATACAATTATAAAACATTTGGGAGCAAAAATACAAATAATCAAACCAAAACTTGATGCCAAAATTGCAAAGATTTCAACAGCTACAGTGAATTTTCCAGGAGAGCTGACATAGGCTGGAATAAAGGTGATCCAAACTGCACAGAATATGAGCATGCTGAATGTGATAAATTTAGCTTCATTAAAGTTATCCGGCAACTTCCGAGCCAGAAAAGCCAAAATAAAACATAAAAGAGCCAAAAGTCCAATATATCCCAGTACAGCCCAGAAACCTATGGTAGAACCTAAGCCACATTCCAAGATAATTCTTTCCTTGTACTGTTTTATGTTTTTGAAGGGGAAAGGAGGCGATATTGTTAACCAAAGCACACAAATAAGGACCTGTATAAGAGTGAAGGCAAGAACACTGAGTCTTTGTTGTGGAGGTCCAAACCATTTCATTATGTTACTACCAGGAAGTGTAGCCCTGAAGGCCATAAGCACAACTAATGTTTTCCCCAGAACACAAGAAATGCAGAGCACAAATGTGATTCCAAACGCTGTGTGGCGTAGCATACAGGACCAATCAGACGGCTGACCAATGAAAGTAAGTGAACAAAGGAAACACAAAGTCAATGAAAAAAGCAACAGAAAGCTCAGCTCAGAGTTGTTGGCCCTGACTATAGGAGAGGTCCTGTGTTTGTAAAAGACAGCAGCCACACAAACAGCCAGGAAGGCCCCAGCAATGGAGAATACTGTTAGGATGATGCTGAGAGTGTCATCCCAGGACAGGAACTCAACAGGCTTTGGGAGGCAGATGTCTTGCTTGGTGTTGGGCCAAAACTCAGGAGAGCAGCGCAAACAATCCAGTGAATCTAAAGAGCAAAATCACAATGGTTTAATATATGAAGCCTTATTGGCCACACACGATAGTTAACATTACAGTAGCACAAGGAAATAATGAATCAAGGCTATGATTGCTGTCTCTTGTATCTGTTGCATAGTCTTCATATAGATCAAACTCTTCAGCAGGAATAGACAATATTGGAAGATTAGGTCCAGCATGTCTTCTGCCATGCAGTGAACAATGACATAATGCCATGATTTGATAGACTGAGAATGACGTATGTTGACACCTGACCATTCACAGCCACATGTGAACATCCCATTATAAAATCAACCCCCCTTGGTGTTTCTATAACCTCCACTTTTCTGGAAAGGGTTTCCAGTGGATTTGGAAGTGTGCCTTTGGTGATTTGTGTCCATTCAGCCACAAGAACATGAGTAAAGTCAGACAGTGATATTGGGTGAGGATGCCTGGTGCACAGTCAGTGTTCCAATTCATCTCAGAATTGTTCCATGGAGTTGAGGTCAGGGCCCTGTGCAGACCACTCCAGTTCTTCCACATGAAATTTGGCAAACCATCTCTTTATGGGCTTCACTTTGAGCACAGATGCATTTTAATAGAAACATGTTTGTAACATATTTGGACCTCTTAGTTCTATTGAAGAAAATGTTTTAATGCTACTGCATACAGAGACATTTGAGACAATTGTGTGCTTCAAAATTTATACCAACAGTTTGTGGAAGAACCACATAAAGGCATGATGGTCAGGTGTCCCCATACATTTGGCCATATAGTGTACACTTATAACCTGTCTTGTTACTAATCTCTCCTTCAGCACATGGAATACAATCATAGCAGCAGACAGGCCTTCCCTTCTGCACAGCTTTCCTAGTGCCTGGAGGACAGCTCTCACTGCACACAGACTTTGGCACCTATTAAAAATATGTAGTACATGTATAGCGCTCATTAGACAAATAATATAACTGCATGACTAAAATCAGGTATCCAAAAAAAGTGTCCATTTTTGCAATCCTGTTTTGTAATGTAGTAAATACAGTTAGACTGCACCTCCATCTGTGCGCCAACCCAACTGATATTTCTGCTCATTCTGAACTCCTGTCCTCTTGGTTTAGATGAATCATAATTGCCCACTGTTGTGAAATCCAAAGTGCCATCTTCACCAAACTGCCAGTTTATCAGTTCATAGGAAGCTGGAGGGTCTCCACTGGAATCAAACCAGACCTGAAATCCATTTCTTGTCGTGAAGTTCACTCTCTTGAGCTGGTTATGTATCTACAGTAGTAGACATAATTTCATCAATGGTTCTGGAGTCTAAAGCCAGGGTTAAATGTTCAAAAATACATAATGTGGACCAGATTTAATTAATTTATTACAGGCAGTCTATTCATCATCTTTCCACGAACAGAACACATTAGGTCAAAGTCGATATTATGTAGAGTTTATCTATTTTTTTTTTAAGTATTGACGTTTGGATTAAATTGAAGCACCCACACACACACACACTCACACACACACCTATAATAACTCAATAATTAATATGCTAAATTTGATAATGCTCGAACTAAAGGAAAAATAAAAGTAAGAACAACTGGCTTAGCTTATAATAAATAGATGTTATGTGTTTTATACCTGCCGTGGTGAAAATTTAATATTCTTGTCGCATTGGGTGTCATTACATATTAATCCGTGGATGGCATGTGCTATGGCATATGTTGCTTTGTACACCATATTAGTGACGCGCAACTGAGACGTGTCCGTATACGCGTTTCGGAGCGCACGAATGTCCTCAGTGCCGTCACATTGCCGTACGCTCTCAGTGATATCTGTTCGCCCTTTAAGGTTACAGGTGAACGAAGTTTCCCAAAATTCTGTTAACAGAGGCGATTTCAATGCTTCAGTGGGCGTCAGGTTTAACAGAAACTCTCGAAACCCTGGGATAACTGACCGGGGAATCCCAAACCCTATTGCACCGGCACACATGTTAAAGCGCAACAACTCGGGCTCTATAATCCACGTTTCGCTTCCAATCCACTGAAGAGGAGGTGGTGGCTGTCGTTCCAGTTCCTCTAAGATAAATTTCATGTCGCCCGATGCCATAAACGCTATTATAACCCGGGCTGTTGATCTGCGGATTATGCTTGCCACTCTCTCTAGTTTACTGCGCGGCTGTGTCCTATAGTAGGCCTCGTTGTATTCCACACATATCCCCTCCGTTTGCGCAGCCTCTAGGAATGATGCCATTCCATAATTTCCATAATCTGAGTCGCTGCGCACTGCTCCAATCCACGTCCAACCAAAATGCTTGACCATTCTTGCCAGTGCAGCTGCTTGGTGTTGGTCACTTGGTATGGTTCTAAAGAAGGCAGGGTACTGATGCTTATCACTCAGACACGCGCAGGTTGCAAAGTGACTCACCTGGAATTCAGACAGTGGAAGAGAGAATAAACATTAGCTGAATAACCTGCTTTAATACTCTTTATTAAGTTTATTTTATTTTTATTCGTATTTTTTTATTATTATTTTTACCCGTGTTGATTTACTGTCATTGTTGGCTAAACTACTAGACCACAATTACATTGCAGCCTGTTTATTTAATGGTGCCATGCTCGGCAGACACATATAGATGAATAACTTTCACCTGTGGAATTCCAAAAAGACCGAGCACTCTGGCTATGCTTATTGACTGTGTGGAAGCAGAGTCTCCTATGACAGCTGTTACAGCAGCATCTGCAGACTCTGAACAGGAATTAGTGTACTTAAACACCGGCTCCAAACCGTTTGCAAGCTGAAATGCAACTTTTATTGCCATCGGTACAGTGGAGCATGAATCATGTATGTGGTATCCTAGCTTGATGCCCGGTAGAAGATCTGTTCTGTTGTTGATCTCGTGGATGGTGAACTCCATGGCACGGGCGAAGCGCACTTCCCTGAAGTCAATGCTGTTAGGAAACAATGAGGCAACTAACTAACTAAATCCAATACAGTACATTACAGTACAATATTATAGCTTATGTTTGTTTTCACCTATTGTATGCAAAAAAATAAATGATCAAATACCAAAAAAAAGTACTGTAAATTTGTAACGCAATAAACGTAAATGCCTGGGAATTTTTTTTTTCTTTCGCTATGCATTCCACCCATACCCAGAGCACTGTAGCTGTGATGGCAACCTGGTGTAGTCAATTAGCTCTAATCTTGTGGAGTCGTGGATGGAAAAAATCCCCCCAAGCATGAAGTCCCCATTCATAAATACACCAGGTAACCTAGGGTTAGTCCACAACTTGCAACTAATCGGGTTAGCTTTACATGCTACTGGGTTGAGCACAGTTATCCACATGTTTGATACAAATAGCACTAGACTGGAAAAGAGCTGCATGTTAGTATCTGCGGGGCCCGACACTATAAACACTGCGGGGCAATATGAGGACAGCTTCCTCATTTTGCTTTAAATAGTTACCTTACTTCAGCGCACTGTAACAGTGGGTGTAAACTGGTCACAAGGGGTGTGGTTGTATTCAGTGTTGATAACAAACATAGCACAGGAAAAGTATTCAACTTCTGACCTGTATCATCCTGATGATGCATTATGAAAGCATAAATTATATTCATTCTCATCACTAGTGTAAACCTTACCAGAATAAGTGAATGGAAAATGAACAAATGATTATTTATACTCATATAATTTAAATCAAAATTAAATCAATCTCATCTCATCTCATTATCTCAATATTAGTCATGTTTGGATTACACTTCATTTTTGTGGCTACTGCCTCATAGAGTAAATATATATGCTCTACTGGACATGGTTTCAGGAAAAAAAATATAAGCAGGGTACCTTTTTTATTTTCATTTTCATTATTTATTTATTTATTTATTTATTTTTTGTGATATCTTGCTTCATATTCATCACAAGTGCTACCAGGCGAGGTTTGTTTTGCCTGGCAACACTTGTTGTTGTTATTATTATTTTATTATTATTATTATTATTATTAGTTCTAGTAGTAGTACACAGCATCAGTCAAAAGTTTGGACACTACACATTCATAGTTTTTTTTTTTCTACATTGTTGAACAATACGGAAGACATATGACTTAACATATGGAACATACTGTATATGACATTATGTGGTAAACAAAAAGTGTTAAAAACAAATGTTTCATATTTTGGATTCTTCAAAAGTAGCCACTGTTTACCTTTAATGACAGCTTTCTACAACTTTATCTTCACTAGCATCATGAAGTAGTCCCCTGGAATGCTTTTCAATTAACAAGTGTGCCTCACCAAATGTTAACTATACTTAATGCATTCAAGGCCATTAAACAGTAAATAGCAAATAATAAAAAAATGCAGTAAATAGTCCTATTCAACAACTGTAGTAATCCATATTTGGTCAAGAAACTCTCAACTAATTAAAAAGAAATGACAGTCCATCATTATTTTAAAACATGGAGTGTCTTAATTCATAAAAATAAAGAAAACCCATTGAATTAGATGGAGTGTATAATTTTTTTTTTTGATAGATACTGTATAACATACCATGAGCTGGCCTTGTGGTTAGCATGTATGCCTCTTAACCAGGAGATCATGAGTTCTACTCGCGGTCAGGTCATACAAAAGACCATTATCAAAAGAAGAAGCCTTTATTTGTCACATGTACACTTACTGTAAGCACACAGTGAAATTTTTCTTCTGCATTTAACCCATCTGAAGCAGTGAACACACACATACCCAGAGCAGTGGGCAGCTATGCTACAGCAACTGGGGATTAGGTGCCTTGCTCAAGGGCACTTCAGCCTAATCTCAGGCCCATGCTAACCTAACTGCATGTCTTTGAACTATGGGGGAAACCAGAGCACCTGGAGGAAAACCCACGCAGATACAGGAAGAACATGCAAACTGCACATAGAAAGGCCCCCATCAGCCACTGGGCTCGAACCCAGAACTTTCTTGCTGCATTAAGTATAGTTAAGAATCTGATGCTAACCACTACACCACTGGTATCTACTGTCTTCTGGCGAGGTATGCCACAATACAGATGTGAGTAGGGAGTCAAACTCTTACCAGAGGACTGGTCCCACACTGTAACCCCAGCTATGAAATAGTGAGAGACCGAGGGCTATGGAAACAGAAATCGGTGCCATGAAGTGCCTGGTTAGTACTGGAACAGGAGACTGCCTGGGAAGGTCAGGTCCTGGCATGGGAGGGACTCTGACTTTTAACTGTATAATGCACATTGTTGGTGTTAGGGTTTTGCTGGGATTCGAACCTGGTTCGTTGGTGTGATAATCCAGCAAACCCCCACTAGGCCACCAGGGGGATGACTCAAATGCAGAGGCGTGAGGCGGAAGTAGAAAAAGAATCAAAAGGTTTATTTAAACTATATACACTATATACAGGGCAAAACAAAAGACAAAAAAAACCAAAGAGTATAATCCAAAAGAAAAGCAAAGTGCAAAAATTCAAAAGCTAAGAAGATCAAAAAACACAGTACAAAGGAAACTGGAGATAAACATAACAGCACAAAGACTCCGTGACAAGAGGACTGAACTCAGGGGTATAAATAGACAAACTAATTAAGGACACAGGTGAAGATAATTAGGCAATTAACACAAACACAAAACACAGGAACAGTGGCGGCCTCTAGAGGCCAAAATAAACACGACATGAAAAGGAAATAACAGCGGCCTCTAGAGGCCAAAACAGTCCTAGTCCTAACAGTTGGTGGGTGTTTTGCCACAAGTGTCAGCTTGTGATTCCCTAAACATGCTATTACTCCCTCTCCCCATTCTTGAGATTCCCCCCCCCCCCCCTTTGCCTGACCAGGATGCCTGGCCAATACATGGACATTGCTTTGTGTTAGTCCTAATGGACTATGTGAATTTGTGTATTCTCCCAAAGTGGAATTCAGAAAGACATTCTAATCAGTCCAGATACAATATTTATCTTATTCACACTACACAATCTTCTGAATTACTGTGAATTAGAATGACCCAGGCCATTGTTTACCACTTCCAAACTGGCAGATTACATATTACTCTCCACCATTAGCTTGAAAAGTGGCAAAGACCCTTCAGAGTCACACAATGGATCAGGGAAGTCAAGTATGAGACACAGCAAACAGATAGGGGAAACACCCAGCTTGTGCATAAAAACAACTGGGGTGTTCTATAGTCTAAACAAAAGTTGGACACATCAGGGGTTTTTTGTTTTTGTTTCTTGCTGTTGTTTTTTCTCCCCACTGATGTATACAGTCATGTGAAAAAGAAAGTACACCCTCTTCCAGTTACATGGTTTTACCAATCAAGACATAACAAAGCTCATGACCATAGGTGAATTTTGCAAAAAAAAAAAAGAAAAGAAAAAGACATCAATTCTCCCAAAAGCATGTGGGAAAATGTGTTATGGTCTGATGAAACCAAGCTTGAACTTTTTGGCCACAATTACAAAAGGTATGTTTGGCACAAAAACAACAGTGCACATCACCAAAAGAACACCATACCCACGGTGAAGCATGGTGGTGGTGGCAGCATCATTTTGGGGTTGTTTTTCTTCAGCTGGAACAGGAGCTATAGTCAAAGTGGAGAGAATTATGAACAGTTCTAAATACCAGTCAATTTTGGCCCAAAACCTTCAGGTGTCTGCTAGAAAGCTGAAGATGAAGAGGAATTTCATCTTTCATCATGAAAACAACCCCAAAAAATTGTTGGAATGGCCCAGCCAGAGCCTAGACTTAAATCCAATTGAAAATATGTGGGGTGACCTGAAGAGGGCTGTGCACAAGAGATGCCTGTAATGGAAATTTCTAATAAACACTTCAAAATGCTTAGCAGTTGTCTTTTCAGTCATTTATTATAGTAGATCATATAACAGATATATAAAATAGGAAAGGAAAGAGAAGGAAAGAAGAGAAGACACCACTTCTGATGCCGAGAGTATGCGCACTCTGAGTTGTGTTTTAGGAATGTTATCTATTATACTCTGAAAGCATTTGCTCACTGCTTGTGTCTTCACGTGATTGGCTCAAGACTTTCTATGAAGGTTTGTTAAAGCGTGCACCTGGCGTGCTCTGGTATGTGCAGGCAGATGTGAGTTAGGGAGAGCTCAAGCTCCCTGCTTATCACCACCGAGGTCAGGAAAGGTGGTTACATCATGAGAAGATGCGTAGTTAGGGCGAACTCAAGCACCCTGCTCATTACCACCAAGGCCACAGAAAAGCGATTACAGCATGTGGAAAAACATCTCTTCTCAGTAACTAAGCCACTTTAGCTCAACATACAGAAACACAGAGAATAATAATGTCCGTCCATTAATTTTCCTTCACATTTCCCCCCTTATTATCCTATAAGATAATAATTGCTAAAAGGAAAGAACTGTACACAGTTTCAGTGATAAGAGTTCCCAGAGAGATTCAACTTAACACGTCATTGAGTGTACAGGGATAATGCTAAGGCTGTTTTTATAAGACGTAGAAGTCTTATGTTAACGCTAGCAAACCATATACATAGATCAGGAATAATAGAACAGGAAACAATCATAATGAAAGTGTTTTAAGTTAGGACTAATTCATGTCAACTGTACTGATGTCATCGAACGGTGGGTTAAAGTCTTCATGTGGATTTGGAGGCCAGTCAGGCAAGTCGTCTGAGTCTATTTTCACCGTCTGGTAACCGATATTTGTCAGCTGCCTCTGAAACACAGACATACAACATTGACAGAAAACAGGGAGCAAACATAGCATCACAATCACTAAGCCCAGGACCGGTATGGTGGATAGAATCAGAGTCTTCCATCCACTAAACCAACTGTCTTCGACTCTGTGTCAGCCTGGGTTCTCTGTATTGACCACCACACGAATCATCCCATGAGCCCCAGCAGGATCAGAATGCTCAAGGCCACGACTGGACCTAGCTTATAATGATTTACCCCCTTCATTTCATGTTAACTATGTCTCCGAGTTAACCCTTGCCCTTGTGTATTGGTGCTCAGAGGGCGGGCACGCCCTATCAGCCCTCGTCCCACCTCACCGGGACTGGGGGGAAACTCGAAACCCTAAGACTTGTCTATCGGCTAGACACTGAAATACTCTTCGCTATTGAGGGTGCGTATGTGATTGATGTGATACTTGCACTGTTCCATGCAGTGATGCCTTTCTTCCTCATGAGCTTTAGTCAGTGTCTGGGTCACTTAGGCCTTCTTTTCCCTCCTGCTCAGCCGGTTCAGGAACCCTCCTGCAGTGGCTAGCGTGGATCCACGTCACTCTGCCTGTGACCTTCACTGCCATTGGGGTCGTGAGCAGGACCTGGAATGGGTCATTCCACCGTGGCTTGTTCCACTTGGTTTGTCAGAAGTCCTTCACCACGATCCAATCCCCTGGTTGTAGATCCCTCAGCGGGTTTGGGAAGTGCTTCTTTTACCTGTTTGTGGATAGATTTCAAAGCAGAGGACAACGTTGCAAATGTAACCTGTCCTCGCGAACAACCAGAGGAAAGAATAGACTAGACGTTGTTTACTGTAACATTGCCAACACATACAAAGCATCCCCCTCCCCCCACCTCGGACGCTGCGACCACATCCCTCTGTTCTTGACCCCTGCATATAAGCCTCTCATTGCCAGGTCAAAGCCCACTAGCCAGATCGTCAGAGTCTGGCCTGAAGGAGCTATTGAATGCTTGCAAGACTGTTTTGAGGACACTGACTGGGAACTTTTTAATTCGATCTCTAACTTGGATAGACAATCAGACCTAAATACATATGCATCTTCTGTTCTGGACTACATTAGCTTCTGTATAGACAATGTCACCACCCACAAGACCATTCGCACCTTTCCAAATCACAGGCCCTGGATGAACAGACAAGTCCAGAACCTGCTGGCAATCAGAGACAAGGCTTTTCACTCTGGCGAACAGGCAGCCTACACAGTAGCCAGGGCCAACCTGAAGAGGGGCATCAGGGAAGCTAAGCGCTCCTATAAAGAAAAAATAGAGCAGCACTTTGTGGACTCTGACCCCAGACGCATGTGGCAGGGCATCAAATCCTACACTGACTACAAGAGCACCAGCTCCTGTCTGCCCAGCTCTCACAACCCAACCCTCCCTGATGACCTCAACAAATTCTTTGCACGGTTTGATGAGGGACCCATTCCCCAACCCCCCACTGAACTTATGGACACTGCATCACATGCACTGGTGCTAAGCGAACACGAGGTTAGGCGGGCCCTCAGCAGCATTAACCCTCGCAAAGCACCAGGACCAGACGGAGTTCCCGGAAAGGTCCTAAAATACTGTGCAGGCCAACTAAGCACAGTCCTCACTAACCTGTTCAACATCTCCCTGGACCAAGCTGCAGTCCCCACCTACTTCAAAACCAGCACCATTGTTCCTGTCCCCAAGCAGGCGGCCATCAAGTCCCTGAACGACTATCGCCCAGTAGCACTCACACCCATTGTGATGAAGTGCTTTGAACGACTGGTGCTAGCTTACATCAAATCCAACACCCCCCATTCCTCGACCCACATCAGTTTGCATACAGGACCAACAGATCAACGGAGGATGGCATTTCATTGGCCCTTCACACTGCCCTCTCATACCTGGAGGAACCAAACAGTTATGTGCGTATGCTATTCATTGACTACAGCTCGGCGTTTAACACCATCCCCCTTCTCAAGCTGGCCACTAAGCTGTACAACCTCGGCTTCAGTCCCCAGCTCTGCAGATGGATACTGGACTTCCTCAGTAACAGACCTCAGTCTGTGCACATGGGCAAACTCCACTCAAGACCCATCACCCTGAACACAGGCGTGCCGCAGGGATGTGTGCTCAGCCCCCTTCTCTACTCCCTCTTCACACATGACTGTGTTCCTAAGCACAGCACAAACACAATCGTGAAGTTTGCTGACGACACAACCATGATTGGCCTGATCTCCAACAACAACGAGTCGGCCTACAGGGAAGAGGTGGAGTACCTGGCACGCTGGAGCCAAGACAACAACCTGGCCCTGAACTCCAAGAAGACGAAAGAGGTGATCTTGGACTTCAGGCGGTGTGGCCAGGGTGACCACCACCAATCCATCAGCATTGGAGGGGAGTCACTGGAGGTGGTGCAGAGCTTTAGGTTCCTGGGAGTTCACATCAGCCAGGACCTGTCATGGACCACCAACACCTCGGCAATAGCCAAAAAGGGGGTCCAAAGGCTGCACTTCCTGCGGACACTGAAGAAGGCCCAACTACTACAAAATCTGCTCATCAATTTCTACCGCTGCACCATTGAATCAGTCATTACATACTGCATTACATCATGGTACTCCAACTGCACCTCCGACAACAAGAAGACGCTACAGCGCATCATTAAAATGGCACAGAGGATCATTGGCAGCCAACTCCCCACACTTGAGGAGATTCATCACACACACTGCACAAACAGAGCAATAAACATACTGAAGGATCACACACACCCCGGTCACAGGCTCTTCACCATGCTGCCATCTGGCAGACGCTTCAGGACGCTGCACAGCCGCACTACAAGACAAGTTTCTATCCCACCGCCATCAGACTTTTGAACTCCATGTGTCACCTGCCCCCCCTCATTACTTCAGGACGTGCTGAACTGTGAGATGCCAGTGGTCCCCCCAGGCTGGGAAACCTGGAAGGCATGTGTGTGTGCCTGTAGCCACAGGCTGTGTGTGTGGGTGTGTGTGTGTGTGTGTGGTGGGGGTGGGGGTAGGGGGGGTGTCTGTCCAATAGTGACCATTGTCTGTCCAATAGTGTGATCACTGTATTAGGACATTACTGATACTAACCCCTGCTTTCCTGGACTGTGCAGTGGGGTCTGTGCAATAGGACCCTGTGCATTGGTCTGGGTAACTATATTGCATTCTGTGGCCACAGCTTTGTAATGTAATATGATGACTCACTTGCACCTTATTTATTACTATTACTATTTATACCTCTACTTTTATCTTACCAACTGTGTGTGTGTAGGGGTATGTGTCCCATACCAACATTAATCTACCTCTACTGCGCTGCTAACTTGGTCAGTGAATACCTGAACCCTGCACCTATTTATTATTTATCTTAATTTTATATCATCACTTTCAACCTTACCAGCACATTTGATTGTATATATTTATTGTGGATTTTTATATTTTCTATATATATATATTTTAAATATTGATGTACAGTACCTATATTGCTTAACTACTTATTACTTTTATGGGCATCTGTGGGCTGTTTCTAAACGACATCTCACTGTACTTGTATGGTGACAATAAAGTACTACTACTACTACTATCTTTCGGTAGGTTGTCCTCCTGCAGCCACCGTAGGTCTGCACCTAGCTGACACACCCCCAGGTAGCAGGTGTGGCTATTCATTCATGATTAGCATTACATCTATAAAATTGCACTCACTGGCAGGTCACACACAAGCTTTGGTTTTTTGCATTTCTGCTTCGGTCCTCACTGCTTTTATTGGAGGTGATCCGCAGTACACCATCTAACGCTTCCGGGTAGTGTTGAACTACCGAAGGTTTGGTCCAGAGGATGCTGGGAGCATTCTGCCGCTTGTGGTCTTGACAAAAGTTCCAGTAGCACACTGCGAACATTGTGACTGCTTGGGATGTTTGATGCCATTGTTTGTGCCGGAGTCTGATGCATGGAGGTAAATCAGAATGTGTTTATGTCCAGTTCATATGTGCTAGGTGTGTGAACATTCTTATTGTTGTGACTACTTTTAATTGCGTGAATTTTTTTAAATAACATTGTGTGAGCACTCCTAGTAATGTGAACCTTTTTAACTTGTAAGCACACTTGTGACCACCCAGATAGCAAAAGGGCGTTGATTCGACGGGGAATCATCGCTATGTTCTTCGACCATACGCCGTCGAATCATCATGGATCACCGGCGTTGATTCAACACCGCTTTGCTCATACGAGTTTGCGTTGAAACGACGTTGAAAAGTGGATGGTGGCCGACAGAGAATAGACCCCCTTTCACCCTTTATTCAACTACGGATTTCGGTCGATTTATAGTTTAATTTTCGGCGATGATTCATCCAACTTTACTTCCTGTTTTATGTACAACAGGAAGGCTACAAATTAAGCAAAACAGGCTAAATTAAACTAGCTAACAATAAAGCATCGGGGCTCTTGCCTAGGATGAACACACACATGCATACTTCAACCATGAAAGTGAAAATTTATATCAATGTGCGTAGGCTACGTCCTGTTTAATGTACAACAGGATATAAAAATGCATGCAACAATGCACCTCTCCTAATGTTTGTCAAGCTATCTAATGAGGCATAACTTTTAACATTTATAAGGAACAGAACACACTTGAACAAGTTTTTAGAAACATTTTATGATTTATTTATAATTTATAATTGTGGCCTATATTCCTCCTGCGGCGCAGACACCTGTACATGGAAACAGAAAAACATAACCAAAATTAATTTGATGCAGCATTGATAAAGAAAGTCAGCAGTAGGCTATGGGTTTCTAAATGCCACCCTACCTCACATCTCCTCATCCCTCCCTCTCTCTCTGGCGCATACTTAAGCCACTTCTTGATTGCGTCACTAAAAGTAGCGTGTGTGCTCCCTGGCAGCTGCTTTTGTAGAGCATCTGAAAGAAAAAGAACAAAACAACATTGAGACTTTGCATGGTGATAATTGTTAAAGTTTGAGTTGTTAAGACTATGCACGTCACACTCTAGTGGTAGGTGGCAAGTAATGGTACTAGTACAGGAAATATATGTAAAAATCAGAAACCATAGATGTGAATCTTGTGACAATTTAAACGGGATTAAAAAAAAAAAAAAACATTTTAATTTCCCCATTGACACAAAGCGGAAATAGAAATGCCACTACCGGACCGTTCGTCACTCAGTCAGCCTCCCTGGACTTGCCTGCACATCTGCTTTTTCTGAGTAAGGCACCTGGTGAGTTTCTTAATCCTTTTTAATCCTTTGCATCTTTCACAATATGTTTGTCGTTGTCGTTATAATCGTAATGTTACAGTTAGTGAAGGAGTTATCAAAGAACGTTTAGAAGTAGTGTGCAAGTACTTGCGACAGCTTACTATTTTACCCTCTTTTACAGCTTTGTGCACATGCATAACCTACCAAACAGGACATCATGGATCTTGGTGTCCTTCAATGCAGTTTTTTTCCCCCTTTCCAGCCCAGTTAAATTGGCTGGCCAAGCTGTTGACCAGGAGGCTACGCAGCATCCGCCTCACTGTGACCCCTACGTCGGTTCCTCCACAAAGGGCTAAGGTAGACACCTGATAGAATAAAATGTAGCATGAAGACAATAATGAGAAAGTATTCAGTGTTTATCATTGTTTCATTGATTCACAATGATATTAAGTATTTGTGTTTCTTTTTGCAGGTGTTGCAGATGACTGGAAAGGAAAGGTAAGACTCAATAAGTACCATTAGCTGCTTTTGTTTGGCATCTTCCTTCACCAGGGCCTCTGCTGCCAAAAACTCCTCCATGGTGGAGAGTGGGAGCTTGATTAGGGGTGATGTCTGGGGTGTGTCTTGTCTCCCCATCTCTCTCCTTAGGGCCCTGACCTCTTGCGCCAGCCTTCCTACTTCCCCCTTCAGCTCCCTGTTTTCCTCCCTCAGCTGGCCAAGGAGAGCGATGACTGTGCTGATGCCCATGTCTGTTAAGTAACACCAAACATTAGGACTTTTATTTCATATTGCTGGTCATTTTTGAACAGTGATTACAGTTGATGACTCACTACGCAGCAACTGATTGTTCCCCTGTTGCGATGGCAGAGGTGTGGCTGAAATATCAGAGAGTACAATTTAGTTCACTTCAAGGTGCGCCTTAATTTAATTTCTGTTCTAAATTCACAATTTTCATATTGATTGATTTCCTCTTTGACTTACCATGGAAGCGGTGACATGGCTGGGGTGAATCTGAAAAATTGTATAGTCAGTTGATCAAAACACATCTACATAGATATTTGTTTTTGTTTTTTTAGTCGTTTATGGCATAAATCAAGGCAATGCATAGTTACCATGGGTTAGTGGCTGGCTGTGAAGGAAAGGGCCTGGCAGGGTTTCTGATGACGGTGAATCTGAAAAATAGTAAGCAGTCAGTTGATCAAAACATCTTCACTTACTCATTGGTATTTTAATTTCTGGCATAAATAAAGGAAATGCATAGTTACCATGAGTTAATGGCTGGCTGTGAAGAAACAGGCCTGGCTGGGTGTCTGAAGATGGAAATGAAAGCATTATTATTTCAGACAACTTCTAGGTCTTTAGTAGAACAACAACAAGTGGTACAGATAGTCACCTTCATTAAGGGAGGGGAATTGCCACTCGCTGTCCAGCTGAGTGGCGTCAATAGATGGTGGCCTCCTCCCCCTACGGCTTGGTCCTGCCTCCTCCTTGCTGTCCTCCTCCAAATACCTTTTGTTTGGTCTTAAAAACAAACCCAGGACCTTACTGACACAGCTCAAAACACAAACGAAACCGTAATTGAACTTATAACTGCAAGTTGTGATTTCAAAAAGAAAACACTTTTACCGTCTTTTCCTTGGCCCCATCTCACCATCATCCGATTGCAGGTCTGCTGTAAGGTAGCCTTCCTCAAGCGATCGGGTCAGGTAACATCTTGCTTTGGCAAAGGTGCCTGAAAGGGAAGGCAGTCTTAATGAAATTGGCTTAATGCAGTATTGAAGTATTGTCATTGGTTTAATGAAGTAGCTATGCAGCTCACCACAGGTTGCCAGCACCCTTATTTTTTGATGGAATCGCCATCCTTGTCCCAGGGGGGTGCAGTTCATGGCGGCCTTCACAGCTTTGTTTCCGCCAAAGGGTGGCCAGTAGCATCCCACTTCTCCGTCAACATCTACCACCCAGCTGGACCACACAACTGCTGCACTCCGGTCTTGGAATTCCACAACTTTCCAAATCTGTGCCATCTATAATAAAAAAAAAAAAAGTACTCCATGGAAAGGATAGTTAGTGCCTGCCATCCAGCTGGAGTACTCCAACTGTCCAGATTCCTTCTAACGCATAAGTAAAGATGTGTTTCTTTGTGTGTGTGTTTTTTTTTTTTTTTTCTTCCCATATAGGTTTACGAATAGTGATGAAGAGGGATTGCCACAAAGGTCTCTCCATCTGGGAACAACACACATTTGCCCTGGACAACCTCAAGCTGGTCAACGTTAAGGCAGCTGTCTATGCCAAATACTCTGTAGCAGCCAATGCTTGTGGAGGGGCAAGGATAGTGGAAAAATGACTCCCTCCTCTTGAATTTCATGTAAACCACAAAGACAGAGTCACCATGTTTAATTATGTTTTTCACCATTACGATTTCATTTTTAATCACTAGGCAATTATCGCCCTGCTTTGAAGAAAAACAGAAATCATTGAAATGCACTTTTTTAAATTGCTGGCCAGAACTTAAGTGTTGGGGTAATGGGCCCTCCTGGTGTGGGTGTAACAACTGTGGTTGTGTAGGTGGTGGTGGAAATAAACAAACTGGCTCCTCTGAAAGGCGTTTGACAACCTGTTGTAAAGGTTGAGATGGCTTGCGTAGCATTTTTTTTTTTTTAGTTTACCCAAATAATTCTCGTAAGGAAAGGATGAGATGTTGTCTAGGGAACCATACTGGCGGTACTCATGTGTCAGATGTATTGTTTGATGTACGCTAAACACAATCTCGTCTTTACCATACACCTCTCCAAAATGCTTTACAAAAGCCATTAACAATTTTTTGGAAAAACAAACCATACTTTCAGATATGTTTGGTGTGAGTAGCAAAAACATGGCCACAGAAAACAACATGAAGTTTTCATAGAGATCTTGTGGAAGAATGTCCCTCAGAACTAAAGGCCCACTGTAAATCATAAATTGGCGCAGCTCTGCCGCTTTCCACCTATCAGTTTCGGCGAGTTCACGGGGTTTCCGTGCAAATTCAGCTGGAGTATAGGGACGAAGCTGTATTAACTTTTCGGAGATGGCTTTAATGGCTCTTGTAGGCTGCTTCGTAGAGTTTTTCCCCCTCATCCAAAAATGTATCAACTTTTTCATAACGCCAAGGCAACATAAATGCATATAATCTATTGGGAAGGCAGACACCATTTTCACCAGACCCGTCAGAGGACTTCTGTTGATGTGGTGGTCCTCATCTACCATATTTTCAAACTCCTCGTCTGACCTTAGCCTAACATCAGTCTCAGGATACGTCATTTTTTTCTGCCAAATACCAGTCTGATGGCATTTATCACATCCGGAGTACCCATTATGGCATTTAATTTGTTTTACAAATGCTCGAGCAGGAGCATCATAAATGAAGGATGAAATGGCCACCCTCAGCTTTCTACCTCCAAATGTTACCCCATTGCAAAGCAGATCAGAGAGGTCTTTAACAAACTGTGTCAGATAATCAAACACATTGGAGGGTTTTCCAGGGCCACAAAAGATGCCAACTAAAAACGGTGTTCTGGTGTAATCACAATCAATCAGTGCCAAAATAGGCCAAAACTGAAGCCTGGTGCTTTTGAAAATAGGGAGACCACCGATGTTAAATCGAACTCTTATTGTTTGAATAACATCTGGTAAATGGATGGTGCTTAATTTGGACAAAATTCCCTTTGCCAAGCCAAAATGGAAGTATTCCCCATTACCTACGGTCTGTAATGGTACTGCAGGCTTAGTGCCCAATAAGGTCCTAGCATCCTTGGGCAGTTCAGGGTGGCTTGTTCTCAAAATGGTCAACAGAGCAGTAATGGCAATCAAAGGCACAGAGAATGATGCAGCCCAGTGTTTTAATTTTTGGTGAAGCCCTGACTCTTCAAAAGAGTCACCATCAATATGACTGTCACTGTCACCCTCTGAAGACATGCTACTGCTGTCAGACTCTCTATCACTGCACCCTCCCAACTCAACAGAATCCTCACCATCCTCATCTAAACCCATTGATGATGCAGGCCTGGGTGATGCAATTGAAGGAGAGACTTGAGCAGCAAGATTACCCAGAGCTGACTCAAAATCGGACAGAATCTGCCTTTCTGACATTTCAGTAGCTGTCACAACACGTCTTCTTTTTGACCAATAAGAAGCCATGTTCTCTCCCCTAAAGAAATAAATGTCTGCAGTACCTTTTGAGGGAATGACGGGGTAGTGGTCTTCAGGTTCCATTGAGGTAAACATGGGGGGAACAAAGACAACATTTATGTCATTACATTTGAAATAACCTTACACATACACACACACACACACAGTTCAAACAATTGTTTTATAGAAAGTTCTGTTTTAATACCAACAATGTTTTAACAATGTCTGGAGTCCTGTTCTAATGGCTGCGACCCATAGCGTTACAAAGCCCAACCCCCTCAAGCCGGGTATAGAGCTACCGGTTATAACCACGGCCTATATACTCGATTGAAATGCTTTGTTTTCACTCCATCAAGACCACTACTTTGACTAGTTTTTGACTAAACAATGCATCTGCATGTTTATTGTATTAGTTGAGGGAATATAAGCAATTTCGTTCGTGGTACCTCAAACAAAGTGGTCACTACAGAAGCATTGGTAGCTGGATAATCTTTAAAGTTCATGGCCGCGAGGCGCGACCCATGGCTACACAAAAGAACAGGTCAGCTCGAAACGACATGCGACCTAGGCCTACATGCTCGATTTAAACGCTAAGTTTTCACTCCAACAAGACAAGTACTTCGACTCGTTTTTCGATTGAATAATGCATCTGCATTGTTGTTGTTTCAAATGGATACTAGTTGAGGGAAATTTCTCCAACGCGTGATATGACTGAAGTTCATCATAACTTCTTAAACTGCTTGAAATTGTATTCGAAATTCCCTTTATTAATAGTGACTGAATAATGGTACATACCAGATGTCCAGGGATGAATGAAAATGTAGCGTGGTCCAGTGTTTTTCTCAATGGTCCAAGTGTAACAGCAGGCTGATCCACAAGAGAGTCGCGATCCAACCGAGTGGTGTAGGAGTTTCACATGCACCCAGGTATATAACGAAAATGACGTCATCCAGTAAACAGCAGTGGTAATCGCACTGCATTATGGGACATTATGAATTAAATAATTATAATTATAAATTATAATTATAATTATAAATTAGAATTAATTCATGATCATCTTGGAAATGTTAAGTTATTTGCAAAAAAACTTTCAAAGATAGGTCAAATCCATTGCTGAGTTAAGAAAGTAAACTGGTTTTTGTTCTTTTTTTATCATTTACTTATCATTATCACTTATATCATTTACTCATATCTATGTGTAAGCAGGATAAGACAAACAGTGGCAATTTATATTCTGAACAATTAGTTGCTCATCCTACCAATGTTGAAAACTGGCCGGCAAAAGTGACGATGGTTCAACATCGTATATTCGACCTTCTCTGACGGTCGACAGATCAACCTTTACCCACGGTGATTCAACAGTGATAAATCAACCTTCTCCGACGGCGGAGAAATCGACGTTTCACGGCGCCGTTTCAGCGTTGATTTTCTGACTTACGACGGAAACCGACCATTCTGACCAAGAATCGGCGCCGTTTCAACGTCCCTCTGCTATCTGGGCATGCATCTAACTGTTGCTTGTTCCATCAGAGTGATGCCACTGCTGCTTTGCCTAGCCTTACTTTGTGCGTGTGAGTTCAGTTATTGCCCTTAGTATTTGACCTTTTTTGTATTACTTTGGATTTTATTTTGTGTCTTTCTGACTCCACTCCAGCCTATGCTTAGGCGTGCCTTTTTTTGTGTTTGCTGCTGCTGTAGATGTGTTGGTCTAACGCTGTTGGTCGTGGGGGAAGTGCTGGCTGCCACCACTAGTAACTGATCTGACTACTTTCAGCTGCTGTTTGATTCGAACCATTGGTTTTTCCTTACCCTTTTTTGATCTTTCTATAGCCTGGGCGGTTCCACGGGGCAGGTTGCCGGATCTGAGTTTTCCTCTTTGTGCACCTCACCTATTTGTAGTGGTAACAAGCACCTCACTGTTTGCTGTGATCACCTTTTGCAGTATCTGTGCTGTGTGTGCGGTTGAGTATTTTCCCATGTGTGTAGGTAGGCACAGGAAACCCAGAGCATGTTGGTGTGTCAGCCTCACCTTTCCAGGACAGGTAACCAACCTTTGAAGCTGCTTTAGTCTATATTGCTAATACATAGTATTGTTAATCCAGGTGGCAGCCCTTACTTCCCCCTCGTGTGCTGTATTTTCTTTTTTTTCTTTTACCGTCATCATAACTTGCCTTGTCTGTTTTATTCAATAAATCAAAGTGTATTTTAATACTGTTTTACTGTTTATTTTTTCAATAAATATTGACATTATTTAGACTGAAACCTCATGTCTCTGTATTCACTTACTTACCGGTGTGGGAGAGCCCTCTTGTCTAAAACCTGGTCTGGGGAAATACTGTGGTACAATTGTCTCTTGTGGTGCAAGGCCACAGGTGGCGTAGTCAAACACTTTAGCCAAGACCCTTCAATTCACCCTCCGGCGCCACACACAGTAATTCAACATTGCATCATCACACAGTGTGGTGTCCGGCAGTGTTCCTTGAGCTGGCCCTATCCCCGTGTTGGGTACTCGTCCAAACAGAATTTCAAAATGGGCTTAACCATTGTTTAGGTCTAGTTTGCATCCTCATTTGTGTGAGTACTACAGGGAAGACCTTTGTCCATCCTAGCCCTGTTTCTGCACAAGCTTTGCTTAGTTTATTTTAAGGGACCCATTTTCCCTCTCTAAGTGTCAGTTCAATGAAGTCCATTTGGAGATGATCAAATGGTTTGTCTGGTATTGGGTGTGCTGCTTGAGTTAGTTTGATACCTTGACCTGCATTATGTTGTGCACATATCAAGCATTGCTTGCAAAATTTCGCAGCATAATTTGAAAACCCCTTTGTGAACCATCTCTGTTACTTCTGCTACCATCCCCCCCTTTTGATACATGGGTGAGCCCATGTGCCAATTTTTCATAGAAAGGGAACATGTATTTTGGTAGACTGGGACGGCCCAAGGGACAAACCCAGACCAAGTTTGCAAAGATACAGCCTGCCTGTTTCCAGACTCATCTCTCGTCCTGGGTGGCAGTGCTCTGAAGGTCCGCTAGCTGTAAACAAGGGGTAGAAACCTGAGGAAAAGCAAGGTTAGAGGGTGAACTGGAAATTGAGGCTGCACACTTAGCTGCCGTGTCCGCCCTGGCATTCCCTTGAGACACAAGATCAGTATTGTTAGTATGGGCAGCACACTTGCACACAGCAATGGCTCTAGGGAGTAGAACAGCATCCAACAACTCAGAGAGCAGTTTATGATGTGCAATGGGAGATCCTGTGCTAGTGAGAATTTGTTTCCAAATGGTGCCAAAGTCGTGCACGACGCCAAATGCATACCTACTGTCCGTAAAAATGACAGATTGCCCTGCCGCCAATTTGCATGCCTCAATGAGGACACAGAGCTCTGCGGCCTATGCCGACAGGTTCAAGGGCAGACACGATGCCTTGAGGACCTTGTGATCTGAGACTACGGCAAAACCTACTTTGTTCTTTCCCGTCTCTGGGTCTCTGGAGGCTGAACCATCCACATAGAGGATCATGTCTGGATTTTCCAAAGGGTCGCTCTTTAAATCTGCCCTGGGGTAACAAAAATCATTAAAGCCGCAAGCGGCCTCGACGGGCCCTCGCGCCAGCGGCCAAGGGGGGGCGGGGGCATGCGTCCCCGCGAAATACCTTCCACAGCTTCCTCGGCAAGAGACATTACTCCCACAATGGCGACAAAGCACAGAATTGGACACATGGCAACAATAGGGTCGCGCACTGTACGGTGCTCGGGGCCTAATAATAATAATAATAATAGTCCTTCAAAAACAATAGGGTCCCGCACTGAACGGTGCTCGGGCCCTAATAATAATAATAATAACTAGAAACTATATGCCAAGCAGGCACCTTAATGCGAGAGGCAAAAATCACAACACGTTAGGGGGCGCTATAGAGGCCCTGAGGCCCGCCTGGATCTGGGCTTCTGGTTCTCAGTAGCGGTGGCAGTCTAAGAAAAAGGAGCCAAATTTCGTGCATTGTCGACCATGGCAAGCGCCCCAATAAGGGTCTTGTAAAGAGTTTGCTTGCCAAGTTTGACAAATCAGAAGCTGCAATATCATTTTTGCCATAACCAGCACCCCCAGGGGCGAAAGTGCACAAAATTTGGCGTATATGTCAGGTGAGCTATGAAGAGTTTGCGTATGAAGTTTGATGACAATTGAGTAAATAGAAGATGAGATATAGATTTTTGAAGAATAAATTTTTTGGTTTTTCCCATGTCAGTAGGTGGCGCTATGCTGTACATGAGCGATTATGAGTTGGAAAAATAAGAGTCTACAACAGCAACGTACTATCACAAGGTAGTGGTGTGAAGGAAAAGCATTATGGAATAATTTACCAAAAACCCGTTTTGGAGAAATTGCATTGGCCAAAAACAGCGCCCCCCATGGACGAAAATTCCCAAAATGTGGTATACATGACATGGGAGGGAGTAAGAGGGTGGCCGTGAAGTTTGACCAAATTTGAGGAAAGATTGGATTTTTTGCCCAAAAATAGCGCCCCCAGTGGCGAAATATCACAGAAATTGGGTAACATGTCAGAAGCCCAATGAGTGATTTGCGTGTGAAGTATGAGCAGTTTTGAGCAATCAGAAGATTTGTTATGAATTTTTAAGCATGTAAAATTTTGCATCGAAACTTGAATGACGTATAACTTCTGAACGGTTTATCCTACGTGAAACGTATTTAGTAACTTTTGTCAGCCATGTCTGTAGATGATGTGTATCAATTTTGGTGACATTCCTATGAACGGTCTAGGAGGAGTTGCGCCGTCTTCGTGGCCATGCATTTTGCACAAAAGTGAAATTACCTCACTTCCTGTTGGGCGTGGCTAATGCATTGGCATTACATTTTTGTCCGGCTTAGTGAGATACATATGCGTACCAAATGGCATGCCACTACTACAAACTACATGGCACCCAGGCACCGCAATGCGGGAGGCCAAAATCACAACGACTTAGGGGGCGCAATAGAGGCCCTGAGCCCCGGCCAAGTTTGGGCTTCTGGTTCTGAGTAGCGGTGGCAATTCTCGGAACTGGTGCCAAATTTCGTGCGTTTTCGCCCATGGCAAGCGCCCCGAAAATGGCCCAACAGCGGAGAAAAATAAAGAAGAAGAAGAAGACGGAAGAAGAAGAAGAAGAAGAATAGTGAACTCTTACAAGAACAATAGGGCCTTCGCCCATTTGGGCTCGGGCCCTAATTAGTGAGAGCAACAGTCATGTGGCTCTCCATCGTCCTCTGTAGGGAGAAGAGAGGCAGAATTCAGAACAGAACAATGTTTCACAATGATGTTAGGCATATCAAGTATGACAGTGTTATACTTCAACCATCTCTGTGCTGACAAATGTGACATCTTTTTCTCCAACAGAAGCAGGGAGACAGCATGTGGGACCAAAAGGGTGAGGTTAGAATACCCCCCAATATTTCTGGAGGCAGTTACTGCCTTTTCAGCTGCAGCAACTGCACGCAGGCAAACAGGAAGTCCAGCTGCCACTGGATCCAGCCTGCTGGAGAAGTAGGCTACAGGTCTCAATCTATCCCCGTGTTTCTGCAAAAGAACAGAGGTCATAAAACCCTTCTTTTCATCTACACTTTGAACAAAATGGTTTATTGGGGTCAGGCAGTCCCAGAGTGGGTGTGGTCTGCAGAGCACTCTTTTGGGATGTCAGGCACATGCAGGACAGCCGCAGCATTGACTGCTTGCAGATCTTGGACAAACCTCCACTCATCGGGCTGGGACGGTTTTCTTGCCTTCTTATCTGGAAAAAATAGGAGTGCGCACTGGAGAGTCCTGGCAAGGGACAATTACATCTGCCTTCAGCAACGAATCAAAGACCGGTTTTATACCTGCGATTGCTTCTGGTTTGAGTGGATACTGGGTCTGTCTAGGCCTGAAATCTGATTTGGGGGTGATCACCACTGGTTCAGCATTCTTTATTAGGCCCACATCATGTTTACCCTTTGTCCAAACGGAATTTGGAACTCCTGCCAATTTGGGGTGCACCTCTGCTGGAGTTATTCCTGTGGAAACAGACAAATAGGCCACTATGGCCGGGGTCCCCAGGACCCTGGTCATCAGTGGCTAATATTACGCTGCGCTTAACATGCACACACACACACAGCCTGACTTTGCTTGTAGACCCCAAGCCTTTGACAAAACAACACGCTAGGGTCCTCTGTTCGGGACCATTCATTGTCACTGGCTGTGCACTTCTTGACCCACTTCCCCACGTCTTTCCAATGGGTGGCTCGCGGTTTTGCTAATGAGACATGGGGTATAGAATTAATGATGTCAAAGAAATCAGGTTGGCAGCAGCCGACCTCAGAGTCCTCTGACACGAGGCCACGTATAACATGTTTTGAGAACACTGTGATGAACAATGATGCAGCTGTTTGAACAACGAGTTAAATGGACCTGCACAGCGCAATAATGTTTAGACCAATATGTAGCTTTGAGGGTCAATCTTTCACGTGCGTGGGGGTCTGCAAACCAAGTCTTTTCAAACTCTACATCTTGCCCTTGGTGAACATGTGCTGTGCAGTGTAAATCTTCCTCTTTCATATAATCTGTGTCAACTGATGAGGTGTTCAAGTGTGCGAGCTGTACAAGGTGTTTTGGAATTTGTGTGAGTTGATCTGAGCAGAGCCGCCAGACATACACATACAGAGGGCTTCCAAACCCATACTGCACACCGCACATTTCACTTACTTCAATAGTTAGTCCATCTTGAGTGGACATGAGATTTACTCCTAATTTGCATATTAAATCACGTGCTAACAAATTTACTGGACATGTATGTGAGATGAGAAATGAGTGGGACATAACTATTCCTCCCTCGCTTTCACACAGGAGGTTGACTGAGAAAGTTTCGGTTACAGGTCGTCCTGAGATGCCCACTGTCTGAATAGAATTTGAGCTGAGCGGTGGGTCTACTGGAAGTACCCCATGTTGTATCACTGAGTGTCCTGCTCCAGAATCTACTAAAAAGGTTAACACATGCTCACATACAGTGAGGGGCATACCGTACAAGGGAGTTTAGAGAAGGGAGTAGTTGTGTATTTTAACAAACTTAATGCAACTTCAGGTGTATCGGTTTGGACTGGTGTATCGGGCGTTTCTGTGTAGTCTTGCTGTTGCATGCAGGTGCTGCTACTAATGTGTTTAACATTATGTGAATGCTCCTGTCTATGTGTATGTGTATCATCAGGTGTGTGTGTGTGTGTGTGTTACCTCCCCTGATCTCTATGTGGGGCCTGTTCCCGGAGTCTGCCCATCAGTCTGCTTTTTTGTACTCCTCACAGGGCTTCTGGCTGCTACTGTGGAGACAATCTCGAGCAATGTGTCCCTTCTGATTGCAGTTGTAGCAGGTTGCACCTTTTATCCAGGACGAGTCACTCCAGGTTGTCCTGTCTCGGCCCCTACTTCGACCTCTTCCTCTTCCTCCTTGTCCAGGCTGAACAGTCATTGCCAGCTGCGCTCCAGTCTGGTGTAGTCATTCGCTGGTCAGCTTCCAGCCACTCTTTGGAAACCTTGTTCCAATCTATACCCATCTTGGTCATGATTAGGCGGCGAAGTTCATGGGTGGTCGGTCGGAATTCTCTGCAAAACATCAACAGTTCGTTACCAAATCTCTTTCCTCCTACCTCTCTCACATTGGGAAAAGAAGCCATGCTTTCCTTGATATCCGCTGTCATCCAGGGTTTGTGGACTAAAAGCACGCCGTCAGCTCCAGCCACTTCCACAATTGGAAGATGAAGAACTTCAGACTTTAGGTTACAGCCTTGTGGACCCACTGGTGAGCATGTGGTCAGGTCCAGGAGAGTGTCTTTTCCATCGCCATATGTAAGACTGGATCTCGTGTGTGATGGAGAAGCGCTGAGAGGTGCTGATGCTGGAGGCGGCAGGTAGGCTGGAGGAGATTCCAGAGGCTCAGTTTTTTTCTTTGTCTCAACTTCTCCCCTTCTTTGGGGGTGAGGCGCTTGTGGGAATGATGCGCCGCCTTGCTGAGGAGGCAGTGTGTGTCGGGGTGGTGGGGCAGACTCCAGGTCAGGGTCCATCTGAAATTTCAAACACTGAGAAGAGGGTGAGAGCCCTGCCTGTCATTTCTCTCTTTTGTACTCTCTCTTATGTGTTTCTTCTTTCCATGCAGAAAATGCCCTCCAGTCCCCTAAAAACTTAACATTATCTGCAGACTCTTCTTTTTCCTTCTGTTTCAACTTTTCTTCTAACTGTCCTATCTGCCTGGAACTAAAACTGCCCTTCTCAGGGAATCCTAAGTCCTTTACCCATATATCAAACTGTGCCAAATAATCCTCGCCATACGAGGTTTTCATAAACTGAATGTTTGGGCTGTCATAGAAACATCCAATTCTTATTATAACACGTAGCTTCACACTTGCTTTTTTCTTTTCTTTCCCTAACTTACTGTTTCTGTTCCTCATTGTACACTGTTACTAGGGTGTGACAACAGCGGCTGAGTTTCTTTATCAGGATCACAAAAAGAACAGGTTGGACTATGTCCAAAAATGTGACACAATAATCTTTTAGGTGTGTTCTTATTCGTCTCGTCTCATCTCATCTTCTTCCGCTTATCCGGGACCGGGTCGCGGAGGCAGCAGTCTAAGCATGGAAGCCCAAACTTCCCTTTCCCCAGACACCTCGGCCAGCTCCTCGGGAAGAACACCGAGGCATTCCCAGGCCAGCCGAGAGACATAGTCCCTCCAGCGTGTCCTGGGTCTTCCCCGGGCCCTCCTCCCGGGGGGACATGCCTGGAACACCTCCCCAGGGAGGCGTCCAGGAGGCATCCGAAAAAGATGCCCGAGCCACCTCAGCTGGTTCCTCTCGATGTGGAGGAGCAGCGGCTTTACTCCGAGCTCCTCCCGAGTGACTGTGCTTCTCACCCTATCTCTAAGGGAGCGCCCAGCCACCCTGCGAAGGAAACTCATTTCAGCCGCTTGTATCCACGATCTTGTTCTTTCGGTCATTACCCAAAGCTCATGACCACAGGTGAGAGTCGGAACGTAGATCAACTGGTAAATTGAGAGCTTCACCTTTTGGCTCAGCTCCTTCTTCACCACGACGGACCGGTAAAGCGACCGCATCACTGCGGAGGCTGCACCGATCTGCCTGTCGATCTCACACTCCATCCTTCCCTCACTCGTGAACAAGATCCCGAGATACTTAAACTCCTCCACTTGAGGCAGGACTTCTCCACCAACCTGGAGAGTGCAAGTCACCCTTTTCCGGTCAAGAACCATGGCCTCGGACTTGGAGGTGCTGATTCTCATCCCAGTCGCTTCACACTCGACTGCAAACCGCCCCAGTGCATGCTGAAGGTCCTGGTTTGAAGAAGCCAACAGGACAACATCATCCGCAAAAAGCAGAGATGAAATCCTGTGGTTCCCAAACAGGATTCCTTCCGGCCCCTGGCTGCGCCTAGAAATTCTGTCCATAAAAATTATGAACAGAACCGGTGACAAAGGGCAGCCCTGCCGGAGTCCAACATGCACTGGGAACAGGTCTGACTTACTGCCGGCAATGTGAACCAGAATCCTGCTCCGTTCGTACAGGGACCGGACAGCCCTTAGCAAAGAGCCCCAAACCCCATACTCCCGAAGCACCCCCCACAGAATACCACGGGGGACACGGTCGAATGCCTTCTCCAGATCCGCAAAGCACATGTGGACTGGTTGGGCAAACTCCCATGAACCCTCGAGCACCCTATGAAGGGTATAGAGTTGGTCCAGTGTTCCGCGACCAGGACGAAAACCGCATTGTTCCTCCTGGATCCGAGGTTCGACTATTGGTCGAATTCTCCTCTCCAATACCCTGGAGTAAACTTTCCCTGGGAGGCTGAGAAGTGTGATTCCCCTATAATTGGAGCACACTCTCCGGTCCCCTTTCTTAAAAAGAGGGACCACCACCCCAGTCTGCCACTCCAGAGGCACTGTCCCCGACCGCCACGCAATGTTGCAGAGGCATGTCAACCAAGACAGCCCCACAACATCCAGAGACTTGATGTACTCAGGGCGGATCTCATCCACCCCCGGTGCCTTGCCACCGAGGAGCTTGCAAACCACCTCAGTGACGTCGGCTTGGGTAATGGACGAGTCCACCTCTGAGTCATCAGCCTCAGTCTCCTCAGTGGAAGACATGACGGTGGGATTGAGGAGATCCTCAAAGTATTCCTTCCACCGCCCGACAATGTCCCCAGTCGAGGTCAACAGCTCCCCACCCGCACTGTAAACAGTGTTGGCAGAGTACTGCTTCCCCCTCCTGAGGCGCCGGACGGTTTGCCAGAATTTCTTCAAGGCCAACCGATAGTCCTTCTCCATGGCCTCCCTGAACTCCTCCCAGTTCCGAGTTTTTGCCTACACAACTGCCCGAGCTGCAGCACGCCTGGCCTGCCGATACCCGTCGGCTGCCTCAGGAGTCCTGGAGGTCAACATGGCCCGATAGGACTCCTTCTTCAGCTTGACGGCATCCCTTACTTCTGGTGTCCACCACCGGGTTCGGGGATTGCCGCCACGACAGGCACCGGAGACCTTGCGGCCACAGCTCCAAACAGCTGCGTCCACAATGGAGGTAGAGAACATGGTCCACTCAGACTCAATGTCCCCCGCCTCCCTCGGAAGCTGGGAAAAGCTCTCCCGGAGGTGGGAGTTAAAGACCTCCCCAACAGAGTGCTTGGCCAGACGTTCCCAGCAGACCCTCACCATACATTTGGGCCTGCCAGGTCTGTCCAGCTTCCTCCTCCGCCAGCGGATCCAACTCACCACCAGGTGGTGATCAGTTGACAGCTCAGCCCCTCTCTTCACCCGAGTGTCCAAGACATAGGGCCGGAGATCAGATGAAACGACTACAAAGTCGATCATCGACCTCCGACCTAAGGTGTCCTGGTGCCACGTGCACTTATGGACACCCCTATGCTCGAACATGGTGTTCATTATGGACAAACCGTGACTAGCACAGAAGTCCAATAACAAAACACCACTCGGGTTCAGATCAGGGAGGCCGTTCCTCCCAACCACGCCCCTCCAGGTAACACTGTCGTCGCCCACGTGAGCATTGAAGTCCCCCAGTAGCACATTGGAGTCCCCAGTCTGAGCACCCCTCAGTACCTCTCCCAGGGACTCCAAGAAGGCCGGATACTCTATACTGCTATTTGGCCCATAGGCACAAACAACAGCAAGAGCCCTCTCCCCAGTCCGAAGGCGCAGAGAGGCGACCCTCTCGTTCACTGGGGTAAACTCCAACACATGGCGGCTGAGCTGGCGAGCTATAAGCAAGCCCACACCAGCCCGCCGCCGCTCACCACGGGCGACTCCAGAGAAGTGGAAAGTCCAGCCCCTCTCAAGGAGCTGGGTTCCAGAGCCCAAGCTGTGCATGGAGGTGAACCTGACTATCTCTAGCTGGTACTGGGGGGGAAAGAGACAGGCTCTTTCCCCCCCAGCGAAGTGACATTCCATGTCCCAACAGCCAGCCGCTGTGTCCGGGGATCAGGTCGTCGAGGCCCCTGCCTTCGACTGCCACCCAATCCACACTGCATCAAACCCCTACTGCTACCTCTGTGGGTGGTGAACCCACAGGAGGTCGGGCCCACGTCACCTCTTCAGGCTGAGCCCGGCCGGGCCCCATGGGCAAAGGCCCGGCCACCAAGCGCTCGCATACAAGCCCCAACCCCGGGCCTGGCTCCAGGGTGGGGCCCCGGCTGCATCGTACCGGGCGATGTCACGGTCCTGGATTTTTTCTCCATAGGGACTTTTTGATGAACTGCTCTTGGTCTGGCCTGTCACCTAGGACCTGTCTGCCTTGGGAAACCCTAATAGGGGCATAATGCCCCTGACAACATAGCTCCTAGGATCATTCAAGCACACAAACCCCTCCACCACAATAAGGTGGCAGTTCTAGGAGGGTGTTCTTATTAGTAAACAATTTATCTGACATTTGCCTTAAACTAAAGTAGGTATCATTTAGCACAACAACCTCAAAGACAACTCACGCATATGTACAAAATCTGTTTCTTTGTTTCAGAATTTGGAGCAGGACAGTACTCTGTTAATTAATCAATATTTTGCGTGCACACCGGTGTGTCTTTGCGTTTTCACGATCGAACCTCTCTATCCCATTCCCCAGATGGGCCAGTTGTTCACACAGAACAAAGGGAGCAAGATTCAATTCCCATGAATCGCTGAACGTGAATCCATCGAAACACGCACCCGTACTTCCCCTCCTCAAGTAGGCGAGCGATTACCCAGTCGTCACTTAGGCGGATAATTCTCTTACACAACCCAATAAACTACTCGCGGTTTATTGTCTCAAAATTGTGTTTATCCATTGTCTGCAAATATATTGATGGTATCACAGCTTAGCAGTCCTCCTGGGCTTGGACAAACTTCTGTCCGTCTCTTATATCAGTCTTTCTTGACTGGGACAATCTCTGTCCATCTCTTATATCATTCTTCATTGACTTGGACAAATCTCTGTCTGTTGTGTTTTAGGAATGTTATCTATTATACTCTGAAAGCATTCACTCACTGCTTGTGTCTTCATGTGATTGGCTCAAGACTTTCTATGAAGCTTTGTTAAAGCGTGCACCAGGCATGCTCTGGTATGTGCAGGCAGATGCGAGTTAGGAAGAGCTCAAGCTCCCTGCTTATCACCACTGAGGTCAGGAAAGGTGGTTACATCATGAGAAGATGCGTAGTTAGGGCGAACTCAAGCACCCTGCTCATTACCACCAAGGCCACAGAAAAGCGATTACAGCATGTGGAAAAACATCTCATCTCAGTAACTAAACCACTTTAGCTCAACATACAGAAACACAGAAAATAATAATGTTTGTCCATTAATTTTCCTTCACATGCTCTTGCAATCTGACAGATTTGGAGTGCTTTTGCAAGAAAGAATGGGCAAATATTGCCAAGTCTAGATGTGGTAGGTTGATAGACTCCAACCCCAAAAGACTGAACGCTATAATTAAATCAAAAAGTGCTTCAACAAAGTATTAGTTTCAGGGTGTACGCACTTATGCAACCAGCTTATTTTACATTTTTTAGTTTTTCCCCCAAACAGATTTGTTTGTTTTTCAACTGACTTGTACGTTACAGGTCACATTAAAGGTGGGAAAAGTTTTGAGATGATTTATCATGGTCTTAGGTTTTTCTGATGTAAAAAAAAATATCATTTTAATGGGGTGTGCTTTTTATTTATTTATTTTTTAAACTATCATAGGTACATACAGTATAGTAGGCCCATAGTACAGTGGCTTCTGGTTAAACAGTAGCCCACCTGTAAACAAAGCGAACTGCCAAGGAGGCAGGTACAACTTCATTGGTCAATGTCACACATTGCATTGTATTAGTTGGTGAATTTTGAAAGGGTTATTTGACCAAAATCCGAGAGCAAGTGCAGAAATCTGTGAGCAGAAGATCTGAGTGCACAGTGCATTCTGAGTGCAAGCAGGGGCTATTTAAGAGAGGAGGCAGGGTTTTTGAACAGGAGCAGAGCAAATTTGCACATGAACAGGGGTGATTTGAGAGAGTAAGGGAACATTGCAAAATCTGAAACTGAAATTAATAAATATTGCTTTCAAACTGAAAGACGACTCTCTTGATTGAAGTGAAGAAAAAAACTCAATAGAAATATAACCATTCAGTTCCCTCATGTGAGTGACATTGGCTCAGAGCAAAGGCTTGCTGCAGCATTTGAGGCTGTTTTCTCTTATGTCACCATGTGACATCTGTTCCACACAACGTGATGGGTTGATGCATTTATTCGCAGTGCTAAAGCTCAGAAAAACCAGGCTCAATGCGAAAAAAAAAATGCTGCCTTTTCATTGTGTAACATTCTTGGGCTATGTGAAAGTACTCATTATAAAAACAACAATTTAAAAGAAAAAGTGTGTGTGTGTGTGTGTGTGTGTGTGAGAATTAACTGCACCAAAAAAACAAAACAAAACTGTGTGTTTTAGCACTTTCATCAGTGAGGGGCAAGCCACATGTCCATTCATCCATGAATATCACTCAAAAATCAACATAGCTAAAACATTTGACTTCAAGTGAATATATCTTTATTGATCCTAAATTCTAATGACTGAATGAGCAGTTTAGTAATTTTTTTTTTTACGAAAATTAAATAAAATCTTACATTTATATTTTGCATAACAGGTCAATGTTTGTGATAATTTTACAAGTAAAATATTGAACAGTGCAGTCCAATAAAGGGGTTGCAGCCTACAGCTTTATAATTATTGTTTTATATCATTATGATGTCTGAACGTGAAAAAAAGTCTTGTCCTCCAATAGGACACAGTCAAATGATCTCTATCAGCCTTCCAATATTTGTGTAGATACCAATAATATGCCACCACTAGTCTTTGACTTCAGGGATTGGGTGTTTATGCTTTGTCATATCCTCCAGCCCACCACTTCTCCTATTTCCCCTTTTTGTTTGCATTATATGTTTGCTAAGAGTATAAGCTAAAGGACTTAGGTCTGGAATCTATGATTTAAATACCAAAATTGAGGTCTCTATGAAATAAGAAATACGTTGTGATTTTTGCATTATGGGTGACTATGGTTTATATGTTTTCTTCCAGAAAAAAAATAATAATAATTTTTCGATAATAATTATTTATGTTTTACTCATGAATCTTCATATGAGACAATTTATTATCCTGGCAATTGAATAATGCACAATTATTCAACAATTAATCTTTTGTAGCTATTTATTTTGTGGTGCTCAGCCTATTTATATAGCCTTTTTGGTATTCCGCTCAGGGTGTAGGAGTATAATATAGCACTTCGGAGCAAATATGGCTCCCAACAGCCCAAAACTAGATGCCAAGATAGCAAAAATCTCAACAGCCAAAGAATACTTCCCTGGAGAGCTGACGTATGCAGGCACAAAGGTAACCCACACAGCACAGAATATCAGCATGCTAAATGTGATGAATTTGGCCTCATTAAAGTTATCTGGAAGGTTCCTTGCTAAGAAGGCCAGGAGAAAGCTTACAGCTGCCAGCAGGCCAATGTAGCCTAATAGAGATGCAAACCCAATCACAGAACCCATAGCACATTCAAAGATTGTTTTTGAGCTGATGTAGCGAGTGTTTTTATGGGGTGTGGGAGATGCTGTAAACAGCCAGACTGTGCATATAACCACCTGGATGGCTGTGAGGACCAGCACTGTACCTCGCTGTTGGACTACCCCAAACCACTTCATAGCATTTTGGCCTTCTGGTCGAGAAGACTTAAACACAGCCACAACCACCATGGTTTTGACCAGAATGCTGGAGATACTCAATGCGAAGCTGATACCAAATGCCACATGCCTCAGTTGGCAAGTCCACAACTGAGGTTGCCCAATGAAAAGCAGCACACACAAGAAGCACAGTTTGAGTGACAGGAGTAGAAGGAAACTCAGCTCAGAGTTGTTGTCCCTGACCACAGGGGTGTGGTGGTGATGC
The DNA here is from genome assembly GCF_027579695.1 of Neoarius graeffei. NCBI lineage: Eukaryota > Metazoa > Chordata > Actinopteri > Siluriformes > Ariidae > Neoarius > Neoarius graeffei. The sequence goes on along the minus strand of NC_083574.1, from coordinate 91,664,843 downwards.
ACAAACACAGTCAGAACCCTAGTGCAGAAGCAGGTGCCGAACAAAGAAGCTGTTGTTAAGGAGATGCCCAGTGGCTCTTCATAGGACAGGAACTCCACCTGCTTTGGGACACAATGGTCCTTCTCTGGACTGGACCAGAACTCATCAGGGCATGCAATGCATTCATTAGAACCTGAATGAGAAAGGTAGAAGGGAAAACATACAGTGAGAAAGGGACATGAGTGATTATCCAAAAATGAAGAGCATACATTTTAATTGTATGCACATTCATTTTAAAATATAAAGGTCATGTTCACCTGTTGTGTTGCTGATTTCTCCATCAGCACAAGGCAGACAGTCAAAGCAACAGATGGGCAAGCCTTTCTTTCTAGCTTTTCTTGTGCCCAGGGGACAGCTTTCACTGCACACCGACCTGGGTGGCTAAGGAATGGCCATACATCAGTTCAGCAATGCATTACTTCTGCAGTATTTTATAGCACATTTGGTCTGAGTGATATTGAATTGCAGAGCATGACACTAAGTTTAAAAAAAAATCACTGATGTGAAAGAATAAATGTATTATGAAAAAGAAAAATTATCAGGTGTTTCAATTGTGAATTAACAAATAAGCATCACATTGTACACACTCTATTATTTTTGTGTATGTGATTTACTTTCTTTCTCTCAAAGTTCCAATACAGAGAATCCTCATTCAGGAAAAGGACATTGTCTGTTCGTGCAGCTTCATCCATCACACCAACTGTAACGAGCTTGATCGAGCCATCCACATTTGGCTGCCAGTTCATAATATCATAGATAGCCAAAGGATTGCCATTCTCATCAAAAGATACATGGTCCCCAAAGCCAGTGGTGAAATTAAATTTGTGTAGGTAATGGACAACCTGTACCAATGGTTGGAAGAGAAATGACAGCCAAATAAGACAAGTGTTAATCATGCATTTGATCACCAAGAACATTTTACCGAAAAAAGTCTTCAGTTTTTGACAGTGCTTCTAACACAGTGGATTACAAACTGGGAAAATAAATTATTATTATTATTAGTATTATTATTATTATTACTAATAATATTATTATTACTAATAATATTATTAATAATAATAATTATAAATTTCCCTTTCTTTGCACATTCAGCTTTAAAAATTAGTTTTAAACAGAATAAAATTTTAATGTTGATTCAGTATGAAATTTGAAATGATTAAATAACTTTCAAATATAGTATAAATAAAGTAAAGAATTGTTCATTTAAGAATCCCTGATTGTGCATTGTAAGAGCATACATATAAAAAGACATGTGCCTATAGTTCATTTCACTGCAATCTATATGTCATTTGTGCAGTACTACAATAGGCATGTGTGTATTCCTCAGTTTCACCTGCCAAGGCTGCAAGGTGGATATTTTGGCACAACTGTGACCACTAAAGGGCCCATTGCCCTCCTGACACTGTGCCAGGTCATGCAGGGTCATGCTAGTGCATAAACCGCTTTATATACATTATAGGGAGCTCTTAGTTCAGATATGTCACTGTATGCTGTATTTGTGCTGCTCAGATCTTCATGCCCTGTGCACAATAATATGTCATCTTCCCTAGCAGTCTGCATGTCATCTGAATCAAACCTGCATCTGAACATCTCCTCCCAGAAGATCTGGACCATGTTGTTTGCAGGATGCATATCAGGGCGCAGACGTAGCAAGAAGTCCTGAAGCCCTGCACTCTCTCCACGACAGATGGCAATGCCAAGAGTTCCTCCAAGAAATGGCAGCAGGCGTGATGTGTGGAAGACAGGTGAAGTAGCCCAGGCTTCACTTGCAATCCACTGCTTTCCTGTGACATTTCTTAGAAACACTTCATCCATGAGTGGCACCAAGTCAGCATCATTAGAGATCACCACCACCACCACCTTGGCTGTGGAGGTTTTGATCAGTCTAACAATGTGCTCCACATCTCTGTGATTGTTGTCACTTGGCAGCATCTCAGAGTATGCCACACAGCCACCCAGCTGTTCCTGAACATCCTGGTGGAAGGACTGGGCAGCATAGATACCATAGTCATCATTGCTGTACACGAGGCCCACCCAGGTCCAACCAAAGTGCTTCAGGATTTGGATGATGGCACGCACCTGGAAGGCATCACTGGGGATTGTCCTGAAAAATGAAGGGAACTGATGCCAATCAGTGAGACAGGAGCAAGTGGCAAAGTAGCTAACCTGGAGGAAAGTGTTAGAGAAAAGGAAAAATAGTCAAGGAATGCGGGGCGGCACGGTGGTGTAGTGGTTAGCGCTGTCGCTTCACAGCAAGAAGGTCCTGGGTTCGAGCCCCGGGGCCAGCGAGGGCCTTTCTGTGTGGAGTTTGCATATTCTCCCCGTGTCCGCGTGGGTCCCCTCCGGGTGCTCCGGTTTCCCCCACAGTCCAAAGACATGCAGGTTAGGTTAACTGGTGACTCTAAATTGACCGTAGGTGTGAGTGTGAATGGTTGTCTGTGTCTATGTGTCAGCCCTGTGATGACCTGGCGACTTGTCCAGGGTGTACCCCGCCTTTCGCCCGTAGTCAGCTGGGATAGGCTCCAGCTTGCCTGCGACCCTGTAGAAGGATAAAGCGGCTAGAGATAACGAGATGAGATGAGTCAAGGAATGCATAAAAGAAAGCCTCAGATAAAATGACAAAAAAAGCCATTCTGTATGCAGAAGAACTTCATAATCATGATAATAAATTCATTGCAATGTTTTACTCCAAATAATATTAAATCGACAGAAACGTAAGCTACATTTTTCCTCAATTTCATAGAAGCCTTCTGAACTTTCTCTTAATCTGTACCATGGGCACGCAATACAACCCCAGCACACTAGAGATAGCTATAGAATGAGTGGAACCCAGGTCTCCCACTATTCCAATCACCGGGGGAGAACTGGTGCAGTTCAGGCCAGAGGCAATTTCATCAGTTCCACTGATCAGGGCTGTTGCTGCCCGAAATGCAACAGCAAGTGTCACACAATTGTCATACAGATGGTAGCCCAGCATGATGTTTGGAAGTAGGTTGGGATTCCTATTGATCTCATCAATAGCAAAAACCATAGTATTTGCCTGCTGGAAATTTGACATATCAAACCTGTGGCAATATCACAGACAAAGAGAAGAAGAAATAAAAAGAGTAATATAAAAATTTATATTCAATAAATTCTGTAATCCTGCTCTGCTATATATTTTTTCAATTTATTTTCGTGCAACTGACAATTGCTATGTCAAACCAACTCACTGTTCACAATAGGGTTGTTCTGGTTCACTTGTGAAGCTTAATTCTGGAAATACAGTCAGATAGTGGACTGCAAATAGGCCTCCCAGAATCAGGTCTCCATCTTGGTGCATCCCATTCAGCTTGAAATGGCCCTGAAGCTGACAGTATCCAGAGTTTAGGTCCAAGCCAGTGACTAAAGATGGCAAGAAGGAGAGGGCCATTGATGAGCTCCAGGCCATGAACGGATACAGATATGAATTACACCACATCTCTCTCTCTCTCTCTCTCTCTCTCTCTCTCTGTCTCTCTTTCTGTGATAAATATCAAGTTTTATACAGCTTGCGAAGTCATGCGGGCCTCTGTGGAAATTATGACATCATGTTCTTTTTATGAATATATGACTAATATGATTACATGTAATTTACAGAAGGGTTGATTGTTATAATTGTATCAATTTTATTTTTACTCCTAAAGATACATTTCCTGTATATTCATGAACTTACATGCAACCTCAGGGAAGCTGGATACATTTGTCCATTTAGAACCAGGGATTTTGTTGTTTGTTATTGGTAAGGAATTTCTTAATTTTGATGAATTATAATATTTGAGTTGTATTGTAAGTACTTTGCTGTGTCTCTGGTATACTTCAACATGCACCTTCAGAGGAATTAATAGCGACAGCCTGTAATTAAAATTTGGGTTAGATAACTACTTTTGGCATGGTAGTGATACTCCTCAGTGCTTGAATATTTGTTTTTATTTTATTGTATTATTGTATTATTTTATTATTTAGTTATTTTTGCTCTTCTTTTTTTCTGTGTGGACATATTTACACTATTTACCCAGAAAAAAAAAAAGATAATAATAAAGCAGGGACTATCACATTACAGGACAGAATGATATAGGCCTAATAGGCCTCAGTGACCTAAAGAACTGCCACACTTTCTGCTCAAGCACATGAGTGTATATATTTTTTTTTTCCAATTTTACAAACTATAAAACTGTTTTGTCCACGAAAACAAGAGCAAAAGGAAGTAAGTCTCATCTCATTATCTCTAGCCGCCAGGTCATCACAGGGCTGACACATAGACACAGACAACCATTCACACCTACGGTCAATATAGAGTCACCAGTTAACCTAACTTGCATGTCTTTGGATTGTGGGGGAAACCAGAGCACCTGGAGGAAACCCACGGGGAGAACATGCAAACTCTGCACAGAAAGGCCCTTGCCGGCCACTGGGCTCGAACCCAGACCTTCTTACTGTGAGGCGACAGCGCTAACCACTACACCACCGTGCTGCCCCGAGTAAGTATATGGAAAATAATACCCATGTAATGTAATAAGCTAGTCCTCAATTTGAATGCACCACTGGTGACAACCTCAAGAGAGAACAAGACAAAATAACTAAATGCAATAGAACAGAGGTCTTCCATCTTATCTGACAAGGGTCAGTGTGGCTGCAGGTTATCATAGCAATCAAATAATATACATACTTTGCACTAACTTAAGAAGTGGACAACTTCTTCCAGCTCTTTGCATATTTAAGACTGATGCAATAAATTTTAGAATGCATATGCCTGGGAGAATAAATTCAACTTTAAATGGGTATGAAAATGTACAAATATTTCCATAGTCTTGGGACAGCAATGATAATGGCATTGTCACCTTTGAGCCTCATCCAAGACTATAGAATGGCAACTGTTTTCAGGCTGGAAAGGTCAAATGGGGAATATGAGAAGAAAGATGGAGACTGGTGACATGTCATATAGGGTTGTTATTTATTTATTTATTTATTTATTTATTTTAATCAAATAAACCCTTCATTTCAGTTTCTGATTTGTAAATACTGCAGGGGGCCCAACACCTGAAAAGATGCTGTCTCTTTTTCCACCTGTCATGAGCCTTGTGACATAGCTTGTATATCACTTCAAAAGGGTAATGCTATCATGTCACACATCCACTTGCCTCTGAAATATGTATTTTTAGCATGCAACACTCAGTATCAGATCCTACAGATGGCAATATTGGACCTGTGTTCATATCGTCTGTAAAATGAGACACACTGAAACACACAAATTTGGCAACTGTTATATGATTTGATGTAATTCTATGAGTTCTAATTTCATGTAAGTGATAGACTAACATTTAATTAAATGTGTTTGCTTGTTTATTTGCTTGTTTGGTTGTTTGAATTTGTACTATTTACCACCACTAATTTGTTTAACAATGTGCAAGTTATCAAGCAAATTTCAAGGCAGAAAAGCCAAAATAAAAGATAAAAGTGCCAATAGTCAAATACACTGGTGCTTGAAAGTCTGTGAACCCCTTAGAATTTTCTATATTTCTGAATAAATATGACCTAAAACATCATCAGATTTTCACACAAGTCCTAAAAGTAGATAAAGAAAACCAAGTTAAACAAATGAAACAAAAATATTATCCTTGGTCATTTATTTATTGAGGAAACCCACCAACATCCCAGAGTTGAAGCTGTTCTGTATGGAGGAATGGGCTAAAATTCCTCCAACCTGGTGTGCAGGACTGATCAACAGTTACCAGAAACGTTTAGTTGCAGTTATTGCTGCACAAGGGGGTCACACCAGATACTGAAACCAAAGGTTCACATACTTTGCCACTCACAGATATGTAATATTGGATCATTTTCCTCAATAAATAAATCATCAAGTAAAATATTTTTGTCTCATTTGTTTAACTGGGTTCTCTTTATCTACTTTTAGGACTTGTGTGAAAAGCTGATGATGTTTTAGGTCATATTTATGCAGAAATATAGAAAATTCTAAAGGGTTCACAAACTTTCAAGCACCACTGTATATCCTAGCATCACCCAGAAACCTGTCATAGAACCTCAGCCACAATCCAAGTTAATTGTACTGCTTTATATATTTCAAGAAAAAAGAGCTGATATTTTTAACCAAGGCATACAAATATGGTCCTGTATCAGAATGGAGGAGTCTTTGTTGCGGAGGTCCAAAACATTTCATTCCATTACAACCTGCATGTGTAACCATGTAGGCCTTTAGCATGCCAAGATGATGTTTTCCCAAGAGCACAGGAAATGCAAAGGATGAACATGAACCCAAACATTGTGTGGCACAGCATACATGACCAATCAGAGGTCTATCCAATGAAGCAAGTGAACAAAGGAAATACAAAGTGAGAGGTACAAAAGGAAAGAAAGAAAGAAAGAAAGAAAGAAAGAAAGAAAGAAAGAAAGAAAGAAAGAAAGAAAGAAAGAAAGAAGCAACAGGAAGCTCAGTTCAGAGTTGTTGGCCCTGACAAAAGGAGAGGTCCTCTGCTTGTAAAAGACAGCAGCCAGTGAAGACCTCAGTGATGCAAAATACTGTTAGGTTGATGCTGAGAGTTTCCTTCCAGGAAACATGACATGAGAACAAGGGAATAATGAAGCTAGACCATGATTGCTGTTAGCAAGTTCTTTTCTGTTAGTTTTATCATGAATATCAATCTGTATTCAGTGGGAATATGCAATGTTGAAAAGTAAGGACAATCTCCTGTGGCATGAGGGGTATGGCCAAGCAGCAGTCTGTGAATGGAGGGTGGGGTCGGGGAAGGTAAGTGGCTAAGTCATACCACCTACTGTCAATTCATGTGTGTGTGTGTGTGTGTGTGTGTGTGTGTGTGTTTGTTACAGAGACGGAGCATAAAAGTAGGGGGACAGCAGAGAAAAGGGGCTCCTGACTGGAATGCATGTGTGTGTGCGTTAGCGTGTGGGAGTGAGGCTGAAAAGCTATAAATCTCGCTTCAAAAATAAATGTTTGTAAGAACTTCAGGTCCTGCCTGCCATGCTTCTGTACTCCACCCACATCAGGGATTTGCTACAGTGGTGCCGTAACTCAGGATCCTGAGTATGGAAGGGAACCACCCCATGGAGTCCTCGCCAATTATGGAGCTCATCCATGCCCTCGCTGCTGCCCATAAGAACCAGCATCAAGTGCTGACCGCCCTCCGGAAGGACCAGGAACAACGCTTTGAAGCCTTGATGCTGGCCCAGCAGGAAGATCGCCAGGTGTTCCAGCATCTGTTGGTGTCGGCAGGGGCGTCCAACATTACCACCCTGGACTCCCCTCATGTCACCCTCACGAAGATGGGCCCACATGACGAGCCTGAAGCCTTCATCGCTCTCTTCAAGCAAGCGGCCCAAGCGTGGGGGTGGCCAATCAAGCAGCGCGCAGCTCACCTCCTCCCGCTCTTGACAGGTGAGGCACAGCTCGCGGCAAAGCAGCTCCCTGCTGACATCCAGCTCAACAATACCGACCTCAAGAGGGCCATTTTGCACCGGGCCGACCGCTCCCCAGAGCAACATCGCCAGCTGTTCCGGAAGATGACACTGGAGGAAGTCGGCCGACCATTCGCATTTGGCCAACAACTCTGGGATGCCTGCCGGCGGTGGCTGAGAGTGGAAGACTGCGATGCCGACAGGATCATCGACCTGGTGGCACTGGAACAGTTCATCTCTCAGCTTCCGGAAGGAACGGCAGAATGGGTCCAGTGTCACCACCCGGCATCGCTCCAGCAAGCCATCGAGTTGGCAGAGGACCTCAGGTGAGTGATGCCCTAAACACCGGTGCAGAGGGAAAGCCTGGGCCGGTATGCTGGCATGGTGGGGAGCCGGGGCATCTCCAGAATCAGGGTTCCACAAGAGAGGTGGAAGCAGTGATCCGGATCGCTGATGTGCCAGAGACTGCCCCCGATCAGGCCAGAATGTATCGCATACCGGTAAGTATTCAAGGGGATACATATCATGCTTTGTTGGATTTTGGTTGTAATCAGACCTCATTTGACCAACGACTGGTGCAAGGTGAGACATTGGGGAGAGCACAAGTGGTGAAAGTGTTGTGTGTGCATGGGGATGTTCACAATTATCCCTTAGTGTCTGTCTGTGTTCTATTCCGGGGCCAAATCATCGAAAAAGAGTGTCTTGCCATCACGTGGGCAGTCCTCGCCCTCTGATATTATCTGCTGGGGTGCCCTTTCACTCTCTGTTTGGACCACGCGCCTGTCCAGTGGCTCCACCACATGAAGGATGCCAATGTGCGGATCACCCATTGGTATCTCGCTCTCCAGCCATTTAAGTTCGAGGTGATCCACAGGCCAGGGGCACAGATGGTGGTGGCGGACTTCCTGTCCCATCGGGGGGGGGGTCAGCTTCAGGCCAGACGGCTCCCTGGCCTGAGTTTGGCGGTGGGGGCATGTGGCAGCAGGAGCGTGGCCAAGCAGCAGTCTGTGAATGGAGGGCAGGGTTGGGGAAGGTAAGTGGCTAAGTCATTCCACCTGCTGTCAATTAATGTGTGTGTGTGTGTGTGTGTGTTTGTTACAGGGATGGAGCAAAAAAGGAGGGGGAGAGCAAAGGGGCTCCCAACCAGAATGCATGTATGTGTGCGCGTGTGTGGGAGTGAGGATGAAAGCTATATATCTCACTTCAAAAATAAATGTTTGTAAGAACTTCAGGTCCCGCCTGCTGTGCTTCTGTACTCCACCCACATCAGGGATTTGCTACACTCCAAACATGCATTCAAACACTGTCAAAATGTCTTTTTTGGATTGCCTGAGAAAAATGGGAATACATTTTGATAAACTTTATATGTACAACCTGGCCTTCAGAAGATGACAGTCATAGCGGCAGACAGGTCAGTCCCTCTGCACAGATTTCTTCAAAAAAGACTCAGGTGTTTGTTAAAAACACATCAAGCATAAACCAAACATTTCATTGTTTCCCTCTAATGTAAAAAATATATAGAGCTAATTTGTCAATTAATAGTATTAGGTGTATGATGGGAGCACATTAAGTACAGTTAGATTGTAGCTCTGTCTATCCTACAACACAACTCATATTTCTAATCTTCTGTCCTTTAGGTTTGGATGAATCATAATAGCCCACTGTTATGTAATCCAAAGCACCAGAATACTGAAGTTGATCACTCAGACATGAGCAGGTCACAAAGGAGACATATGTGAAATTCAGTCAGTGCAAAAACATGACTTAAATAGTCTATATTTTATTTATCTTTATGACCATAAGACTTATAGTGGTTGCAATATCTATAAATTATTAGACTAATCCTAGAAGGACTCTATAACCATAACTGTCTTGCACACTCTCTCACACTTGTTTTCTTGTTGGACTTTTGGAGTTAATACTTATATCTACATCCACATTTTTTTTTTACTATAACAGCTACATGTACTACCCCCATAGGGCATTGGCTTCCAGTGTGAGGTTGGCCCAAGGAAACTGCCGTCCAAGTACTGCATTGCTCCTCTCTCCACTGCTCCCGTGGTGCTGAAGAGACAGTGATACTTCAGCACCACTATTTTGGACTGCCAAAAGCAGCATGATCACAGGATGGAGCCTCCTGATTGCACACGGTTGGAACAGGTTAAATGGCACCTCAATCTACCCTCCTCAAGCAGCCAAAGGAGTACTGTATAAAGAGGTGGCACCACAAACACAGGTTAGGTGAATGTTTTCAGGGCATGCTGACTGACTCCTCCACTCCCTCTCTTTTCAGACAACAACAATGATGCCGATGATGAGAACAACAAGGAAGACAGCAGAGAGTCCAGCACACTTACAGGCAATCACCTAGGCTCCTGCTACCCATGATAGAATGCCGAAAGTTCCAGATGTAGCCAGCCCGTGCCTGTGATCCAGCTGTAGGCCAGCTCTGGCCCGCCACTGCATGCACTTGCTACACTCCCTTCACCACCTGCACTTCCCCTGCCTTTTTTGAAAAATTTAAAAGAGCACTTAACTTCTACTGACCCTGGGTTGTGTGTGTGTGTCCCCCACCACAGCTATGAGTGCCACACTGGTGGAAAATGTGTGCACGAACACAGTGCCCCCACCCACCTCCCATATGGAACCTCTCCTGCAACAACTCCTGGAAGCCAGTCTCCAACAGCAGCAGGTGATGCAAGAACTCACCAAGGTCTTCCAAGTTGCCATTTAGGAGCTGCTGCAGCAACAAGCCAGAGCTGCTCCCCTTCCTGGCCACCATTCAGATTCTCACAAAGAAGCTCTTTGTCTGTGCCCCAAGCTGACTCCTTTGGAGAATGTTGATTCTTACCTCTACACTTTTGAACAGACTGTGATACAGGAAGGCTGACCTGAGGAGGAGTGGGCCCAGGCTCTGGCCCCTCCTCAGGGAGGCCCAGCTGGCTGACCATGGTCTCCCCCTGGCCTCGGCCGATGAGTACCCACTCCTGAAAGAACAAATCCTGGCACACTGCAGGGTCTCTGCCTGCCAGGCCACAGTTCCACCACTGGGTGTATTGAGCTGATGTGAATCCTGCAGCCAAATGGATACTCTGCTGAGGACCACCAAATGATGGCTACAGCCTGAACAACACTCAGCTACCAAGGTTGCAGAGCTGGTCATCACGGATTGCTTCCTCTGGGCATTCCCACCCACAGAGTGCATCGGAGATGAGGGATGAAGAGATGAGGACACCCAAAATGCCCGCCAAGCTCATCATGGCCTTGTAGTGTACCCTCGCCACTCTGGACATCAGCAAATGAGAAATGACAAAACCTCACCAGGCTCACACCAGGCCCTATCATACACCCTCCTGGGCCAATGCTGAGCCCTGATGTCTCCCACCATGACCAGCTTGCCCTCCATCACTCCTGAATTAGGCTATGCCCAATGCTCCCAAACCTCAGTTAACTGCCCCAGCCCAGAAGCCATTGCTTGCAGGCTGTGTTGTCCACTCACCTACAAGCCATCATCTTTCAACCACCTCTGTGCAAGTAGATGGACAGCCAGTGCAAGCTCTCCTTGACTCCGGCAGCACCATTATGCCCTGTTCAACCCTCCATCATGCCTGAAGCTGTGGGGGCACTGTGGCACAGTCAGCATCACCTGTCTGCATGGGGACAAGCACATACTTGTCATCATGAACTATGCCACTCAATACCCCAAGGCAATTCCCCATTTGGAAGGCTATGGCCAGAAACATCTTCAAGGAACTGGTTCTGCTGTTCTCCCATGTGGGGCTCACAAAAGACCTCCTTATAGACCAAGGTATGCCCTGTGTATCCAAGTTAATAATGGATGTGTGCCGGGTTTTGGAAGTCAAACAGATCCACACCTCAGTCTACCACCTCCAGACTGACAGACTGGTTGAGAGGTTCAACCAGACCCTGAAGCAGATGCTACAGCAGGTAGTGGATGAGGATGGGAGTTACTGGGACCTCCAGGAACTGGATACTCACCTGGACAGCAAGTACAGTCAAATAAAGGGGTTGCAGCCTACAGCTTTATAGTTATTGTTTTCGATGATTGTTATGTCAGAATGTGAAATAAATAAATAAACAAACAAACATCATATGCTCCTATTGGACACAGCCAAATGGTCTTTAAAAGTATTCCAGGATTTGTGTAGATACTAATAATTTGTCACCACTTATCTTTGGCCTCAGGGATTGGGTGTTTATCCTTTATCAGATTTGACAACCCAGCACATCTCCTATTTCCCCTTTTTGTTTGAATTATATGTTTGTGAAGAGTATAACCTAAAGCAGTTGTTTATGGAATCTATTATTTAAATGACCAAAATTGAAGTCTCTTTCAAGGAAGAAATCTCTTGTGCTTTTTGCATGATGGGTGACTATGTTTTATATGTTTCATTCAAAAAAAAATAAGAATACATTTTTTTCTGATTAATGTTTATTATTTTATTTATTTTTTAAATTATTTAATTCTTCTTTTTGGCAGATCTAGGTCTCCAGAGACTACGAAGAGCTTGGAAGAAAAAAACATGCTCCAATATATCTTATACAACATAAAACAAATAATGATTCATCAATCTTTTTAGAAAGCATATTATTATCCAGACAAGTGAATAATGTATAATTATTCAACAATTAATATTTTGTAGCTATTTATTTTGTGGTGCTCGGCCCATCACGGCCTTTTTGGTATTCCGCTCAGGGTGTAGGAGTATAATATAGCACTTTGGAGCAAATATGGCTACCAGCAACCCAAAACTAGATGCCAAGATAGCAAAGATCTCTATAGCCACAGAATACTTCCCAGGAGAGCTGACGTATGCAGGCACAAAAGTAATCCACACAGCACAGAATATCAGCATGCTAAACGTGATGAATTTGGCCTCGTTAAAGTTATCTGGTAGGTTCCTTGCTAAGAAGGCCAGAAGAAAGCTTACAGCAGCCAGCAGGCCAATGTAACCTAATAGCGATGCAAACCCAACCACAGAACCCATGGCACATTCATAGACTATTTTTGAGCTGATGTAGTGAGTGTTTTTATGGGGTGTGGGAGATGCTGTAACCAGCCAGACTGTACATATAACCACTTGGAGGACTGTGAGGACCAGCACTGTACCTCGCTGTTGGACCACCCCAAACCACTTCAATGCATTATGGCCTTCTGGCCGAGTGGACTTAAACACAGCCACAACCACCATGGTTTTGACCAGAATGCTGGAGATACTCAATGCAAAGCTGATACCAAATGCCACATGCCTCAGTTGGCAAGTCCACAACTGAGGCTGCCCAATGAAAAGCAACACACACAAGAAGCACAGTTTGAGTGACAGGAGCAGAAGGAAACTCAGCTCAGAGTTGTTGGCCCTGACCACAGGGGTGTGGCGGTAATGCACAAATACAATCAGAACCCCAGTGCAGACACAGGTGCCAAACAGGGAAGCTGTTGTTAAGGAGATGCCCAGTGGCTCTTCATAGGACAGGAACTCCACCTCCTTTGGGATGCAATGGTCTTTCTCTGGACTGGACCAGAACACATCAGGGCATGCAATGCATTCATTAGAATCTAAATGAGAAAGAAGGGGAAATAAAAACAGGGAGAAAAAGGCATGAGAGATTATCCAAAAATAAAGAGCACAAACTTTAATGGGATGCTCAATCGTTTTAAAATAAATAGCTAAATTTTCACCTGTTGTGTTGCTGATCTCTCCATCAGCACAAGGCAAACAGTCAAAGCAACAGATGGGCATGCCTTTTTTTCTGGCTCTTCTGGTGCCCAGGGGGCAGCTTTCACTGCAAACCGACCTGGGTGGCTAAAGAATGGAGAGTCCAGATTTATCAGTTGAGCACTGCATTACTTCTGCTGTATTTTTATTCCACATTTACTCTTGGTGATGTTGAATTGCAGAGCATGACACGGAGTTAAAAAAATTTAACTGATGAGAAAGAAGACATGATTAACGGAAAAGAAAAATTGTCAGTGTTCCAAATGTGAATTAACCTATAAGCATCACAGTATATGCACTTTATAATTTATGTGTATATGATTTACTTTCTTTGTCTCAAAGTTCCAGAACAAAGCATCTTCATTAAGTAGAAGGATATGGCCTGTCTGTGCAGATTCATCCACTACACCAACTGTGTGGACCTTGATTGACCCATCCATGTTTGGCTGCCAGTTCATAATATCATAGATAGCCAAAGGATCACCATTCTTGTCAAAGGATACATGGTCCCCAAAGCCAGTTGTGAAATTCACTCTCTGTAGATAATGGACAACCTGTATGAATGGTTAGAAAAGACATGACAGGCAGATTGGGCAGATGTTAATCATGCATTTTGATCAACAAGAACATTTGACTGGCAAAACTCATCAATTTTTGGAAAGTGCTTCACACACAGTGGTGTAAAATTATAAATAAATGAATAAATTAATTTCCCAATCCTTAAACATTCAGCATTACAAATTAGTTTTATACAGAATGAATTTTTAGTGTTGAAATGATAGGGAATTTTAAATAATTAAATAATGTTCAAATACAAGATAAATAAAGAACTACAAGTTGAGGAATTCCTGATTGTGCTGCATAACCATACACATAAAAGTATGCATGCATATGGTTCTTCTCACTGCAATGCATGTGGTATTCGTGCAATTCTTCAATAAGCATGTGTGTATTCCTCAGTTTCACCTGCCAAGGCTGCAGGGTGGATATTCTGGCACAACTGTGACCACTAAAGGGCCCGCTGCCCTCCTGACATTGTGTCAGGTCATGCAGGGCATGAGCTAGTGCATAAACCGCTTTATATACATTATAGGAACCTCTTAGTTCAGACATGTCACTGTATGCTGTATTTGTGCTGCTCAGCTCTTCATTCCCTGTGCACAACATTATGTCATCTTCCCCAGCAGTCTGCATGCCATCTGAATCAAACCTGCAGCTGAACATCTCCTCCCAGAAGAGCTGCACCATGTTGTTTGCAGGATGCAGGTCAGGGCGCAGACGAAGCAGGAAGTCCTGAAGCTCTGGAATCTCTCCACGACGAATTGCAATGCCAAGAGTTCCTCCAAGGAATGGTAGCAGGCGCGGTGTTTGGAAGACAGGTGAAATAGCCCAGGCTTCACTTGCAATCCACTGCTTTCCAGTGACATTATTCAAAAATACTCCATGCATTAATGGCAACAAGTAGGCATCAGTAGAAAACACGACCACCACCTTGGCTGTGGAGGTTTTGATCACTTTAACAATGTGCTCCACATCTCTGTGGTTGTTGTCACTTGGCAGCATCTCAGAGTAAGCCACACAGCCACCCAGCTGTTCTTGAACATCCTGGTGGAAGGACTGGGCAGCATAGATACCATAGTCATCATTGCTGTATACTAGGCCCACCCAGGTCCAACCAAAGTGCTTCAGGATTTGGATGATGGCACGCACCTGGAAGGCATCACTGGGGATTGTCCTGAAAAATGAGGGGAACTGATTCCGGTCACTGAGACAGGAGCAAGTGGCATAGTAGCTCACCTGGTGGAAAGTGTTAGAGAAAGAAGAAGCAGTCAGGGATAGGGAATGCATATAAAATACATAAACAAACAAATAAATAAAAAGAAAGATAAAATGACAAAAAAATAGGACATGAGATGCTGAATGAAGAATGACTTCATAATCATTAGAATATTATTGCCATGTTTTACTACAAAGAAAATTAAATCGATATGAACACATGCTACATTTTTCCTCAATTTCTTCAAATCCATCTGAACTTTCCCTTAATCTGTACCATGGGCACTCGAAACAACCCCAGCACACCAGAAATAGCTATAGAGTGAGTGGAACCCGGGTCCCCCACTATTCCAATCACCGGGGGAGAACTGGTGCAGTTCAGGCCAGAGGCAATTTCATCAGTTCCACTGATCAGGGCTGTTGCTGCCCGAAATGCAACAGCAAGCTTCACACAATTGTCATACAGACGGTAGCCCAGTGTGATGTTTGGAAGCAGGTTGGGATTTCGGTTGATCTCATCAATAGCAAAAGCCATAGTCATTGCCATTTGGAAGCGTGCCATGTCAAACCTGTTGCAATATCACAGACAAAGAGACAGATCATGTGAGTGAACGAGTAATAATGGGTGTGTTGAATCAATTTGTAATCCTGCTGTGCTATTTTTACATGTACACGCAAAGTATGGCTCATAGAAATGTACACATTAAGTTTATGAAAGTGCACAACAATTCCTTTTGGCAACAGATCAGTAATTTTAAACATTTTATCATCTTAATGAATGAATTCCATCCATCCATTTATCCTTCCATTATCTATACTGCTTATCTGTCACAGTCACAGGGGAACCTGGAGCCGATCCAAGCTGTTCCACATTTGCACTTTTTCTCATTATTATCCTTTGCTGAACCCACTCACTGTTCACAATAGGGTTGTTCCGGCTCACTTGCAAAGCTCAAATCTGGAAATACAGTAAGAAAGTGGACCTCAAATAGGCCTCCCAGAACAAGGTCTCCATCCCGGTGCATCCCATTTAGCCTGAAGTGGCCCTGGAGCTGACAGTATCCTGAGCCAAGGTCCAAGCCAGTGACTAATAATGTGGAAAATGAAAGGGCCAATAATAAGCTCCAGATGAGACACAGATACAGATGTGAAATAGGCCACATCTTTCTCTCTCTCTACTTCTCTCTCGCTCCTTCTCTTTCCATGGTAAATATCATTTTATATAGCTTTGAAGTCATGTGGGCCTCTGTGGAAATTGTGACATCATATTGTTTTTATGCATATATGACTGATATGGTTATATGTAATTTATATAATGGTTGATCATTTTAATATTTATATTTTTTTTTCATACTGAAGATAAATATGCTGTATATTAGTGACCATAATTTTAACCTTAGGAAACCTGCATGCATATTTATTTCACATGGTTTGTTTTTTGTTATTTGTCTACTTACTAACAGGGATTCTGTTGTTTGTTATTGGTAAGGAATTTATTATTTTTTAATATTATTTAATATTTGTGTTATAAGTATTATGCTCTGTCTACAGTGTACTTTATCAAGTACCACATTCAGAACTTTAACCACAAAATGGTTGTTATCTCGGAGCAGCTTTCAGTTTTGCAAGGAATACGTTTTTCGGAGATCAATTTGAATAGAATGGACAGATATGGACGAGCGGTGAGGACGTGCAAAGACTGCGTCTGGAAAGATCAAACAATTCATATCTTATCGACATTCGGCGCCCTGAGACAAAACCGGCCTTGTAGGCCGTTGCTGTGAAACATTTCCCCCTGAAGGTCAATGCCGGGAGATACTCTCATTTTTCGAATTCCTCTCTAACTCTCCGCGGTCGCCATTTTTACCCCCAGTGTGACAAGTGGGTGCGTGACCAGCGCATGGCTGCAGGAGCGGATGGCTGCTTGCTTGCACTGGATTACCTCCTCTCCTCCCCCCCTTACCACTTACCCCTGATTCCCCCCCTCAAGTCCCGTGTTTAAAGTGTACCTGTGTTGTAGTTGTGCTTATGCAAAGTTTTTTTTTTAATGTTCCCACACTGTACTGCTGACAGGAGCATAGTGGGGGGGTTCTTTTTTTTCCTTATCTCTCCTCATGTTGTGTTTCCTTTTTATCTTTATCCCTGTCTTCCTGTCCTGTCTACCCTATGTCAATTGTATGTTGTATAGGTACGGACAGGTTGATGGCTAATTTTGCTGGTACATGTGACTAGTGACAATAAAGGGCTTCTGAGCTGATACCTTCAGAAGAATTAATAGAGACAGCCTGTAATTTAACTTTGGGTTGGTTAACTATTTTTTACCATGGTAGCGATAATGCTCCTCTATGCTTGAATGAAGATGAATTCTTCAGAAATACTGTTTTTTTTTTTCCTCCAGTCATTATTCTCTATGAACATATTTACATTCTCTTCACTGATTATCCAGATAAAAATAAAGCAGGACCTATCACTTTACAGACACAAGACATGATGATATTGGCCAGATTCACTATATTATGTTGCATAATATCATCCTCCCAAAACACTACAATTTCTGCTCATACATGAGTCATCTAGACTACTTGGTAAATCTTAGTGACCTAAGAAACTTTTACAGTTTCCACCCAAATCCATCCATCCATTATCTGTCGCCGCTTATCCTGTACAGGCAAGCTGGAGCCTATCCCAGCTGACTATGGGCGAGAGGCAGGGTACACCCTGGACAAGTCGCCAAGCCATCACAGTTTCACCCAAATGTATTATTATTAATTTTCTCCAATATTAAAAGCTATAGGACTGTTTAGCCCATTAAAATGTAGAGCCTAAAAGAGCAAAGGGATTAGAGGAAAAGGAAAATAATGTACATGTGATATAATATGATTGGTCTGAATTTGAATGCACCACTGGTGACAATCACAAGAGAGAAGAAGATAAAATAACTAAATGCTATTGACCAGAGGTCTTCTGCCTTGTCTGTTAGCATCAGTGTGGCTGCATGTTGTCATACCATACCAAGCAAATACTCGACATAATTTGGACAAATTTAACGAATGGAACAACTTACACCAGTTCTTTGCAGTTTGAAGACCGATGCTGTCGATCTTAGAATGCATATGCCTCAGAGAATAAATTAGACAATAAATTTTTATTAAAATGGGCAAACCTTTCCATAGTCTTGGTACAACAATAATAATGGCATAGTCACCTTTGAGCCTCATCCAAGACCAGAGAATGGCAACTATTATCAGTCTGGAGAGGTCAAATAGGGCAGAGGAGAGAAAGATAGAGATGAGTGTCATGTCACATAGTTTGTATTATTATTATTATTATTATTATTATTTTACATCAACTCATCCCTTAAAATCAGTTTTTGATTTGTAAACAATGCAGGGTGTCCAGCACATGGAATGATGCTATCTCTTTCCACCTGTCATGAGCCTTGTCACATAGATTGTGTATGTATATCACTTCAAAAGGGTATAAATATGTCACACATCTACTTATCTTGAAATTTTTATTTATTTATTTATTTATTTATTTTTTGCCTGTGACTCTCAGTATCAGATCCTGCAGATGGCAATATTGGACCTGTGTTCACATCTGTTGTAAAACTTGAAACACACTGTATCACTCACACAAATTGTGGCCACTATTATGTGATTTCATGTCAATGTATTAGTTTTAATCTAATGTGAGTAATATACTAACATTTATTTATTTATTTATTTATTTATATTTTTTCTTGTTTGTTTGAAGTTGTAGTATCTACCACCACTAATTTCTTTAATAATGTGTATAGTTGGGGCGGCACGGTGGTGTAGTGGTTAGCGCTGTCGCCTCACAGCAAGAAGGTCCTGGGTTCGAGCCCCGGGGCCGGCGAGGGCCTTTCTGTGCGGAGTTTGCATGTTCTCCCCGTGTCCGCGTGGGTTTCCTCCGGGTGCTCCGGTTTCCCCCACAGTCCAAAGACATGCAGGTTAGGTTAACTGGTGACTCTAAATTGACCATAGGTGTGAATGTGAGTGTGAATGGTTGTCTGTGTCTATGTGTCAGCCCTGTGATGACCTGGCGACTTGTCCAGGGTGTACCCCGCCTTTCGCCCGTAGTCAGCTGGGATAGGCTCCAGCTTGCCTGCGACCCTGTAGAAGGATAAAGCGGCTAGAGATAATGTGATGTGATGTGTATAGTCTCCAAGTCTTTTCAGTGCTCAAATTATTGTTTTCTTCCTTCCAACCTTCTTTCCTGCCCATTGTGTAGATATCCTCCTGTATGTATAGCTGTCAGGTACCTATGAAACCAGATGGCATGACTTTAAATTATATTATAAAGCAGAGTATTCCAGTCTGCCATACACCCAAAGCAAGAACACCCATGCCCAAGAATTCATCCAGGAGCTGTTCACATTTTTACAGGCCAATCACAGGTTCAGATATTTAGTGGGTGAGAGATACTACATGTTCTGCTAAAGATCAGTTATTGGAAGTAAAACATCTATGTGAAAGGTATGTGAGAAGTTGGCTCCAGTGCAGTGGTGGTAGTTTTCTGAATGGAAAATGAATAGATAAACTTATGAATATGTATAAGCAGGTCTATGCTATGCAATATGGTGAGAAAGCTTGTTTTTTTCACATAGAATTTATTTGTCTCTGTAATACCTTATTTTGTATTAAAGCATGTTGTACAACTCCAGGTCATCTGAGATTCTGTCAGAACCATTTTCATCAAAGAACATTATTTGCATTCCAATATTTGCAACAAGTTGTATTTGGAAGGTGGCTCTGTTCTGGGACCTCCCTGCCCTTGCATGTGCATACGTGGAAAGCCTTGGGGCAGGGAGAGCACACTCCCTGCCCTACCATGGAAAGGCTAAAGCAGGGAAAGCCACAACAACCCCCCGTCCCCTGGGGTACAGAACAGAGAAGGCATCAGTGACATGGATGACATTGATTAAGGCCAGAATATGGGACCTCTCTGCCCTTCCACATGCCTATGTGGAAAGCCTTGATGTAGGGAGAGCAGCTCCCTGGCCTTCCATATGCCTGTATGGAACAGTTAAAGCAAGGAGAGCAACAGCAACAGAAATGACATAGATTAAGGGACATCCCTACACTTCCACGTGCATACAGTGGTGGTTGAAAGTTTGTGAACCCTTGAGAATCTTTTTTTATATTTCTGCATAAATATGACCTAAGACATCATCAGATTTTCTAACAAGTCCTAAAAGTAGATATAGAGAACCCAGTTAAACAAATGAGACAACAATATTATACTTGATCATTTATTTATTGAATAAAATGAGCCAATATTATATATCTGTGAGTGGCAAAAGTATGTGATCCTTTGCTTTCAGTATCTGGTGTGACCCCCTTGTGCAGCAATGACTGCAACTAAACTTTTCTGGTAACTGTTGATCAGTCCTGCACACCGGCTTGGAGGAATTTTAGCCCATTCCTTCATATAGAACAGCTTCAATTCTGAGATGTTGGTGGGTTTCCTCACATGAACTGCTCGCTTCAGGTCTTTCCAAAGCATTCTGATTGAATTAAGGTCAGGACTTCAGGGGCGCAGATACGTTTTTTGAACTGGGGGGGACAAAGCTGCCAGCAAACCAACCCCAACCCCACCCCCAACATGTGTTGTGCGAGGAATATACTCTGATGCCCTCAGGGCGGCGACATTACTCAGCTAAGACAAAAAAAACATCACTCCTTCAGCCCTGCAACCGTTAGCTTAGGCCTACTAATAAATAAAGAGTAGGAATAGAGCACACCTGTGATGTCTGGTGCTCTCATGTGCTATTTACCACTGACACGACAGGAAGTCATGTGGGTTGAATATGTGTGTGTGTGTGTGTGTTCTGGATGACTGCTGACTGTTTTGTCTACCCTTTGTATTTATCTTTTGCATTTAGGTCTGTGTAAAGTGTAAACCAGTGCATCCTGACTTTCTTACTATGCCTGTGTGTTGCGTGAGCGGCAGTCAGTCAACAACTCTTCGCAAAGTTTCCTTATGAAACAATATGCTTGCTGAAATTATGGCAGGAAATGCCAGATTAAACATCAAAACTGCCTTCTGAGCACTGTATCTACAGGCTACCACCGAAAGAAGGAGGCTACCAGAAAAGCATCTCTACTCCGTACGATTTTACTTTCACTACGACATTACTTTGAACAGACTATCAAAAAATTGCAAGGTGATATGATAAAGTAAGGCATAGTTTACTTACAGTCGTTGTTTTTTGAAAAAACGATGCAATCGTTTTCTGCCTTTTCGGTTTGGCACCCTTCATCATGCCGTGTTGGGGTCCTGAACTAGGAGCTGTCCCCGATATGCCTGTCAAACTTGTTGTGGGTAACAATAGCAACCAAGCTCGAGCTCGCAACCTGTGCAGTCTGCGCAGCTCAACCAACCGAATATCAGTCTTTGTTTTGTTTTATGTGAGTTGTTGCAACTATGTATGTACTGCTGTGCACCTCAATAAACCGAATGGTAATTAGTCTTTTGATTTTTCCGTGAGGTTTGCCTTATGCAAAGAAAGACAGCATAGACATTTTTTCCTCCCTATAAGTGGGGGGGACTGAATGAGATGAATTTAAATCTGGGTGGGACGAATCCCACCCATCCCACCCTCTATCTGCGCCCGTGCAGAACTTTGACTTGGCCATTCCAAAACATTAACTTTATTCTTCTTGAACCATTCTTTGGTAGAGCAACTTGTGTGTTTAGGGTCACTCACCTTCTCTTGAGATTCAGTTCATGGACAGATGTCCTGACATTTTCCTTTAGAACTTGCTGGTATAATTCAGAATTCATTGTTCCATCAATGATGGCAAGCTGTCCTGGCCCAGATGCAGCAAAACAGGCACAAACCATGATACCACCACCACCATGTTTCACAGATGGGACAAGGTTCTGATGCTGGAATGCAGTGTTTTCCTTTTTCCAAACATAATGCTTCTCATTTCAACCAAAGTGTTATATTTTGGTCTCATCTGTCCACAAAACTTTTTTTCCAGTAGCTTTCTGGCTTGTCCATGCAATCTTTAACAGACTGCAGACGAGCAGCAATGTTCTTTTTGGAAAGCAATGGCTTTCTCCTTGCAACCCTGCCATGCACACCATTGTTATTCAGTGTTCTCCTGATGGTGGACTCATGAACATTAACATTAGCCAATGTGAGAGAGGCCATCAGTTGCTTAGAAGTTACCCTGGGGTCCTTTGTGACCTTGTTGACTATTACATGCCTTGCTCTTGGAGTGATCTTTGTGGGTCAACCACTCCTGGGGAGGGTAACAATGGTCTTGAATTTCCTCCATTTGTACACAATCTGTCTGACTGTGGACTGGTGGAGTCCAAACTCTTTAGAGATGGTTTTGTAACCTTTTCCAGCCTGATGAGCATCAACAATGCTTTTTCTGAGGTCCTCAGAAATCTCCTTTGTTCATGCCATGATACACTTCCACAAATATGTGTTGTGAAGATCAGACTTTGATAGATCCCTGTTCTTTAAATCAAACAGGGTGCCCACTCACACCTGATTGTCATCCCATTGATTGAAAATGCTTGACTCTAATTTCACCTTCAAATTAACTGCTAATCCTAGAGGTTCACATACTTTTGCCACTCACAGATATGTAATATTAGAACATTTTCCTCAATAAATAAATTACCAAGTATAATATTTTTTGTCTCATTTGTTTAACTGGGTTCTCTTTATCTACTTTTAGGACTTGTGTGAAAATCTGATGATGTTTTAGGTCATATTTATGCAGAAATATAGAAAATTCTAAATGGTTCACAAACTTTCAAGCACCATTGTACATGGAAAGCCTTGAGGCAGGGAAAGCACCTACCTGCCCTTCCATGTGCCTGCATTGAATGGCTAAACCAGGGAGGGCAGCAGCAACAAAAATGCATGGATTAGGGCTCTTAGCTGCTTTGAAAAGGGACAAATGCAGTGATTACCGTAGATGACTGGGTCAACACATCTCTAAAATTGTAGGTCATGGGGGTGTTCCCAGTATGCAGTAATTATCATCTAGCAGAAAATGGTCCAAGGAAGGACAATCAGTGAACCACGGAAGAGCACCTGTACACTGCTGAAAAGTTACTGCTGGCTCTGACAGGTGTTAGAATGCACAGCATATCACAGCTTGCTTTGTTTGGGCTGAGGAACTGCAGACTGGTCAGAGCACTCATGCTGAGTACTGTCTGCCAAGGAATGTGCCTACAATAGGCATGTGAGCATCAGAACTGGACCATGGAGCAATGGAAGAAGGTGGCCTGGACTGGGTTGTGAGCTGGTATCAATGATACAAAAATGGCATTGATAAAAGTCAGACAGCATGAAAGGGGAGGAGTTGGGGTGGAGATGGGTTGCAAAATGGCTTGCAGAGGAAGCAGCAAAGGTAGGCAGGTTAAAGCAGCTTAAATAAGGTGCCCTATGAAAGATTTTCCAATAGAATGCATAGAAGGGAAACAGCTGACCTGACAGCTGATGTGGGCTGGCTTGAGGTCAGCTGCAGTCAGCTGATGTAGCTGGAATTGAGGGATGCACTTGACTTTGTGGCCTGCCAGAACTACTCTATGCTCAATTTCTGTCAGAACCACTTTCATCAATTAACATTATTTAGATTGCAATATTTGCAACAAGTTGTATTTGGTGGGTGGCTTTGTTTTGGGACCTCCCTGTCCTTTCACGTGCATATGTGGAAAGCCATGGGGCAGGGAGAGCACACCTACCTGCCTACCTATGTGCCTACATAGAAAGGCTAAAGCATGGAGAGCTGCAGCAACCCCCCCCCCCAAAAAAAAGCACCATGCCAGGCAGACTTCCCTTGGCCTTCCATGCTTTCATGGAAGAGCCAGTGGGAGGAGCTCACTGAACTATTAAGTGGGAAGCAAGTTAAACAAAGATGAAATTCAGTGAGGGGAGTTGAAGCTTCTCAGATTGCTGTTGGGGTAATATAGCTAGTTTATACAGAGAGTCTGGGCAGCTATGCAATAACATTCATTATTTAATCCAGCACAGTTTGAATGAGCGAGGTAGGTCAGGCTGGATGGCACTGCCTCCAGGCACAGCCAGCAAAATTCCAAAATTCAAAGTCAGACAAGAATCAATTATTGTTGTCCAAGCCTTGGAATATGGGCTATTCAAACAATAAAATTATCCAATGCAGAGGACCATGTGAGGCACGTCACAAATCTATTAATAATGGAACTAAGGCATGCCCTGTTAATGATTGTGGCAGCGGGGGCGTGGTCAAGCACCGGTCTGTGACAGGAGGGCGGAGTTGGGGAAGGTAAGTGGCAGAATCGCTTCACCTTGCTCCTGGGTTTCGGCGCCACTGTAGGGCGAATAGCGTGTGGGTGGAGCACAGAGGACGGCAGGACAGAGATCAAGGGTTTCCAGATGGCTTTATTGCCGAACTTTTCAGTCTAACAATGTTTTTAAACCACGCAGGCAGAGAGAGACACACACACACTGTCGGCTCTGCCGGGGAAGAAACTCCCTTCCGCTCTCCCTTTCCCTCCTTAAGTAGGGCGGTTTACTGGGGAGAACACACACAAAACACAGGTTAATGACACTCAGGTGAAGCGATTCTGCCACTTACCTTCCCCAACTCCGCCCTCCTGTCACAGACCGGTGCTTAACCACGCCCCCGCTGCCACAATGATGTTTACAGCTGTTGCCTCATTTTCACAAAACAGGATTTTCTTCTTGACAAGTGTTTACCTCACAGAAGATAAGCTACATGATTGGGTAGATTCCATTAGAGCAGTGAAAGAAGTGTCAGCTGACAAGGATGACAATTCTTTTGGCCATGCATCAGCAAACCGCTGATTACTGAATACCTCCCCCCCAACCAATGGAAATGGCTGTGTCTGTGAACAACTTAATTGCTAATAGAGATTCCAGGTTTTCATTATAGAAGAATGAGATAGTGTTCCATTGACCCAACAGAAGGAGACTAGAACTGCCGTTCATGTCTGCAGTCTATATCCAAGCTCACCTTATTATGGAGTTCTCTACAGATTTTTCTTTATATATGTTACCTCTGGGTGATATTATTCATAAGCATGGTATTAGTTTCCACTGTTATGCTGATGACACACAGTTGTATGTTTCTGCAAAACCACATGAGACACACCAGCTTAATGGAACTGAGGAATGTGTAAAATACATTAGACACTGGATGCTTATGAACTTCCTTCTGCTTAACTCTGACAAGACAGAAGTACTTGTACTAGGACCACATGCAGCTAGAAGTAGGTTTTCTGATTACACAGTAACTCTGGATGGCCTTTCTGTTTCTTCATGTGCAGCCGTAAAATATTTCAGGGTGATCGTTGACCCCAGTCTTTCATTTGAAACTCATATTGATAACATTACCCGGATAGCTTTCTTTCATCTCAGAAATACTGCTAAGATAAGAAATTTAATGTCACTACATCGTCTCGTCTCGTCTTCTTCCGCTTTATCCGGGACCGGGTCGCGGAGGCAGCAGTCTAAGCATGGAAGCCCAAACTTCCCTTTCCCCAGACACCTCGGCCAGCTCCTCGGGAAGAACACCGAGGCGTTCCCAGGCCAGCCGAGAGACATAGTCCCTCCAGCATGTCCTGGGTCTTTCCCAGGGCCTCCTCCCGGGGGGACATGCCTGGAACACCTCCCCAGGGAGGCGTCCAGGAGGCATCCGAAAAAGATGCCCGAGCAACCTCAGCTGATTCCTCTCGATGTGGAGGAGCAGCGGCTCTACTCCGAGCTCCTCCCGAGTGACTGTGCTTCTCACCCTATCTCTAAGGGAGCGCCCAGCCACCCTGCGAAGAAAACTCATTTCGGCCGCTTGTATCCATGATCTTGTTCTTTCGGTCATTACCCAAAGCTCATAACCATAGGTGAGAGTCGGAACGTAGCTCGACGGGTAAATTGAGAGCTTCACCTTTTGGCTCAGCTCCTTCTTCACCACGACGGACTGGTAAAGCGACCGCATCACTGCGGAGGCTGCACCAATCCACCTATCGATCTCACACTCCATCCTTCCCTCACTCGTGAACAAGATCCTGAGATACTTAAACTCCTCCACTTGAGGCAGGACTTCTCCACCAACCTGAAGAGGGCAAGCCACCCTTTTCTGTTTTCCAGTATTTCTTCAAGGCTGACCGATAGTCCTTCTCCGTGGCCTCCCCGAACTCCTCCCATTTCCAAGTTTTTGCCTCCGCAACTGCCCGAGCTGCAGCACGCCTGGCCTGCCGATACCCGTCAGCTGCCTCAGGAGTCCTGGAGGTCAACATGGCCTGATAGGACTCCTTCTTCAGCTTGACGGCATCCCTTACTTCTGGTGTCCACCACCAGGTTCAGGGATTGCCGCCACGACAGGCACCGGAGACCTTGCGGCCACAGCTCCGAACAGCCGCATCCACAATAGAGGTAGAGAACATGGTCCACTCAGACTCAATGTCCCCCATCTCCCCGGGAAGCTGGGAAAAGCTCTCCCGGAGGTGGGCGTTAAAGACCTCCCCAACAGAGTGCTCGGCCAGACGTTCCCAGCAGACCCTCACCATACGTTTGGGCCTGCCAGGTCTGTCCAGCTTCCTCCTCCGCCAGCGGATCCAACTCACCACCAGGTGGTGATCAGTTGACAGCTCAGCCACTCTCTTCACCTGAGTGTCCAAGACATAGGGCCGGAGATCAGATGAAACGACAACAAAGTCTATCATCGACCTCCGACCTAAGGTGTCCTGGTGCCACGTGCACTTATGGACACCCCTATGCTCGAACATGGTGTTTGTTATGGACAAACCGTGACTAGCACAGAAGTCCAATAACAAAACACCACTCGGGTTCAGATCAGGGAGGCCGTTCCTCCCAACCACGCCCCTCCAGGTGTCACTGTCGTCACCCACGTGAGCATTGAAGTCCCCCAGTAGCACAATGGAGTCCCCAGTCTGAGCACCCCTCAGTACCTCTCCCAGGGACTCCAAGAAGGCCGGATACTCTACACTGCTATTCGGCCCATAGGCACAAACAACAGCAAGAGCCCTCTCCCCAATCCGAAGGCGCAGAGAGGTGACCCTCTCGTTCACTGGAGTAAACTCCAACACATGGCGGCTGAGCTGGGGAGCAATAAGCAAGCCCACACCAGTCCTCCGCCACTCACCATGGGCGACTCCAGAGAAGTGGAGAGTCCAGCCCCTCTCGAGGAGCTGGGTTCCGGAGCCCAAGCTGTGTGTGGAGGTGAGCCCGACTATGTCTAGCCGGTACCTCTCAACCTCCCGCACAAGCTCAGGCTCTTTCCCCCCCAGCGAAGTGACATTCCATGTCCCAACAGCTAGCTGCTGTGTCCGGGGATCAGGTCGTCGAGGCCCCTGTCTTCGACTGCCACCCAATCCACACTGCACCAGCCCCCTACTGCTACCTCTGTGGGTGGTGAACCCACAGGAGGTCGGGCCCACGTCACCTCTTTGGGCTGAGCCCGGCCGGGCCCTATGGGCAAATGCCCGGCCACCAAGCGCTCGCATGTGAGCCCCAACCCCGGGCTTGGTTCCAGGGTGGGGCCCTGGCTGCGCCATACCGGGCGACGTCTCGGTCCTTGGTTGTTGCATGAGGGGTTTTGGTGAACTGCTCTTGGTCTGGCCTGTCACCTAGGACCTCTGCCTTGGGAAACCCTGACAGGGGCATAATGCCCCCGACAACATAGCTCCTAGGATCATTCAAGCACACAAACCCCTCCACCACAATAAGGTGGCAGTTCTAGGAGGGGATGTCACTACATGATGCAGAAAAACTAGCTCATGCTTTTGTTACCTCCAGGTTGGATTATTGTAATGCCTTACTGTCTGGATGTTCCAATAAGTGCATAAACAAGCTCCAGTTAGTTCAAAATGCAGCAGCAAGAGTCCTTACTAGAACTAGAAATATGACCATATCACCCGTCTTATCCACACTGCATTGGCTCCCAATCAAATTTCGTATTGTTTATAAAATACTACTATTGACCTTTAAGGCACCAAATGGTCTTGCGCGACAGTAACTGAGTGAACTTCTGGTCCTTTATGACCCACCACGCCTACTTAGATCAAAAGGTTCAGGCTATCTGCTGGTACGGTACCTCATAAAGAGAAGGCTACATCAGGGGACTGAACCTTTTCTTACAATGCCCCATAGTTATGGAACAGCCTTCCAAGTAGTGTTCAGGACTCAGAGACAGTCTCAGTGTTTAAGTCTAGGCTGAAAACATATGTTTAGTTAAGCCTTTTGCTAATTTTATTAGGTAAAGGAGTAGATATGAATGGCCCTCAGGCATAGAGTGTTTTGGTAAACTGGAAAGTATGGATGGTGTCAGCTCCCACTTACTTGCTCACTTGAGTTTGTTGACAGTGTAGTGGCTGGCTGCTTTATGTCCCAGGGTGCCCTCATGTCTGTCTAACTTTCTGGCTCTCCCCTCCCCAACTTTGTCTGTCCCTCTGAGTTACATGTCAATCCTGAGATCAAGATATTGACCTCTTCT
This sequence comes from Neoarius graeffei, assembly GCF_027579695.1. Taxonomy (NCBI): domain Eukaryota; kingdom Metazoa; phylum Chordata; class Actinopteri; order Siluriformes; family Ariidae; genus Neoarius; species Neoarius graeffei. The sequence goes on along the minus strand of NC_083574.1, from coordinate 91,636,336 downwards.
GCTCCTTGGACCTGCCTGATCCATCCTGATGCTCTATGTCTAGCTAGAGTCTCATCACATCACTCCTGTGGAGGATGGCTCCATATGGACAGTCAAAAGTCACACTTGGAAGATGGCTCTGGACACTTACAGTAATGCTTTTATGGCTGAGGACTACAGTTGACTTGCTAACTTTAGGACTGCAGTTGTTATGAACAGTTTTGTACTTAAGTTTCCATCAATGAACAGTTCATACCTTCAACAAAACAGATTTCATGTTAAACTTGTTAAAAATGTTATAATCACACTATCTGTTATCACCCAAATGAGGATAGGTTCACTTTTGAGTCTGGTTCCTCTTGAGGTTTCTTCCTTATATCATCTGAGGGAGTTTTTCCTTGCCATTGTCACCACAGGCTTGCTCATTGGGGACAGAGTAGGGATAAAATTAGGTCATATTTAAAGTCACTAAAATTCTGTAAAGCTGCTTTGCCACAATGTCTTTTTTGTTAAAAGCACTATAAAAATGAACTTAACTTGAATTTAGAGAGGTCAAAAAGCCTGGATACAAAGGAGCATCCCTGGGGAATAAAGCACATTGCATAATTAAGATGCCCAAACACAGAAACATGTCAAAGACCAGACAGGAGAGGAGATCAAATGCACTCGAACCACAGTTTATTAATAACAGGGGAAAAGGGAGAACATGTATGAAGTTCAGTGGCAGGAGGAATGAGAGGCAGGGATGGCTGCTGGGAGCATGGTGGTGACATCTGAAGTCTCCCATCCAAGTACTGACCAGGCCTGACCCTGCTTAGTTTCTGAGATCAGACAGGATCAGGCGTAGTCAGAGAGGCATGGCTGTAGGCTGACAGCTCTTGGGGTTCAGGCAGTCTCCCAGCAAGCAGTCCCTCAGCAGGCAGGAGATAGAGAGCAGGCTGGAACACAGAGTCACAAATCAGGTAGCAAGAAAGGGGACAGAAACGCAGGGTCAGGTTACCAGGGCAGAAGAGTAGGGCTCCAGGCAGGGCTGCTCATACCAGGCAGATGGAGAGACAGGCGAGCAGCAGGGCTGGGCGAGCTGGAGATCAGGCGAAGGTACAGGAGAGGCAGGAAAGAGGCAGAGTCGACAGGACAGAAGGCAGATCAGGTTACCGGGGCTGGAGAGCAGACAGAGTCAGACGGAACAGAATATCTTCAGGAGTCAGAGTAGTAGGAACACAGAGCAGGTTATCACGCTGAGAGTTGCAGACAATCTGACAAAGAAGCTTGGGAGAACTGCAGTATAAATACACACAGGGGAAAGCAGGTGATCGGCAACAGCCAATGACAGTCACTGAAAGTAAATAAGAGGAAGTGAGTGCGGGCGTGGCCAGTAATGCTGAGTGGAGATGTTACCTGAAGAGAGAAGCCCACAGGTAGGACCATGACAAAACAATTCCATCCACCCATAACCACTAATCCTGTGTATGGTCATAGGCAAGTTGGAGCCTATTCCAACTTACTATGGGCAAGAGGCAGGGTACACCCTGGACAAGTCACAAGGTCATTGCAGGGCTAAGACATAGAGACAAACAACCATTCACACTCATAACTATGGTCAATTTAGAGCCACCAATTAGTCTAACCTGCAGGTTTTTGGACTGTAGGGGAAACCAGAGCACCCAAAGGAAACCCACACAGACAGAACATGCAAACTCCACACAGAAAGGCCCCCATCAGCTGCTGGGCTTGAACCTAGAACCTTCTTGCTGTGAGGCAACAGTCCTAACCACTACATCACTGTATCACCCTACAGGAACAATTCCCTTTTGAAATTGCTATTTCCTCCTGCACTTCTCATGACCTTTCTGAAATGATTTGAATTTTTCGAGAGGCAGTAAAGCTTGTATCCAGTTGCTGTCTAAGGTGATGCCTAGAAATTCTATAAAGTCAGTTTATTTGTATAGCATTTTTAACAACAGACATTGTCTCAAAGCAGCTTTATAGAAAATTAAAGTCTTTAAACATGAACTAATTCAATCCCTGATGAGCAAGCCTGTGGCAATGGTGGCAAGGAAAAACTCCCTCAGATGGCATGAGGAAGAAACCTTGAGAGCAATCAGACTCAAAAGGGAACCCATCCTCATTTGGGTGATAACAGATAGCATGATTATAAATAATTTGCTTCTATAATGGTGTCCTATAGTCACAAGTATAACCATTTAACCAGGAAAATTATTATAGTTTAACATGAGGTCTGTATTGTTGAAGTTATTCACTGTTCACTAATGCTTTGAGTTTCGTCTTTATGAAGAGCAAATAAATTAATTATTAGGCTTTTTCCCTCCCACCAAAATATTTATGGGGAGCTATGTCTCCTGTGTTGACGCAAGTTATCAAATTGAGTAGTTTGGTGAAGACATCATCATTCTGCAACGCAGGAGCTGGCCCCATGGGTGCAGGCCATTCATTATTCCTGGAAGCAGAAGGCTTCTACTTGCCAAACGAGAGCTCTGGCGAATGGAAATAGTGCTCTCTTGCAAAATGGCTTGCAGAGGAAGCAGCAAATGTAGGCAGGTTAAAGCAGCTTAAATAAGGTGTTCTATGAGAGATTTGCCAATAGAATGCACAGAAGGGAATCAGCTGAGTGACAGCTGATGTGGGCTGGCTTGAGATCAGCTGCAGTCAGCTGATGTAGCTGTGATTGAAGGCTGAGCTTGACTTCGTGGCCTGCCAGAATGATGCTATGCTCAATTTGTGATAATCAATCTCTCCATGGTGTCCGCTGTTGTAAACAGTCATTTCAGATGTCCCACCCCCATAAGAATCTTACCACTCTGTTTGCTCAAAATGCTTGATACATTCTTAGGGTACACTAAACTGACATTAAAGAGCATTGCTTTCGGCTCAGAAAGTCGAAACAAGTACAGTTCAAGTTCTAGTTCAAGTTTTATTGATCACATATAATTACAAGTAATTACAGTGAAATTCTTATGTACCTTAGGTCGTTGCAAGTGTAAAAGTATATAGATAAGATAAATTAAAAACTATAGAAATAAAGGGGAAACCAACACTCTTCTCCTACATCACTAGAATCGCACTAGTGGTGTCAACCATTCCCTTGCTGAACCACAGCATACAATAGAAAATCTACCACTTCTGACAGTACTAATATTGATCAGTGTGATCCCTGCCTAACAATGGTAGATTATTACAACTTTTTGTATTTCACTGACCTTAAAATAGTGTTGAATCATCTGTAAAGAGGCTTCAGTAAAGAGTCTTCTAATTATGATAATGTAGCACTCTAACAACTCAGGGAATGAGGAACTGGACGATAGGCTTGTGACAACACAAGGTGCATTTATTCTCATGTTACTTTGTCTTTTTCAGCGACTTAATTTAGGCATGTGTACACACATGCGCGCACACACAGGGTGCTGGTAACCAGCTTCTCTCTCTGCAAGAACACAAGAGACACACATAAGTGACAGTAATCAGACACAGGTGAAACTCATCGCATGTTAGCTTCCGGTTCTACCTGACTCCTCACCATCCACAGCTGACATTCAATCACAGCCATGCTGCAACATACTGCCACCACCTGACTCAGGCCAGGGAGCCAATCTGGCCTGCAGCTGACTCCCCCTCCTTGCAGTAGAGGTACCGTAATCTGCCACAACCATCTGTGCCTCCAGCCTGTGTACCACCTTAAACTTAAATGCCTGAAGATTCAAGATTTTTAGTTTGTCACATGCATAATCTTCCTTGTCTTTTCTCCATCAGGCTACAGGTGGGGGTATGGAAGGTGGAAGCTAATGGGGACTCATCTGGGGGCTTTTGATCTTGAACTGGTAAATATTTCCTCAATCCCATCATAAGCTAGGAAGGCAGTGTTGAGGCTTAAAGGAGAACTGAAATCATTTTTAAATTTGCTTTATTTCTTAATTAGCGTGTTATTCAATTACGTTTTCGGTTTTAGTAATCTTATATTGTGACTCATATTGGCAACTAATTGCAATTAAATGTTATACTTCTCGGCCTATTCAGTTTTTAGCCATGTTGAATTTAGTTCGTTTGGCCCATGGCAGGCATCGCTTATACACGCAATCTTCGCAAGACTTCAAAACATGAAGTGTCAGCCAGGTGTCAGTGCCGCCATTTTGAAAACTGTTTTCCAAACAAAATATTGCACAAAATGAGTTTAAATAAAAATTATTGCCTCCTTTTTTTTTTTTAACTTTCCTAATTGCTATCAAAACAAACAAAACTTCCGGTTTGATTACATCAGCATTTGAAAGAGGGCGCACGCGTCTTTTGACAACCCCTGTGTCCAAAATCACTCCCTACTCACTATATGGGGGGGACGCCATTTTGTAGTGCTGTTCGAAACCTTAGTGAGGATTATTTGCACCCTATATAGTGCACTCAAAGTATCCCACAATACATCATGAAAAGTAGTACACAACGATGGTCACTAACCAAAGCAATATAACCCATTATGCATTGCCATCATGCTGAAAGAAATCAAATTAAAAGTCTCGAATTTGATTTCATAAAAGGCAGCAGCAAAGAAGAAAGTATTCAGCCTTGATTTAAAAAAAAAAAAAAACTGAAAGATGCAGGCATTATATGCACAGTATAATATGTGCATAATTATCAAAAAATACACTGCATGTATTTATTATTTTGAAACCCCACCAGCCGACTGATCTGGTACATTTTAGTTGTGTGACAGTAATGACATAAATACCAGTGGGACGGACTAGTGTCTGAAATCGTTTTTTTTTTTTTTTTTCATTTTACCAATGAGTTCACTATATAGTCCTCTATATAGTAATTCCCTATCTAGGGAGTAGGGAGTAATGAACGAGTGAGCAATTTCGGATACAGACAATGTTTGCAGATGTTGGTCACTTTGATTTCCGCTGTATGTTTTACTTCCATCCTACGATGTTTCACACAGGTCTCAACAAATCTCATTTATGGCCACTGCTTTAACATATGGACGGATATATTACATAGCATATTTCAAAGACTCATAACTTGCTATAACAGTGACAAAATAGATATTAAGAATGCATTCCTATATTTAATAAAATGAGATAAAGAGAATTTTGATAATAAAACATTTGCCTTCAGTTCCCCTTTAAGAGAAAGTACTTTTGTAGACTTGGATAGCAGGCCTTGTTGGTTAGTTTTGGGGAGACCATTATAGGTAATTTGTGGTGAGTCTGAATAGGTTAACTTTAACCACGAGTGCTTACAATGTCTTGCAAAATATTCATCTCCCTTGGTGCTTGTCCTGTTTTGTTGCATTACAAGATGGAATTAAAATGGATTTTTGGAGGGTTAACACCATTTGATTTACACAACAGGCCTAACACTTTAAAGGTGAAAATTGTTCTTTTATTGTTACACAAGCAATAATTAAGATGAAAAAACATAAATCTGGAGTGTGCATAGGTATTCACCCCTTTTTGCATGAAAACCCTAAATAAGAGCTGGTCCAACCAATTCACTTCATAAGTCACATAATTAGTTGATTAAGTGCCTCCTGTGTGCAATCAAAGAATCACATGATCTGTCACATGATGACTGAATAAATCAACCTGTTCTGGAAGGACCCTGACTCTGCAACAATACTAAGCAAGCAACATGAAAACCAAAGAGCACTCCAAACATGTCAGAGACAAAGTTATGAGGAAGTTTGGATCAGGGTTGGGTTATTAAAAAAAATCCCAAACTTTGAATATCCCACAGAGCACCATTAAATTCATTATAGCAAAATGGAAAGAATATGGCAACACTACAAACCTGACAAGAGAAGGCTACCCACCAAAACTCACAGACTGGGCAAGGAGGGCATTAATCAGAGATACATCAACGACACCAAAGATAACACTGAAGGACCTGCAAAGATCCACAGTGGAGATGGTCATATCTGTCCATAAGACCACTTTAAGCCAGACACTCCACAGAGTGGGGCTTTATGGAAGAGTGGCCAGAAAAAAAAAGTAATTGCTTAAGAAAACATGTTTGCCATTTGCCCAACAACATGTGTCAGACTCTCCAAACACATGGAAGAAGATTCTCTGGTCAAATGAGACTAAAATTGATCTTTTTGGCTATCATGGGAAATGCCATGTGTGGCACAAACCCAACACCCTGAGAACACCATTCCTAGAGTGAAGCATGGTGGTGGCAGCATTGTGCTGTGTGGATATTTTTCATCTGCATGGACAAGAAAACTGGTCAGGACTGAAGGAAAGATGAATGGCACTAAATACAGGGCAATTCGGAGGAAAACCTGTTTGAGTCAGCCAGAGGTTTGAGACTGGTATGAAGGTTTACATTCCAGCAGGACAATGACCCTAAACATACTGCTAAAGCTACACTGGAGTGGTTTAAAGGGAAACATTTAAATATCTTGAAATGGTCAAGTCAAAGCCCAGACCTAAATCCAATTGAGAATCGGTGGCATAACTTGAAGATTGTTGTACATTAACACAATCCATCTAACTTAAAGGAGTTGGAGCAATTTTCCCTTGAGAAATGGGCAAAAATCCCAGTAGCTAGATGTCTTAAGCTGATATAGACATACCCCAAGAGACTTCCAGCTGTAATTGCAGCAAAATGTGGCTCTACAAAGTATTGACAGGGGTGTGTGAATACCTATGCACACTCCAGATTTCTGTTTTATTTTTTCATCTTAATTATTGTTTGTGTCACAATAAAACAACAATTTTCACCTTTAAAGTTGTAAGCATATTGTGTAGATCAAATGGTGCGAACCCCCCCAAAAAAATCCATTTTAATTCTAGTTTGGAATGTGACAAGACAAACGCCAATGGGGATGAATACTTTTGCAAGGCAGTAGAGCATGATGCACTGGTTGTTAATTTAGTTTACTGTTTTTGTGCTGCTGTCTGGCTCAAGGGCACTATCATGGGGAAATGACTGAAGCAGGTCAATCCGGGACAGAACACCTCCATTGGTATATTGGTGTTTAAAGACTCAACTCTTGGACAGGCATGAAGATTAGTGTTGAGTTTATGTTGGAGGCAGTATTTAGATATGTGGACGGCCCAAGGCTACTCTCTCCTGCTGTGTAATACACTTTGCACTTGTGGTATTAAGCTGGTATGATGGTTTCCCTGATGTGGGTGGAGTACAGAAGCACGGCAGGCAGGAGCTAATGTTAAGACACACATTTATTGATAGCTTTTCAGCTTCTCACTTGGGCATTCTAGGACACGTATGTGCATACACACACACAGACACACACACACACACACACACAGTCATGCTCTGGTCCCAGCGCCCCTTCTCTGCTCTCTTACTCCTCTTATGCTCCACCATCACTGCAAGAAACACACATATACACACACCAATTGACAACAGGTGTAATGACTTGGCCACTCACCTTCCCTGACCCCGCCTTCCATTCACAAACTGACGCTTGGCCATGCCCCTGCTGCCACATACCCCCACCGCCTAACTCAGGCCGGGGAGCAGCCTGCAGCAGACTCCCACCCCGGTGGGACAGGAAGTCCACAACCACCATCTGTGCCCCTGGCCTGTGGACCACCTTAAATTTAAATGGCTGGAGGGCGAGATGCCAACAAGTGAGCAGCGCGGTAGCATCATTCATGCGGTGGAGCCACTGGAGGGGCTTGTGATCTGAACAGAGGGTGAAAGGGCCTCCCAGCAGGTACAGTGGTGCTTGAAAGTTTGTGAACCCTTTAGAATTTTCTATATTTCTGCATAAATATGACCAAAAACATCATCAGATTTTCATACAAGTCCTAAAAGTAGAACCCAGTTAAAGAGAACCCAGTTAAACAAATGAAACAAAAATATTATACTTGGTCATTTATGTATTGAGGAAAATAATCCAATGTTACATATCTGTGAGTGGCAAAAGGATGTGGACCTCTAGGATTAGCAGGTAATTTGAAGGTGAAATTAGAGTCAGGTGTTATCAATCAATGGGATGACAATCAGGTGTGAGTGGGCACCCTGTTTTATTTAAAGAACAGGGATCTATCAAAGTCTGATCTTCATAACACATCTGTGGAAGTGTATCATGGCATGAACAAAAGAGATTTCTGAGAACCTCAGAAAAAGTATTGTTGATGCTCATCAGGCTGGAAAAGGTTACAAAACCATCTCTAAAGAGTTTGGACTCCACTAATCCACAGTCAGACAGACTGTGTACAAATGGAGGAAATTCAAGACCATCGTTACCCTCCCCAGGAGTGGTTGGCCAACAAAGATCACTCCAAGAGCAAGGCGTGTAATAGTCGGCGAGGTCACAAAGGACCCCAGCGTAATTTCTAAGCAACTGAAGGCCTCTCTCACATTGGCTAATGTTAATGTTCCTAAGTCCACCATCAGGAGAACACTGAACAACAATGGTGTGCATGGCATGGTTGCAAGGAGTAAGCCACTGCTCTCCAAAAAGAACATTGCTGCTTGTCTGCAGTTTGCTAAAGATCACATGGACAAGCCAGACGGCTTTTGGAAAAATGTTCTGTCGACAGATAAGACCAAAATAGAACTTTTTGGTTTAAATGAAAAGCATTATGTTTGGAGAAAGGAAACCATTGCATTCCAGCATAAGAACCTTATCTCATCCGTGAAACATGGTGGTGATAGTATCATGGTTTGGGCCTGTTTTGCTGTACCTGGGCTAGGACAGCTTGCCATCATTGATGGAACTATGAATTCTGAATTATACCAGTGAATTCTAAAGGAAAATGTCAGGACATCTGTCCATGGACTGAATCTCAAGAGAAGGTGGGTCATGGAGCAAGACAACAACCCTAAGCACACAAGTCATTCAACCAAAGAATAGTTAAAGAAGAATAAAGTTAATGTTTTGAATTTGCCAAGTCAAAGTCCTGACCTTAATCCAATCGAAATGTTGTGCAAGGACCTGAAATGAGCAGTTCATGTGAGGAAACCCACCAGACACTCCTTCTCGATAGTGCTGCACTTGTTTTCACACATCGAGAGCTTGTGGCTGATATACAGCACAGGTTGTTTCTCACCCTCCACCTTCTGGGACTGAACAGCCCCCGGCCCCTGTCCAATGCGTCCATCTGTAAAACAAAGGGGAGAGAGAAGTTTGGGAAGTGTTAAAGTGGCCCCCACACAGTGCAGCTTTTACCTTAGAGAAAGCCTGTTGGCATTGCTCCGTCCACTGGACCAGATCTGGTGCTCCCTTTTTCGTGAGATCACTTTATGGGCTGGTGACATCTGAATAATTAGGTATGAACATACAATAGTAGCCAGCCAGCCCCAGGAACTGTCTCACCCCCTTTTTGGTCTTGGGCCTCAGGCAGGCTGCAATCGCTGCAGTCTTGTTAATTTGGGGACGCACCTGCCCATGACCCAAGTGGAAGATACTGTAATTCCATCTGCCCAATTGCACACTTTTTTGGGTTAGCTGTGAGACCCACATGCCTCAGCAACTTTAGGATGGCCCTACAGTGTTCCAGGTGCCGCAGCCGATCATTACGATAGATAATGATGTCATTGAGGTATGCGGCCACGTAGGTGGCACGAGGGCAGAGGATCTTGTCCATGAGCCTCTGGAACGTCACAGGAGCCCCAAATAACCCAAAAGGAAGCATGACAAATTGGTGTCACCCAAACAGTGTGGAAAAGGCCATTTTCTGTCAGGATGGAGGAGTCAAGGGGCAGGCTCCTTGAACCAAGCTGTTGGACAGACACAGGGAGAACATGCAAACTCCCCACGGAAAGGCCCTCACTGGCCACAGGGCTCAAACCCGGCCCTTCTTGCTGTGAGGCGACAGCGCTAACCACTACACCACCGTGCCACCCTCATCGCATCTCATTATCTCAATATTACTCATTTTCGGATTACACTTCATTTTTGTGGCTACTGCCTCATAGAGTAAATATATATGCTCTACTTACTGGATGGACATGGTTTCAGAAAAAAATATATAAGCAGGGTACCTTTTTTATTTTAATTTTAATTTTTTGTGATATCTTGCTTCATATTCATCACAAGTGCTACCAGGCGAGGTTTGTTTTGCTTGGCAACACTTGTTGTTGTTATTATTATTTTATTTTATTATTATTAGTTCTAGTAGTAGTACACAGCATCATTCAAAAGTTTGGACACACTACACATTTATAGTTTTTTTTTTTTTTTTCTACATTGTTGAACAATACAGAAGACATAAAAAAACTAAGACTTAACATATGGAACATACTGTATATGACATTATGTGGTAAACAAAAAGTGTTAAAAACAAATGTTTCATATTTTGGATGCTTCAAAAGTAGCCACTGTTTACCTTTATGACAGCTTTCTACAACTTTATCTTCACTAGCTTCATGAAGTAGTCCCCTGGAATGCTTTTCAATTAACAAGTGTGCCTCACCAAATGTTAACTATACTTAATGCATTCAAGGCCATTAAACAGTAAATAGCAAATAATAAAAAATGCAGTAAATAGTCCTATTCAACAACTGTAGTAATCCATATTTGGTCAAGAAACTCTCAACTAATTAAAAAGAAATGACAGTCCATCATTACTTTAAAACATGGAGTGTCTTAATTCATAAAAATAAAGAAAACCCATTGAATTAGAAGGAGTGTCTACCTTTTTTTGATAGATACTGTATAACATACCACAAGCATGGCCTTGTGGTTAGCATGTATGCCTCTTAACCAGGAGCTCATGAGTTCTACTCATGGTCAGGTCATACAAAAGGCGATTATCAAAAGAAGAAGCCCTTATTTGTCACATGTACACTTACTGTAAGCACACAGTGAAATTTTTCTTCTGCATTTAACCCATCTGAAGCAGTGAACACACACATACCCAGAGCAGTGGGCAGCTATGCTACAGCAACCGGGGGTTAGGTGCCTTGCTCAAGGGCACTTCAGTATAATCTCAGGCCCATGTTAACCTAACTGCATGTCTTTGAACTATGGGGGAAACCAGAGCACCTGGAGGAAAACCCATGCAGATACAGGAAGAACATGCAAACTGCACATAGAAAGGCCCCCATCAGCCACTGGGCTCGAACCCAGAACTTTCTTGCTGCATTAAGTATAGTTAAGAATCTGATGCTAACCACTACACCACTGGTATCTACTGTCTTCTGGCGAGGTATGCCACAATACAGATGTGAGTAGGGAGTCAAACTCTTACCAGAGGACTGGTCCCACACTGTAACCCCAGCTATGAAATAGTGAGAGACCGAGAGCTATGGAAACAGAAATCGGTGCCATGAAGTGCCTGGTTAGTACTGGGACAGGAAACTGCCTGGGAAGGTCAGGTCCTGGCATGGGAGGGACTCTGACTTTTAACTGTATAATGCACATTGTTGGTGGGTGTTTTGCCACAAGTGTCAGCTTGTGACTCCCTAAACATGCTATTACTCCCTCTCCCCATTCTTGAGACCCCCCCCCCCAAAAAAAAAAAAGAATTGATATGTATTTTGCCTGACCAATACATGGACATTGCTTTGTGTTAGTCCTAATGGACTATGTGAATTTGTGTATTCTCCCAAAGTGGAATTCAGAAAGACATTCTAATCAGTCCAGACACAATATTTATCTTATTCACACTACACAATCTTCTGAATTACTGTGAATTAGAATGACCCAGGCCATTGTTTACCACTTCCAAACTGACACATTCTAATATTACTCTCCGCCATTAGCTTGAAAAGTGGCAAAGACCCTTCAGAGTCACACAATGGATCAGGAAAGTCAAGTACGAGACACAGCAAACAGATAGGGGAAACACCCAGCTTGTGCATAAAAACAACTGGGGTGTTCTATAGTCTAAACAAAAGTTGGACACATCAGGGTTTTTTTGTTTGTTTTTTGTTGTTGTTTTTTTTTCTTCTCCCCACTGATGTATACAGTCATGTGAAAAAGAAAGTACACCCTCTTCCAGTTACATGGTTTTACCAATCAAGACATAACAAAGCTCATGACCATAGGTGAGAGTCAGAACGTAGATCGACTGGTAAATTGAGAGCTTTGCCTTTTGGCTCAGCTCCTTCTTCACCACGATGGACCGGTAAAGCAACCGCATCACTGCGGAGGCTGCACCGATCTGCCTGTCGATCTCACGCTCCATCCTTCCCTCACTCATGAACAAGATCCCAAGATACTTAAGCTCCTCCACTTGAGGCAGGACTTCTCCACCAACCTGGAGAGGGCAAGCCACCTATGGTCATGAGCTTTGGGTTATGACTGAAAGAACAAGATCGTGGATACAAGCGGCTGAAATGAGTTTCCTTTGCAGGGTGGCTGGGCACTCCCTTAGAGATAGGGTGAGAAGCACAGTCACTTGGGAGGAGCTCGGAGTAGAGCCGCTGCTCCTCCACATCGAGAGGAATCAGCTGAGGTGGCTCAGGCATCTTTTTCGGATGCCTCCTGGACGCCTCCCTGGGGAGGTGTTCCAGGCATGTCCCCCCGGGAGGAGGCCCCAGGGAAGACCCAGGACACGCTGGAGGGACTATGTCTCTCAGCTGGCCTGGGAACGCCTCAGTGTTCTTCCCGAGGAGCTGGCCGAGGTGTCTGGGGAAAGGGAAGTTTGGGCTTCCATGCTCAGACTGCTGCCTCCGTGACCCGGCCCCGGATAAAGCGGAAGAAGACGAGATGAGAAGACATAACAAAAAATCATCTGCTCCTTACCAGGTCCTAAAGTTATACAAATCTAACCTCAGGTGTAAAGCAATGCACAACAAATTCCACCATGTTTTTAATTATTTCACAAAAAATAAGTGAAAATGCAGAATCTATGTGTGAAAAAGTAAGTACACCCCATGATTCAATAGCTTGTACGGTAGAACCACCTTTTGCAGCAATACCTTGAAGCAATCGTTTTCTGTATGATTTTGTCAGCCTCTCACATTATTGTGGAATAATTTTGGCCCACTCTTCTTGACAACATTGCTTCAGTTCATTCATGGTTGAGAGCATTTGTTTATGCACAGCTCTCTTAAAGGAACAGTCCACCGTACTTCCATAATGAAATATGCTCTTATCTGAATTGAGATGAGCTGCTCTGTACCTGTCCGAGCTTTGCGCAACCTCCCAGTCAGTCAGACGCAGTCAGACGTGCTGTCACTCCTGTTAGCAATGTAGCTAGGCTCAGTATGGCCAATGGTATTTTTTGGGGCTGTAGTTAGATGCAACCAAACTCTTCCACATTTTTCCTGTTTACATAGGTTTATATGACCAGTGATATGAAACAAGTTCAGTTACACAAATTAAAACGTAGCGATTTTCTATGCTATGGAAAGTCCGCACTATAATGACAGGCGTACTAACACCTTCTGCATGCTTCGGCAGCGCATTGATATCTGAGCTCCGTATCAATGCGCTGCCGAAGCGTGCAGAAGGTGTTAGTACGCCTGTCATTATAGTGCGGACTTTCCATAGCATAGAAAATCGCTACATTTCAATTTGTGTAACTGAACTTGTTTCATATCACTGGTCATATAAACCTATGCAAACAGGAAAAACGCGGAAGAGTTTGGTCGCATCTAACTACAGCCCCAAAAAATACCATTGGCCATACTGAGCCTAGCTACATTGCTAACAGGAGTAACAGCGCGTCTGACTGCGTCTGACTGACTGGGAGGTCGCGCAAAGCTCGGACAGGTACGGAGCAGCTCGTCTCAATTCAGATAAGAGCTTATTTCATTATGGAAGTACGGTGGACTGTTCCTTTAAGGTCCCACCGCAGCATTTCAATTGGATTGAGGTCTGGACTTTAACTTGGCCATTCCAACACCTTGATTCTTTTCTTTTTCAGCCATTCTTCTGTCGATTTGCTGGTATGCTTGGGATCATTGTCCTTTTGCATGACCCAATTGTGGCCAAGCTTTAGCTGTTGGACAGATGGCCTCATATTTGCCTCTAGAATACTTTGGAATATGGAGGAGTTCATGGTTGACTCAATGACTGCAAGGTGCCCAGGCCCCGTGGCTGCAAAACAATCCCAAATCCACCCCTCCACCACCATGCTTGATGGTTGGTTTGAGGTGCTTGTGTAATGTGGGTTCTGGGCATGTAGAACGAGATTCCGGAGACCAGTTGTGCATAAAACTTCCAAAGGTTTATTAACCATTTATCAGCACACAACGTAAAGGCTGCTCACTCTCTGTTCAGCTACTCACGCTCTGCCTTTCCCTCCAAAACTCCTTTTCCGCCTCTCTCCCCCAGCGTTCCAAAACATTCAACACAAAAGTTCCCCATTCTCTGTGCTGTCCTTTCAACATAAGAGTTTTCATGGCTTTAAATGTTAAATGTTACATAATACTCCCCTACCCCCAAAGAAATGTCCTCATTTCAAAACCAAAACAGGCAGAAAACTGTCTTTGTCTAACATTGTAATAGGTGAGCATCCCAACTAACCAAAACAACAGAATGTAGGCCTAAATAAGTATACAGTATACAATACTACTGTAACAATAGTGCTTTAATGAACACCATAACCAAAGCGTTTCAACATGTCTTCCATGACAGTTCAAAGTCCCGAAGGTAAGTATACAGTATACAATACTACTGTAACAATAATGCTTTAACAAATGCCATACACAAAGTGTTTCAACATGTCTTTCACGACAGTTCAAAGTCCTGAAGGTAAGAGGGCAACCGTCGTGCACGACCAAGAAGTGAACGGGTGACCACAGGTGTGTTCACCGGTGTCTGGGAATCCGCAGATGGTCCGGGCCCATGAGTGGCCCCAGATGTGTTCACCTGTGGTGGGGGATCTGTAGACGGCCTAGGCCCAGTCACTAAGGAAGGTCCAGCACCAGGTGTTGCCCCCTCAGTGTGTGTCTGATGAGGCCGTTGTGGTGTAAGTGAGTGTATAATGGGCTGTTGGCGAAATGTTGGTGTTGATGGCAAACTATGAAATGGCAGGAACCCAGAGAGGGTGGTTGGAGGGGCTGCGTGTCTGTTGGATGGAGTAATGTACTGTATGGGCTGTGACGGATCACTAATGAATGGTTTAGTGCGATTGTAATGAATAACCTTTGGTTTAGCATCAGGCTTTGAGAGATTATGGATTAAAAAGTTGACTGGCGGGGAATTTTCCGAAGGGGCCAGAGGCTGTATGACCTGATATGGGCCAATCCAGCGTGGCGCTATTTTGTTGCGTTGGTGGGCTGGATCATCTATTAAAATCAGATCCCCTGCCTGATATGGGGTGTATTTCTGGTGACGGTCGTAGTAATGGCGTTGCTGCTCCTGAGCTTTATCTCTGAAAACTATGGCAGACTCATACGCACTGGAAAGGCGTTGGCGTAGGTGGTGAGCATATGCCGCCGGAGTACCTCCTGTCGCCAAAGTGTGGTGAAGTTCAGGTGTGAGTAAATTGTCTAAGGGAATTCGAGCTTCGCGACCATGAGCTAAAAAGAAAGGCGTGAACCCTGTGCTTGTGTGAGTGGTGGTATTATATGCTAGTGCAATCTGGGGTAAGTGGTCATCCCATTCCTGCCCAACACTCAGTAGGTACTTGGCCAGCTCCTCTTTTAAGGTGCGATTATAACGCTCGACGGCTCCGTCGCACTGTGCGTGATAAGGCGACGTGCGAAGCTTATAAATAGACAAGAGAGTGCACAGCTGTTTCACCAGATCTGATTCAAACTGTCTTCCTTGGTCTGAATGTAGAGATTCAGGAACTCCATGTTGAGGTACATACTTCTCAAAAATACAGTGTGCCACAGAGACTGCGGTTTGGTCCTTTAACGGGTATAGGTTGACAAACTTTGTGTACAAATCCATCATAACTAAGACATAACGGTGGCCTTTTGTGGACATTGGCAATTCTGTTATGTCAGCAGCTACAATCTGAAACGGTCGGTCAGGAGAGATAGAGACTAGGGGAGCCTGGGGGCGAGGCACTGGGGAGCGCCGCGACTGACAAGCTAGGCATTGGGTGCAGTGTTTGGAAATGTCAGTAGACATATATGGCCAGTAAAATTTTCGCTGGGCTTTGTCTAATGATTTGGCAAAACTATAGTGACCTGCACCTGGATGGCCATGGACATGATGTAGTACATCGGGAATGAGAGATGTGGGAATAACTACCTGCTCTATTCCCGGAGGAGAGAGTGTGCTTCTGACCAAAATGCCATTGGTGATAGTAAGGCGACCGAACTGGGACCACATTTTCCTGAGGTAAGCAGAGGCCCCACGTAACCTCCACACCGGTGGCCGTCGGCCAGTTGTGACCCATGACCAGACTGTGGAAAGGTCTGGGTCTGCCTGTTGTTGTTGTGCAATGTTCCACTCCGTCTGTATCTGTACATGGTTAATGGGCATTCCCTGGGTAGTACTAAATGTCTCGGTAGTAAAATTTAGGTCTGACTGATGTTCTGTACTGTTTTGTAATTGTCCCTGATCAATTTGTAAGGCATTGCTAGACGTCTCAGTGATGTTCTCTGTCTGTGTAGCCATATCTGCTGCCTCTGTAAGCTGAGCAGGGCTAGGGTTCTCCGTAAGCTCAGAGGGTGGACACCGCGACATAGCATCTGCATTAAGATGTTTGGCCCCATCACGATGGACTATGTGCCAGTCATAAAGGTCCAGTTCCACTGACCAGCGGGCCCGACGTCCAGTGGGGTCCTGGTCTAATGGTAGTTTCTTGAGGCCTACCAATGGCTTGTGATCTGTTATGATCGTAAAGGGGTGAGCCGCAAGATAATGGCGAAAATGACGAACGCCCCACACAATGGCCCACAGCTCCCGGTCAAACGTAGACCATTTCCTCTCTGAAGCTGAAAGCAGATGGCTAGCATATGCGATTACATGTTCTTGGCCATTCACCCTCTGCGACAAGACCGACCCAATAGCATGGAGTGATGCATCGGTGTAGAGAAGGAAAGGGACTGAAAGATTTGGAAACGCCATGACTGGTGGTGATGTTAAGGCCTGCTTCAATATGGAAAAGGCCTCCTCTGCCTCACTGGACCATATGAATGGCACCCCTTTGTGTGTAAGACGATGTAAGGGGTCAGCGATATGTGCAAAATCTTGGATGAAACGCCTATAATAGGAATACAGCCCCAGAAATGCTCTGACTTGTGTAGTCGACTGTGGAACTGGCCAGTTGGCAACCTTCTCTGTGTTGGCAGGGTCAGGCTCCACCCCATTGCTTGACACCCGATGGCCAAGGAATGTGACTGACGAACAGGCCAGGTGACACTTTGACGGCTTTAGCTTTCGGCTTTAGGATTTCGTGCCAATCATTGCACTGAAACAGCGCTGATTAAAGTTATAAATGACATACGTCTTAATACTGATGCAGGCAAAACATCGGTCCTGGTATTACTGGACCTCAGTGCAGCTTTTGATACTGTTGATCACAACATACTGCTATATCGACTTGAACACTGGGTTGGATTGACTGGTAAAGTTATCAATTGGTTAAAATCATACTTAAAAGATAGAAGCTTCTTTGTTACCCTGGGAAATTGTTCCTCAACGTCAATGCCCTTGACCTGTGGTGTCCCCCAGGGGTCGATTCTTGGACCATTACTTTTCAACCTTTATATGCTCCCACTTGGGCAAATTATCAATAAAAATTCAATTCTGTATCACTGCTATGCAGATGATACCCAAATTTATTTTGCTCTATCACCAAATGATTATGCCCCCCTTGAATGTCTCTACCAGTGTATCGATCAAATCAATAGCTGGATGTCACAAAATTTTCTTCAGCTGAACACAGATAAAACAGAAATAATTCTATTTGGAAAAAAAGATGAAAGACTCAGGATTACCACTATTCTTGACACAAAAGGGATTAAAACTAAAGAAATGGTTAAAAATCTTGGTGTTTTCATTGACAGCGAGCTAAACTTTGACAGTCACATGAAAGCAATCACTAAAATGGCATTTTATCACCTAAAAAACATTTCCAAACTAAGAGGACTTATGTCAAAACATGATCTGGAAAAACTAATACATGCCTTCATCTCTAGTAGGGTTGATTACTGCAATGGCCTTTTCACAGGCCTGCCAAAAAAGACCATTAAACGACTTCAGCTGGTTCAAAATGCAGCGGCGAGGGTTCTCACACGAACAAAAAGAACAGAGCACATTACTCCAATTCTAAGGTCCCTTCACTGGCTTCCAGTAAGCTACAGAATCGACTTTAAAGCATTGCTGCTGGTGTACAAATCTCTAAATGGTACAGGGCCCAATTACCTCTCTGATATGTTGCAGCGGCCTAACCCAATCAGATCTACCAGATCGCAACAGAAAAATTTACTATTAAAACCAGTTGTTAAAACAAAGTGTGGTGAAGCAGCTTTTAGCTACTATGCAGTACAGCTATGGAACCAACTGCCAGAGGACATTAAAAATGCTCCTGCTGTTGGCAGCTTCAAATCTAGGTTAAAGACCAAGCTGTTTTCAGATGCTTTCTGTTAAATAATTAATATTTTACATTTTTTATAATCTTTTTCTCTGCATGTTTTAAATTTATTTTAACTTTATTCTATTTTATTCTGCTAGGTTTTTTTTTTCTTTCTCCTCTTTCTCTTTCTTTTTCTCCTTTTTCTTTTTGGCATTTTAATATTTTATTTCTACTATTGTTTAATTCTTATTATTTTCTTTTAATTCTTTTAATTCTTTTAATTAATTATTTTAGAATAAAGATAAAATTATTTTATGTAATTTTATTTCTCTATTGTTTACTGTTTTTGTTTTTACTTCTGTAAAGCACATTGAACTGCCATTGTGTATGAAATGTGCTATATAAATAAACTTGCCTTGCCTTGCCTTTAGCTTTAGACCTGCCGATCGGAAGCGCTGGAAAACCTCTTTTAAGTGCTGGAGGTGTTGAGGGAAGTCCTGACTGTATAAAATTATGTCATCCAAATAAATTAGGCAGATGCTCCAATGTAAGCCTCGCAGTACCAGTTCCATCAAGTGCTGAAAACTAGGGGGGGCATTGGACAAACCCATTGGCATCATGCGAAATTGGTATAAGCTGGTACCCGTAGAGCAGGGGTGCCCAAATTGATCCATAAAGGGCCATGTGGCTGCAGGTTTTCATTCCAGCCATGCAGCAGCACACCTGATTTGGCTCATTCAATCAACTGAACTGTCTTCACACAGTCAAATACTTGCAGCCACACCCACCCTTGATTAAAGGGTGGGTGTGTCAGTTGATTGAATGAGCCAAATCAGGTGTGCTGCTGCATGGCTGGAATGAAAACCTGCAGCCAGATGGCCCTTTATGGATCAATTTGGGCACCCCTGCCGTAGAGAAAGCAGTTTTCTCTTTGTCTGCAGGGTTAAGCGGGATTTGCCAATAGCCAGCTGTCAGATCAATTGTGCTAAAAATATTAGCTCCCGCTAGTCTGTCTAATGTATCGTCAACCCGAGGAAGCGGGTGTGAATCTTTGATTGTAACTGCATTTAAGCGGCGGAAGTCGACACAAAATCGGTGCGTTCCATCTTTTTTCTTGACAAGTACCACGGGCGCCGACCATGGACTGCAAGATTCTTCAACCACCCCATGCTCCAAAAGCTTTGATACTTCCTGTTGTAAAATAGCCTGGGTGGCTGGGGACGCTCTATAGGGGCGTAATTTTATCGGTTGAGCATCACCGGTGTTAATTTTATGTTTGACAAGCGTTGTCTGGCCATAATCATGCGCATGTGCACTAAATACGTCAGTAAACTCCTGGATGAGCTGTTGGAGCTGTAATTGCTCCTCTGAGGATGTGCAAGCATCACCCACAGACACAACAGGTGTTGGGGTGTTGGGTGGTTTGTCCTTAACGGTGACAGACGACACTAGTGCATATTCATCATGAGGCCGACCCATCACTGCGAACACCTGTCCAACGGGGCATCCGCCATCTAGCAAAACTGGATCCTGAGTGGGGTTGATGACCCTGATAACACCCTTTCCATTTTCAATTGCCATTAATGTTCTAGCAAGCGCCAAACTTGTAGAAGGAGACACATGTGGCTCTAACAACCCAACATACGGGTCTGAGGGAGCTGCAAGCGCCATACTACCTAGCACTGAAATAGGTATAGTCATTTCTGACATAGGCGGGACTGTGACTGCTGAAATAGTTACAGCAGCAACCTGGACAGGTACGAGGGACTGAGGTTGCGAAAAGGGCACCTCGGTGCTGTAGAGCTGTACTGTCGCCTGGGGTAGATTGACTGTGGCCTGATGCTTTGTAAGAAAATCCCAACCCAAAATAACTGGATGGCTAGCTGCATGGACAACATGAAAGACATGTGGTAAGGTAATGTCACCTATATGTACAGGCGCGGATATAGTGCCCAATATGTCTAAAAAGTGTCCTGTGACAGAAGAAGCCAAGGTAAACGATTTGGAAATAGGCTGGGTGGCTAATGCCGGTATAGACCTACGGCACTCATCTGAAATTAGGGAAAGGCCAGACCCTGTGTCTACCAAAGCATGTACCTCTGTAGCTGCTAAGGTGAGTTGAATAAACGGTGTAGGAGAAATGTTTTCAGAGCTATGTTTCTTAGTGTGGACCATTGGCGAGAGAGAAGCGGTCATGCGGTCCGTCATGGCAGCTTCTAGTAGTTTCCCTGATCATGTGCGTCTTTGGAAAAGTGAACATGTCGTGTGGGGGAGCGACACTGTTGCTGGCTATGTGGAGGTTGGTTGCCATAAGGGCCAGGAGAAGGTGAGCGGGCACAAGGGTATGTGGCATGCCTAGCATAAGCAGGGTGTTCAGTAGGTGTGGCTTGGTTGTAGCGGGGGCTAGGAGAAGGTGAGCGAGCATTACGGGTGTATGTGGCATGACTAATGTATGGGGGGTGTTCAACAGACTGAGAGTAACGCTCCCACGAATGGGAGCGGCTGGGGTAGTCAGTGTTATAGGATCTAGTGGATGTGTAATGATCAGTGTGGTGAGGGTGGCCATGGGCAGACTCACGAACATAGGCAGGCGAGGGGCTACATCGATAAGGACCACTGTCACCGTAGGATGGTTGATGAGAGGGTGAGCGGACCTGCCACCGACCAGGAGAATGCCATCGAGGAGGAGGGATGTCATCACGGCTGAAGGGCTGATGTGGCGGCATGTAGAAGACAACACCGCGGTCCGATGAACGCCGCTGGGTGGTGTAGTCAGTTGCCGCGCAGGCGTGCTGTTATGGATGTAGAATTCCTGACACCTCCTGGCGAAGGCTGGAGACCTGCCGCGAGAGGTGATCCAGTCTGTCTTCTGATGTCTGTGTTTGAGAGCGTTGTAATGACTTGAAATCAGCCCGAAGGTCGGCGATGGCAGCAGTCAGCTCTGCAATAGGTGTGGAAGGGGTGGGCAAGGCAGTGTGGCCAACAGTCACTGGCATAATAGAGGATGGGGAGGCTATACTAGTAGCTAACTGACCCCTCTCACACTGTGTAGCTACTTTAAGAGCAGCCTCCAGGGTCAATGCACCATGCTCATGAATTTTTAGCTGGAGTGAGGGGTCCAGCCCAGTCACAAAACGCCTGAAAACCTCTGAGCTTTTTGCTTGAGCATCATAGGTAGGAAAAGCTTCTGACACCAAGGTGGTCAGTTCAGCAGCATAAACTGCAAGAGGCTCTGCAGGCTTTCGTGGGCGTGCATTTAGATAGGTCTGAAATGTGGCTATAAAAGGCTGTCTATTAAAAACAGCTGTCAGACTAGTTTTCACAGAGTCATAATCGTTCTGAATTGCAGGCGAAAGCGTCTGCCAGTATGAAAATGCAGGACCACTTAACTTAGCAGGTAAGAGCTTGGCTTTATCCAACGGCGTAGTCGACATGGCCAGCGCCACTTCAAACCTTCGTATCCACGAATGAAACGGTTCCGAGCCGTCGCCACAAAAAGGGGGAGGAAGCTCAATCCGAAAAGGAAGTGCAACGTTCGTAGTCGATGGGGCGGATGGTGGTGGTGACTCTTGAGGTGGCTGGGCACGAGCTTCAAGTCCGACTAAAGGTGCAGCCGGTGGAGGTGGATCCTGAAGTTCAGGATTTGCACGAGCACTGTTTTCATCCGCCATTGTATAAGCAAAGTCCACAGAGCGGTGAAAAAGAAAAAAAAAATATATCCAAACGATTTGAAACTGCTGTAGCTCCACTGGTAATCGGACCGCGGTAAAATGTGTGAGGTAAATACGCCTGTCACTCGTTAACAAAAAAAAAACGCAATAAACGTCCACAAGCAAAAAAAAAAATTACAGGCGATGTCTGTGCAGAAGTCTTGGTTGCTCGCGCCAACTAGCACAGCGTTAACAGGGGACAAAAAAAAATCCGACACGAGAAAAGAAAACTCACCACCGCTGCCACCAGTGTAATGTGGGTTCTGGGCATGTAGAACGAGATTCCGGAGACCAGTTGTGCATAAAACTTCCAAAGGTTTATTAACCATTTATCAGCACACAACGTAAAGGCTGCTCGCTCTCTGTTCAGCTACTCACGCTCTGCCTTTCCCTCCAAAACTCCTTTTCCGCCTCTCTCCCCCAGCGTTCCAAAACATTCAACACAAAAGTTCCCCATTCTCTGTGCTGTCCTTTCAACATAAGAGTTTTCATGGCTTTAAATGTTAAATGTTACACTTGTGCTGATATGCTGTGTTTGGTTTTCGCCAAACATGGTGCTGTGCATTATGGCCAAACATTTCCACTTTGGTCTCATCTGTCCAAAGGACATTGTTCCCGAAGGCTTATGGCTTGTTCAGATGCATCTTTGCAAACCTAAGCTGTTTTGTCATGTTCTTTTTAGATAGAAGATGCTTTCTTCTGGCAACTCTTCCAAACAAGCCATACTTGCACGGTCTTTTTCTAATTGTATATTCATGAAATTTAACATTTAACATGCTAGCTGTGGCCTGTAGAGTCCTAGATGTAGTTCTTGGATTTTTTTTCCAGTTTCTCTGAGCAATGCACAGTGTGACCTTGGAGTAAATTTGCTGGGACGTCCACTCCTGGGAAGATTGGCAACTGTCTTGAATGTTTGCCACTTCTGAATAATCTTTCTCACAGTAGAATGATGAATTTCAAATTGTTTGGAAATGGGCTTATAACCCTTCCCAGACAGATGTGCAGCAACAATTGCTTCTCTAAGGTCATTGCTGATGTCTTTCCTCTTTGGCATTGTGTTAACATACGCCTGAGTGCTCCAGACCAGCAAACTGCCAAAACTTCTGTTTTTTTAAGAGGTGGCCACACTTGCTGATGATCAATTAATCAAAGTCATTTGATCAGCAATACTTGGATGCTAATTTCCTTTATAATTTCTATGGAAGCAGTAAGGGGGGGGCAGCACAGTGGTGTAGTGGTTAGCGCTGTTGCCTCACAGCAAGAAGGTCTGGGTTTGAGCCCCGTGGCCGGCGAGGGCCTTTCTGTGTGGAGTTTCCATGTTCTCCCCATATCTGTGTGGGTTTCCTCCGGGTGCTCCGGGTTCCCCCACAGTCCAAAGACATGCAGATTAAGTTAACTGGTGACTCTAAATTGACCGTGAATGTGAATGGCTGTCTGTGTCTATGTGTCAGCCCTGTGATGACCTGGCAACTTGTCCAGGGTGTACCCTGCCTTTCGCCCGTAGTCAGCTGGGATAGGCTCCAGCTTGCCTGCAACCCTGTAGAACAGGATAAAGTGGCTAGAGATAATGAGATGAGATGAGCAGTCAGGGTGTACTTAATTTTTCACACACTGCTACTGCATTTTTGGCTTACTTTGTGTTAAATAAATAATGACAGGGTGAATATGTAATGTGTTATTGGTCATCTGAGGTTGTATTTGCCTAATTTTAAGACCTGGTAAGGACCAGATGATTTTTTTTATTATGTCCTGACACTTAAAACTGAGACTTGAAAGAGGGCGTGCTTTCTTGTTCACATGACTTTATGTGCAAGAAAGCACATGTAAGGCCATATGTATAATATCCAAGGCTAGGACAAAAGAAAAACATGGGCACGGACAGAACATTAGAACCCAACTTTCTCTCTCTCTCTCTCTCTCTCTGTGTGTATATATATATATATATATATATATATGTATGTATGTGTGTGTGTGTGTATATACCTGTGTGTATGTGTATATATATATATATATATATATATATATATATATATATATATATATTATGGCATGCCGTTCAGGAAATTAATCTTTGAATATATTGAATGAAACATTGAATATATGGAATTAATCCCCGAATATATTGAATGAATCCCCGAATATATTGAATGAAACTTTGAATATATTGAATGAATCCCCGAATATATTGAATGAAACTTTGAATATATTGAATGAATCCCCAAATATATTGAATGAAACTCTGAATATATGGAATGAATCCCCGAATATATTGAATGAATCCCCGAATATATTGAATGAAACTTTGAATATATTGAATGAATCCCCGAATATATTGAATGAAACTCTGAATATATGGAATGAAACTCCGAATATATTGAATGAATCCCCGAATATATTGAATGAAACTCTGAATATATTGAATGAATCCCCGAATATATTGAATGAAACTTTGAATATGTGGAATGAATCCCCGAATATATTGAATGAAACTCTGAATATATTGAATGAATCCCCGAATATATTGAATGAAACTCTGAATATATGGAATGAAACTTGGCTGACGTCATGATGGCACTGCCACCGTCCTGCAGCAAAAATGAGTCAGTCGGCTCGGGATTTGGTTGCGGCTATTTTAAACAATAAAGACATTGTTAACACTCTGGCGAATGCTTGTGGTTTTATTAGTGTTTACTTCTTTTATGTGCAACGAAGCTACGGTGACAAAGTAATTTCCCTCGTGGATCATATTTGTATAACGGTATTTTCTGTATATAAAACTAATTTGTAAATTTTGTTTGTCGAGTTTTACAGCGTTTCTCAATATACTCTAATACTCTCCTCTGAGTCAGAGTTTTTCTTGGGACCTGTTGTCTGTCTGCCGAGCTGTGGGAGCGGGGGCAGAATTCAATGTTTCATTCCATATATTCAAAGTTTCATTCAATATATTCAGGGATTCATTCAATATATTCAAAGTTTCATCCCATACATTCAGAGTTTCATTCAATATATTCAAAGTTTCATTCAATATATTCGGGGATTCATTCAATATATTCAGAGTTTCATTCAATATATTCGGGGATTCATTCAATATATTCAGAGTTTCATTCAATATATTCGGGGATTCATTCAATATATTCAAAGTTTCATTCCATACATTCAGAGTTTCATTCCATATATTCAATGTTTCATTCAATATATTCGGGGATTCATTCAATATATTCAAAGTTTCATTCAATATATTCAAAGTTTCATTCAATATATTCGAGGATTCATTCAATATATTCAAAGTTTCATTCAATATATTCGGGGATTCATTCAATATATTCAAAGTTTCATTCCATACATTCAGAGTTTCATTCCATATATTCAATGTTTCATTCAATATATTCGGGGATTCATTCAATATATTCAAAGTTTCATTCAATATATTCAAAGTTTCATTCAATATATTCGGGGATTCATTCAATATATTCAATGTTTCATTCAATATATTCGGGGATTCATTCAATATATTCAAAGTTTCATTCCATACATTCAGAGTTTCATTCCATATATTCAATGTTTCATTCAATATATTCGGGGATTCATTCAATATATTCAAAGTTTCATTCAATATATTCGGGGATTCATTCAATATATTCAAAGTTTCATTCAATATATTCGGGGATTCATTCCATATATTCAATGTTTCATTCAATATATTCGGGGATTCATTCAATATATTCAAAGTTTCATTCCATACATTCAGAGTTTCATTCCATATATTCAATGTTTCATTCAATATATTCGGGGATTCATTCAATATATTCAAAGTTTCATTCAATATATTCGGGGATTCATTCAATATATTCCAAGTTTCATTCCATACATTCAGAGTTTCATTCCATATATTCAATGTTTCATTCAATATATTCAGGGATTCATTCAATATATTCAAAGTTTCATTCCATACATTCAGAGTTTCATTCAATATATTCAAAGTTTCATTCAATATATTCGGGGATTCATTCAATATATTCAGAGTTTCATTCAATATATTCGGGGATTCATTCAATATATTCAGAGTTTCATTCAATATATTCGGGGATTCATTCAATATATTCAAAGTTTCATTCCATACATTCAGAGTTTCATTCCATATATTCAATGTTTCATTCAATATATTCGGGGATTCATTCAATATATTCAAAGTTTCATTCAATATATTCGGGGATTCATTCAATATATTCAAAGTTTCATTCAATATATTCGGTGATTCATTCAATATATTCAAAGTTTCATTCCATACATTCAGAGTTTCATTCCATATATTCAATGTTTCATTCAATATATTTGGGGATTCATTCAATATATTCAAAGTTTCATTCAATATATTCGGGGATTCATTCAATATATTCAAAGTTTCATTCAATATATTCGGGGATTCATTCAATATATTCAAAGTTTCATTCAATATATTCGGGGATTCATTCCATATATTCAATGTTTCATTCAATATATTCAAAGTTTCATTCAATATATTCGGGGATTCATTCAATATATTCAAAGTTTCATTCAATATATTCGGGGATTCATTCAATATATTCCAAGTTTCATTCCATACATTCAGAGTTTCATTCCATATATTCAATGTTTCATTCAATATATTCGGGGATTCATTCAATATATTCAAAGTTTCATTCAATATATTCAAAGTTTCATTCAATATATTCGGGGATTCATTCAATATATTCAAAGTTTCATTCAATATATTCGGGGATTCATTCAATATATTCAAAGTTTCATTCAATATATTCGGGGATTCATTCCATATATTCAATGTTTCATTCAATATATTCGGGGATTCATTCAATATATTCAAAGTTTCATTCAATATATTCGGGGATTCATTCCATATATTCAATGTTTCATTCAATATATTCAAAGTTTCATTCAATATATTCGGGGATTCATTCAATATATTCAAAGTTTCATTCAATATATTCGGGGATTCATTCAATATATTCCAAGTTTCATTCCATACATTCAGAGTTTCATTCCATATATTCAATGTTTCATTCAATATATTCAGGGATTCATTCAATATATTCAAAGTTTCATTCCATACATTCAGAGTTTCATTCAATATATTCAAAGTTTCATTCAATATATTCGGGGATTCATTCAATATATTCAGAGTTTCATTCAATATATTCGGGGATTCATTCAATATATTCAGAGTTTCATTCAATATATTCGGGGATTCATTCAATATATTCAAAGTTTCATTCCATACATTCAGAGTTTCATTCCATATATTCAATGTTTCATTCAATATATTCGGGGATTCATTCAATATATTCAAAGTTTCATTCAATATATTCGGGGATTCATTCAATATATTCAAAGTTTCATTCAATATATTCGGTGATTCATTCAATATATTCAAAGTTTCATTCCATACATTCAGAGTTTCATTCCATATATTCAATGTTTCATTCAATATATTTGGGGATTCATTCAATATATTCAAAGTTTCATTCAATATATTCAAAGTTTCATTCAATATATTCGGGGATTCATTCAATATATTCAAAGTTTCATTCAATATATTCGGGGATTCATTCAATATATTCAAAGTTTCATTCAATATATTCGGGGATTCATTCAATATATTCAGAGTTTCATTCAATATATTCGGGGATTCATTCAATATATTCAGAGTTTCATTCAATATATTCGGGGATTCATTCAATATATTCAAAGTTTCATTCCATACATTCAGAGTTTCATTCCATATATTCAATGTTTCATTCAATATATTCGGGGATTCATTCAATATATTCAAAGTTTCATTCAATATATTCAAAGTTTCATTCAATATATTCGAGGATTCATTCAATATATTCAAAGTTTCATTCAATATATTCGGGGATTCATTCAATATATTCAAAGTTTCATTCCATACATTCAGAGTTTCATTCAATATATTCAAAGTTTCATTCAATATATTCGGGGATTCATTCAATATATTCAAAGTTTCATTCAATATATTCGGGGATTCATTCAATATATTCAAAGTTTCATTCAATATATTCGGGGATTCATTCCATATATTCAATGTTTCATTCAATATATTCAAAGTTTCATTCAATATATTCGGGGATTCATTCCATATATTCAATGTTTCATTCAATATATTCGGGGATTCATTCAATATATTCAAAGTTTCATTCCATACATTCAGAGTTTCATTCAATATATTCAAAGTTTCATTCAATATATTCGGGGATTCATTCAATATATTCAGAGTTTCATTCAATATATTCGGGGATTCATTCAATATATTCAGAGTTTCATTCAATATATTCGGGGATTCATTCAATATATTCAAAGTTTCATTCCATACATTCAGAGTTTCATTCCATATATTCAATGTTTCATTCAATATTTTTGGGGATTCATTCAATATATTCAAAGTTTCATTCAATATATTCGGGGATTCATTCAATATATTCAAAGTTTCATTCAATATATTCGGTGATTCATTCAATATATTCAAAGTTTCATTCCATACATTCAGAGTTTCATTCCATATATTCAAAGTTTCATTCAATATATTCGGGGATTCATTCAATATATTCAAAGTTTCATTCAATATATTCGGGGATTCATTCAATATATTCAAAGTTTCATTCAATATATTCGGGGATTCATTCCATATATTCAATGTTTCATTCAATATATTCGGGGATTCATTCAATATATTCAAAGTTTCATTCCATACATTCAGAGTTTCATTCCATATATTCAATGTTTCATTCAATATATTCGGGGATTCATTCAATATATTCAAAGTTTCATTCAATATATTTAAAGTTTCATTCCATACATTCAGAGTTTCATTCCATATATTCAATGTTTCATTCAATATATTCGGGGATTCATTCAATATATTCAAAGTTTCATTCAATATATTCAAAGTTTCATTCAATATATTCGGGGATTCATTCAATATATTCAAAGTTTCATTCAATATATTCGGGGATTCATTCAATATATTCAAAGTTTCATTCAATATATTCGGGGATTCATTCCATATATTCAATGTTTCATTCAATATATTCGGGGATTCATTCAATATATTCAAAGTTTCATTCAATATATTCGGGGATTCATTCAATATATTCAAAGTTTCATTCAATATATTCGGGGATTCATTCCATATATTCAATGTTTCATTCAATATATTCGGGGATTCATTCAATATATTCAAAGTTTCATTCCATACATTCAGAGTTTCATTCCATATATTCAATGTTTCATTCAATATATTCGGGGATTCATTCAATATATTCAAAGTTTCATTCAATATATTTAAAGTTTCATTCCATACATTCAGAGTTTCATTCCATATATTCAATGTTTCATTCAATATATTCGGGGATTCATTCAATATATTCAAAGTTTCATTCAATATATTCAAAGTTTCATTCAATATATTCGGGGATTCATTCAATATATTCAAAGTTTCATTCAATATATTCGGGGATTCATTCAATATATTCAAAGTTTCATTCAATATATTCGGGGATTCATTCCATATATTCAATGTTTCATTCAATATATTCGGGGATTCATTCAATATATTCAAAGATTAATTTCCTGAACGGCATGCCATTTTATATATATATACACTGTGAGTAGAGAAAACAAAATGGTGGAGCGTTTTGCTGAACCAACGGAGGACAAAATAAAAACTATTCGGAAACAAAACCCCCAAAACAACAACAAAAAAAAGCAACAAAATATGGAATGAAAGTATTTAATGGTAAGAACATATTTTTTTTTATTTTCAAGAATTATTATTACAGCATTTTTCACAAATTGCAGCTGTCATTTTGCTGTTTTTTACATTCTTCATCTTTAAGCATTAAAATTTGTGCTTTATTTATTTGTTTATTTATTTATTTTTAGACTGGTTCAAAAACTCAAAGAAGTTTGAAAATTACATAACAGAAATGTCCAAAGAAGAATTAAATAAACATCTAAAGCTATTCTATACCTTGGCATGACAGCAAGGCGACACTTTCTGCAAAAAAAAAACAACACTAAAGTCAGTTTGTGCAGCCATTGATAGGTCTTTAAGAAGTCTGCTGAAGCAGAAATGATTTGTCAGATACTTTATATCAAGTTTTTATTTATCGAATTTGCAAAAAATAAAAATAAACATGGTCTGTTTCTCAAAATCCAATGAATGTGGATATAATAAATCAATTATGCCATGCTATCTCATCGTATATGGCATATAGCCAACTCAGTGCTACATGCCTCATCAGCTATCAGCTCATGTATGACTCAATTTAGTGGAATAATTATATATCCTCAACCAATATCATCAAAGTCCTTCCCACACCATGTGGTGCATAGGGTGGCACCAATCTCCATTTCCGTAGCCCTTGGCCTCTCACCTATTACATAGTGAGGGTTACAGTGGGGGGCTAGTCCTTTGGTAACCACAAGAGTTTAACTCCCCACTCACATCTGTATTGCAGCGTGCCTTGCCAGACAGCAGCAGGTACCATTTTTATGATGGTCTTTGGTATGACCCGACCACAAGTAGAACTTGCAATCTCCCGATCGAGAGGCAGACATGCTAACCACTAGGCCAACTCATGGTATATATATGTATATGTGTGTGTTTATTTATTTGTTTGTTTTGTATATAGTATATACCATATAATCATTGCCCACAAGCTGGTCAAGGTTGCATTGGAAAAGCATCACATAGCCCAGAGGGTGAAAGAACCCATCCTGGACTATTACAGCAGGTTCAGCTTGAAAGTCTCCTCTGACCAAGTAACATCAGATTGGCACCAGCTGGAAGTCAGGATAATCACTGGGTGTACCATCTCAGTGACCCTGTTCACACTGGCAATTAATATGCTGGTCAATGCAGCAGAAAGTCAAGTCAAGTTTGTTTGTCTCATCTCATCTCATTATCTCTAGCCGCTTTATCCTTCTACAGGGTCGCAGGCAAGCTGGAGCCCATCCCAGCTGACCACGGGCGAAAGGCGGGGTACACCCTGGACAAGTCGCCAGGTCATCACAGGGCCGACACACAGACACAGACAACCATTCACACTCACATTCACACCTACGGTCAATTTAGAGTCACCAGTTAACCTAACCTGCATGTCTTTGGACTGTGGGGGAAACCGGAGCACCCAGAGGAAACCCACGCGGACACGGGGAGAACATGCAAACTCCACACAGAAAGGCCCTCGCCGGCCCTGGGGCTCGAACCCAGGACCTTCTTGCTGTGAGGCGACAGCGCTAACCACTACACCACCGTGCCGCCCCAAGTTTGTTTGTATAGCGCTTTTAACAATAGACATTGTCCCAAAGCAGCTTTACAGAATCTGAATGACCCAAGACATGAGCCAATTTTATCCCTAATCTATCCTCAATGAGCAAGCCCGTGGTGACGGTGGGAAGGAAAAACTCCCCCAGATGACACGAGGAAGAAACCTTGAGAGAAACCAGACCCAAAAGGGAGCCCATTCTCACCTGGACAAAAACAGAAAACGTGACTATAACATTAACAGTTTTAACATGAAGTCAGTTTTGTTGGTGTTATAACTCTTCATTAATGGAAACTTGAGTGCAAAACTGTTCATGACAACTGCAATCCCAAAGTTAGCAAGTCAACTGTAGTCCTCAGCCATAAAAGCATTACTGTAAGTGTCCAGAGCATCTTCCAAGTGTGACTTCCAACTGTCCATCTGGGGCCATCCTCCACAGGAGCAATGTGATGAGACTCCAATCAGACATGGGGCATCAGGATGGATCAGGCAGGTCCAAGGAGCAGAAGAGGTCAGCACCTTGATCCCAGGATTGACATGTAACTCAGAGGGTCAGATTTTTTTTTTTTTTTTGGGGGGGGAGAAAACACAGGTTGTTAGGTATGCCCAATGCCACCTGAATAAGTAGGTACAGTATACATTTTGCACTGAGTACAAGCAGGGACTCTGGCAAAACTAACTATAACAGCATAACTAAAAGGGGAGAGCCAGAAGGTAACACAGGCATGAGGGAGCCCCAGGACATAAAGCAGCCAGCCACTACACCATTAACAAACTTGAGTGAGCAAGCGAGTGGGGGACTGACAGCATCCATACATCCCAGTTTACCAAAACACTCTATGTCTGAGGACCCTCTAGATCTACACCTTTACCTCATAAACACCATTAACAAAAGGCTTGACTAAACAGATATGTTTTCAGCCTAGACGTAAATGCTGAGACTGTGTCTGATTCCCAAACACTACTTGGAAGGCTGTTCCATAACTGTGGGGCTTTGTAAGAAAGGGGATGCCAGGGCCCTCTCAGCAAGTCAGGAGTAAGGCAGTCTCCTATAAGAGCCTTCATGGATGATCTCACAGTGACAACAACAACTGTTCCAGGTGCCAAGTGGATCCTCCAGGGCTTAGAGAAACTCATGTCATGGTCATGCATGAGTTTCAAACCTGCAATGTCCAGGTCCTTAGTTCTGAAAAGAGGGAAGATCACAGACAAGTTCTGCTTCAGGCCAGGAGAAGTACAGATTCCAACAGTCACAGAAAAAAAAAAAAACAGTGAAGAGCCTTGGGAAGGTCTTCAACTGCAGCCTGAAGGACACAGATTCCATCAAAGCAACCAGTGCTGACCTGGAAGGCTGGTTAAGAGCAGTGGACAAGTCTGGACTCCCTTGAAGATTTAAAAGGATAGTTCGGGATTTTTGACATGAATCTGTATGGCATCCCCATCAATAGTGTCGTGCAAACACACTGACTTACCCCTGACAGCATCCTGTGAGTCCAATTCTTGTCCAGTTTTGGTCCAGACGAAAGTAGTCCGGCAAGTTTGTTGGGGTCACGAAAGTAAAACGTTTTTCATCTCAAAACAGTATGTGTTCAAAAGAGTGATATATTTGCATCACAAAACCGTTGTCAAATAAAAAGTCAGACCTCGAAATCGCTTGGCACTATTTTCTCTCCCTCGGTATCACTGCGCGCTGCCACCAGGTGACAGCCACGTCTGTTTCATTCATTGTTTACTAGTGATGGGAATTTCGTCTCTTTTTTGGGAGCCGGCTCTTTTGGCTCTTCTTACTATAAGGAGCCGGCTCTTTCGGCTCCTGAGATTTTATTTTTGATTTAAAGGAAAACGCCACCCCCAGATGAAATTGAGTCAGTCCCTGCAGTCCCTAGAGTTGGATGAGTGAGCCAAAGTGTTTTGTAGCCGACCCAGCCATTGTCCTGATCTATAAACGCCCCGGTTAGCTTAGCTTAGCGTAGTCACTGTAATCAGGCGTGTCCAGCTAGCATTGTCGTTACAAAAGTGAATTAAATAACTCAAGATTGTTTATAATTATTTCTCATGACTTGTACAGTCACATCAAGTACACATATCAATGCAAATTAACACGAAGGGATTTACTAGACCAATTTATATCTGGAACTATTTTCAGCCACAGCACAGGCAAAGCACCGCTGCAGGCGCAAAGACACCGCGCAGCGCCTGAAAACGGGTGCGCAGCGCCTGAAAACGGGTGTGCAGCGCCTGAAAACCCGTTTTCAGGCGCTGCGCGGTGTCTTTGCGCCTTCCTTTTCCTACAGTTGAACTCAAAATTATTAGCCCCCCTTAAATTTTGGAACATTTTCCCAAATATCCTCCAAATGTTTAAAGCATTGATAAAAATTGATATACACAAAGAATCACCAGTACTATTCATATGTTTGTGGTGCATTTTGGAATATGAACTTAGTTTTAGGCTGTCTTTATATGAAATATGGTAAAAATGAGTTGGTCAAAAATATTAGCCCCCATGTGGATTCTTGCTTTTAAAACACAGTTAATTAACCAATCAGCTTTTAAACAACACCTGTGCAATCAGTTGGCTTCCTAGCAACACCTGTAGTCAATTGGCTCCATTCAACAGTTTAAAAGGACTCCAAGGAACAGGGCATTTGAATGAATGAGGAGGAGGATTACTATTTGTCACAATGCCGAAGACTAAAGAAATAAGTCTTGAACTCCGACAAAAGATTGTGGAGGCTCATGACAAGGGCCAAGGCTACACTGCCATTTCGAAGAGGTTTACAGTCTCCAGAACTGCAGTTTGGTGCATCATTGCCAAGTACAAGGAGACAAATTCGGTCAAGAACAAACCTGGTCGTGGACGCAAGTGTAAGATCTCAAGAACTCTGGAAAGAAAAATTGTCAGAGATGTCCGTAAAGAGCCCCGTACATCTGCAAAGGAAATTGTTGCTGACCTGGCCTCTTCTGGAGTTTGTGTGTCAAGGCACACTGTTGTGAGGGCTCTTCATCGGAATGGGCTTCGGGGCTATCGTCCCAGAAGAACCCCCTTACTAAAACATCGTCACATCAAAGCCCAACTAAAGTTTGCCTGTGAGTACTTGAAGAAGAAAGATGAGTTTTGGAAGTCTGTGCTTTGGTCAGATGAGACGAAATTGGAGCTGTTTGGGCATATGGACATTGCCTATGTATGGCGAAGAAAGGGAGAGGCCTCAACCCTGTGAACACAGTTCCCACAGTTAAACGTCGTTGGGCAGCATCATGCTGTGGGGCTGTTTTGCAGCCTCAGGTACAGGCAGTCTGGTTCGGGTGCATGGCACCATGAAAAAGGAAGATTACCTAAAAATACTGAAGGAAAACATGCAGAAGTCTGCTCTCACTTTGCGCTTAGGTCGTCGTTGGGTCTTCCAGCAAGATAACGACCCAAAGCATACATCTAAAATAGTCCAGCAATACTTCAAGGATACCAAGACCAACGTCATACAGTGGCCTGCACAGAGCCCAGATCTCAATCCAATAGAAAACCTGTGGCAAGTGCTGAAAAAGAACGTCCATGCACGAAAACCATCCAATTTGGGCCAGTTGGAACAGTTTGCAATGGAGGAATGGGCCAAAATTCCTCAGGAGACCTGTGCCAACCTAGTGAAAAACTATTCCAAGAGGTTGTTGTCAGTTGTGGGTCAAAAAGGGTACACAATTGACTACTAATGGTCAGGGGGCTAATAATTTTGAACATCTCACTTTTGCTGTTTTTGGTTGAAACTCAGTGTGATAATAAGATATCGTAATGAAACTTGTTGGACAATGTCTTCATAGTGCATTTATTTCAAGAATAAAAACATTTGTTGTCAATGGTCATTTTCATGGAGAAATCAAGAATTATGTTCAATTCCAGAAGGGGGGCTAATAATTTTGAGTTCAACTGTACCTATTCCTTTAATTGCTGCAATTAACTAGTTAATTATGATTCTATTTCTCCTCTGTTATAATCTGTCCTGCTTTTGAAAAGATCCTCTCTGGGGGGACAGATGTTGCCACTATACACATCCTCCGTGCCATCACGTGTGTAAGCCGTGGATAGAGTGCAGCCTTGGTCTCCCACCAGCTTAGTGGGTCTGCGTTTCGCTGTCACCTGGTGGCAGCGCGCAGTGATAAGAAGGGAGAGAAAATAGTGCCAAGCGATTTCGAGGTCTGACTTTTTATTTGACAACGGTTTTGTGATGCAAATATATCACTCTTTTGAACACATACTGTTTTGAGACGAAAAACGTTTTACTTTCGTGACCCCAACAAACTTGCCGGACTACTTTCATCTGGACCAAAACTGGACAAGAACCGGACTCACAGGATGCTGTCAGGGGTAAGTCAGTGTGTTTGCACGACACTATTGATGGGGATGCCATACAGATTCATGTCAAAAATCCCGAACTATCCCTTTAAGGCTTGGGTCTACCAACATGGAATCCTTCCAAGAATCCTCTGGCCTCTGCTTATCTAAGAAGTCTCCATGACCATTGTGGAATACTTGCAGCACAAGGTAAGCAGCGATCTACACAGATGGCTGGGTCTGCCATGCAGCCTGAACAGCATCACACAAAATGGGAACAGCAACAACCTCAGGCTCCCATGCAGCTCAGTCAGGGATGAACTCATTGTGGCACATGCATGGGAACACCTACAATACATGGAATCCAGAGACACCAAAGTGTCTGGTGCAGGGATTGTTGTGAGGATGGGGAGGAAGTGGAGGGCAGTAGAAGTAGTCCAGCAGGCAGAAAATCGGCTGAAGCACAAGGCCATCTTTGGGAGTGTGGTGCAGGGCAGAACAGGCCTTGGGAGCCTACCAAAGTCCTCATTCAACTCTGCTAGTGGGAAGGAGAGGGGAAAGCAGGTGCAGAAGGAGATATGAGCTTCAGTGGAAGAAGAACAAACCAGCAGAGCAGTGGCCATGTGGAAGCAAGGTGTCTGGATGAAGTGGGAACAGGGAATGGAATGGAGTGTCACCTGGAAGGATATCTGGAAGTGGAACCCCCAGAGAATTGAATTCTTGATATAGGGTGTCTACAACATCTTTCCGAGCCTATCCAACCTGTTCAAGTAGAAACACCTGCATGTCCCCTGTGTTCTAAAACAGGAACCCTTGAGCACATCCTGAGCAGCTGCTCCAAGGCAGTGAGTGAAAGCTGGTATCACCAGAGACAATACCAGGTCTTCAAGTCCAACACTGAGGCAATCAGCAAGGGGATCAAGGGTAGCAAATACACCCATGCTGCAGCCAAGGGTATCCACTTTGTGGATGTAGGAAGGGAGGGACAGGTGCTGAAGAGAACACCAAAAGACTGCTCTGTAGGTTTGCTCTCCACAGCCCCAGAGTGGAGGATGATGGTTGACCTGGAGAGGCAGCTGAAAATTTCACCATGCATCACCCAGTCCACATTGAGACCTCAGAGGCCACAAAGCAGCTGATACTGCTGGAGCTGATGGTACCCTGGGAAGACAGGATGGAGGAGGCTCAAGAGAGGAAGTGGGTGAGATACCAGGAGCTGGTGGAGGATTGTTAGAGGACTGGATGGTGGACCAGTTGTAAGCCAGTGGAGGTGGGCTGTAGGGGATTTGCTGATCAATCCCTGCACAAGGCTTATGGAACCCTGGACATAACTGGTGCCAGCAAAAGAAGAGCCATTGGTAACAATATGGAGGCAGTAGTGAGAGCATCCAGATGGCTCTAGTTGAAGTGGGGGGGGGGGGCAATGGGGCCAGAAGAATGCCACTAAGACACAGGCCGATGTCTGATCAGCCTTGGTCAGGTTGCCTGGAAGAGGATGTCTGCTGTAAGACCCGAAACACCCAATGACTCCAGGAAACAACACTTACAATGTGTCCTAATTTTTTCATCAGAGGATGCTATGGAGAACCTACCTCTGCATTTGGTTTTCTGACTGAGAGTGGGGTCATGGTCTGCTCTGTGCAGTGAAAAGCTGGATAGCTCCACCACAACATGGGGAGTAGTTTAATTAAACAATGTCTCTTAAGCATAAAGCAGATGTAGTTGAAAAGTTCTTTGTGGTTCTTACCAGCAGTTTCAATTCATTCATTTTGTTACTAAGTGAGTGCACATTGGAGAGAAGTATGCTGGGACGTGCTTATCAAAATCCAAGTCTCTGAATTATGCAAGCTGGCAGCATCTCCCATGACCTCTCAGCCTTGATGTTTGATACAGGAACACAGCTGCTGATTCCCTTGGTGAGCTTCTTTAGAGAAATTGTGTAGGTACACATACAAAGTCCAGAAGATTACTTTGAGGTGTTAAGCCCCTGAGGTGTAGGAGCTCATTCCAATCAAAAGCAACATCTCCGAAGTCACGCGAGTGTGCTGCCATGTTTCCCATTAATTCTTCACCTCAGCAAAACTTTGATATAGGAAGACAACAGATGGTTGCCTCTGTGAGCTTCTCCAGAGAATTTTCATAGTTGTAAATGCAAAATCCAGAAGATTATTTTGTGGTGTTAAGCCCCTGAGGTGTACAAGCTCACTCCACTCAAAAGCCATGTCTTCTAATGATTTGGCCCTCCTCATCAAAAAGCATTTATTATTAGTTGCACTGCAGGCCAAGCTATACTCTGCATTAGCTAGTTGGCATTAGCACCCCTTTACCCTTTTAAGAACACATCTTACCAGGGCAGAAGGATCATCATGAGTGTAATGATGGATGGCCTCTTGGCTTCTATTTGGTGCTTGGCTATATTGACCTCCTCTCCTAAGTTTGCTTTGTTCTGGCCTTTTTTAGGTCAGAATCTTCCAGGTACATTTAATGAGGCAAAGCTAATCACATTCGTTATGATATTTATTTATTTTTATTTATTTTTTTAAATGCTGTTTGCAACTCATTCACACCTTCATATAACAACACCTCAGGGAAACAGACAGTAGCTATGGAGATAGTCACCATCCTGACCTACCAGTGGTGGCTAGTAGTCTTTCAAACAGGGGAGGCTGGTCGGTTACGATATTTCCAGATTTTAAAAGAAAAAACATCAATTTTGCCCATACTCTTGCCTCTGATCTGGCTGATTATTGGCAGCATCACAAAATGTGAAATAACAGGTTATTTTGGCCCATTAGCCTACTGTCCAATATACATGATGGTGGTGTTGGGGGGGTATATTTTAACATTTTATATTTTAAAATTGTGGCATGTTGTTTAAAAATTGATCATTATTGAAAGCAGCTCTTTGTCAGGAACCTCAGCAGTAGAGCTGGGTGCCACACATTTCATTCAATGACACTTTCCCTATATTTTACTTATTTTGACTGAGAAATGTTTTATTGACAATTTTGATAACCCTTCACTTTTAATCCAGGTCTGTAGTGTGAAATGTTCTCGGGTGTGTTTTTGTTTAAAAATGTTTTCCAAATTGTAGCTGTGTTTAATTCATATCCAGAAAAATATATATTCCAATATAATATACTCAGCATAAACATTTTAAATAGATTCTATATTTTTGGTCCATCCATGACATATTACTAAAGTAGCCTATTTACTGTTGTTGATGTGGGTCACTTGCTGTTAGCCAATTCACTTTCTCGTACCAGGAGAGCTGAAAGGAACGAGTATTATTCCCTACCTTTTTCACCAAGTCAATTTGAGGCGTTGGTCTACCCTGCTCTTTAATTTTATTTTTTCCTCGAAAGGAAGACTGGCAAATGGCTTCGCCAAAATTAAATCAACAATGCTTGGCATCTGTGCGCAGCTTTCTTGCTAGCTGACTAGCCCCCTCAAGTTCAAGTTCAGTCACTCAAATAAACGAAATTTCTGGAACTAAGATAGCAAACTTGACAACACTATATTTACACTTTATTTACAATGAAAATATATACAAACTAAAAAAGCTGGTAGAAACCGTATGTAATGAATGAAATCGAAATGTAAGCTGATCTCTTACAATACACCACAGCACTTGCGAATCCGCATGGGACTGAACTGATGTTGCCAGATACTACTGACATTATCCAGCCCAAAATATGTTCAAAACCCGCCAAAATGCACTTAAAACCGCCCAATTGGGCGGGAAACCACCCAATCTGGCAACACTGTACCGCTGCCTGTCTATATTTGAAACGAGCTGTCAATCAAAAAAAATATCCGGCCGCTTTCACCAATCACCAGTCTCCTCGTGGAAACTGCCATGTCCCTCCCATGTGAGGCTCGGAGTCCGTGGGCGAGCATTTTCGCAGTATTTGTCCAATAACCGTCTTGCATTTTGAGATTGAAAAGCGCATAGCTCCCAAATGCCGTTGAAGTCCATTGAGGCTGGGAGTCCGTGAGACTCCGTGGGCGGGCATTTTCGCAGTATTTGTCCAATAATCGTCTTGCATTTTGAGATTGACAAGCACAAGCTCCCAATCCACTGAGGCTGGGCTGCATCGCGCTGTCACGAGGGGGAAAAACTCACGCACACATTAGGCGAACTGGGGAAAGTTATAACGGAATGATTTTGCACTGTAGTGGGTTGAGCACATATATTTCTATGATTTTGGATCTGAAATAGCAATGTTATAAGGTCGGCTATAACATAAGCCTAGCGCAATTCATCCTACCGGTACACGATGTTCGTCATTTTTAGAGGATGCTGAGCCTCCCTCGTTGTCTTACAGCAATCGCCCGTGTGACCTACACTTTTGGCTTGCTTTTCTGTATAATTATTCCTAAATGGTACATTATTCTGAGTTGGCCTGAACTTAATACTACAAAGGGATGACTGGAAAAAATATCAAAATAAAATATTTACGTTTTTCTGATTTCACTGTATTGGAATTTCCAATCCAATATAATACAATACAATAGTATGCCTTCAGTTACAATGATATTCATGTCTAGTCATTGCAAACTGATGTAAAATAAAGTTTATTTTGTGAAATGAAATGACTAACTCATGAACAAACAGCCTATTTTTCTATTTAAATTTTTTTTGACAGCTTTATGAAAAACAGAGTCAGAAATTGTTGTAAAGAATTGGTGGGTGGGTGGGGTGGGGGTATTGACAATGTTACCATATCTGCACAAATGCATGCAAAATGTTTCATGCATTTAATGACCTGGTATATACATCGGCAGCTTACAGTTGGATATGCTTTCAAATATTGGTCATTCCAAATTAATTACTGTTTATAAACAGGAATGTACCCATGAATATTTAATTGCAAATGCAAAGAGGGCATACATTGAAATGAATATTCATTAGAACCAGAGATTATGAACTGTTTGTGGATATCAAAATTCCACTTAAATTCAGCAGGAATTCATGAATGGTGTGGATGTAAAAACATTAATAAAGCTGACCCTATGCATATTAAAATATAAACTATCCTGATAACATAATGCAGAGGCTAATGCAAGCATAATCACATTTATTCTTTGACTGTACAGTTCTGAGACTTGAGATTTTTTTTTATAAATTAAACTCATATATATATATATATATATATATATATATATATATATATATATATATATAAATTAGTTTAATTTATAAAAAATCCAAAAAGAATATTGGTGGGCTTTGGAAAGTATGCATATCATAAACTGTGAAAAATGGCTGGACCTTTGGGTTTTTTCTTTTTCTTTTCCCCCTGTGGCTCTTAAAGTGCCTTAGAGGGTACTTTACCCATAAGGTGCTTTTTGGTATTCTGATCTGGCCTAAATACAATTATAAAACATTTGGGAGCAAAAATACAAATAATCAAACCGAAACTTGATGCCAAAATTGCAAAGATTTCAACAGCTACAGTGAATTTTCCAGGAGAGCTGACATAGGCTGGAATAAAGGTGATCCAAACTGCACAGAATATGAGCATGCTGAATGTGATAAATTTAGCTTCATTAAAATTATCTGGCAACTTCCGAGCCAGAAAAGCCAAAATAAAACATAAAAGAGCCAAAAGTCCAATATATCCCAGTACAGCCCAGAAACCTATGGTAGAACCTAAGCCACATTCCAAGATAATTCTTTCCTTGTACTGTTTTATGTTTTTGAAGGGGAAAGGAGGCGATATTGTTAACCAAAGCACACAAATAAGGACCTGTATAAGAGTGAAGGCAAGAACACTGAGTCTTTGTTGTGGAGGTCCAAACCATTTCATTATGTTACTACCAGGAAGTGTAGCCCTGAAGGCCATAAGCACAACTAATGTTTTCCCCAGAACACAAGAAATGCAGAGCACAAATGTGATTCCAAACGCTGTATGGCGTAGCATACAGGACCAGTCAGAGGGCTGACCAATGAAAGTAAGTGAACAAAGGAAACACAAAGTCAATGAAAAAAGCAACAGAAAGCTCAGCTCAGAGTTGTTGGCCCTGACTATAGGAGAGGTCCTGTGTTTGTAAAAGACAGCAGCCACACACACAGCCAGGAAGGCCCCAGCAATGGAGAATACTGTTAGGATGATGCTGAGAGTGTCATCCCAGGACAGGAACTCAACAGGCTTTGGGAGGCAGATGTCTTGCTTGGTGTTGGGCCAAAACTCAGGAGAGCAGCGCAAACAATCCAGTGAATCTAAAGAGCAAAATCACAATGGTTTAATATATGAAGCCTTATTGGCCACACACGATAGTTTACATTACAGTAGCACAAGGGAATAATGAATCAAGGCTATGAGTGCTGTCAGCAAGTTCTATTGTATCTGTTGTATAGTCTTCATGTAGATCAAACTCTTCAGCAGGAATAGACAATGACATATGTGGGCACCTGACCAATCACAGCCATACCGTATGTGCTTATTGAACAACGCACGACAAAATTAATCCCCCTTTCTTGTTAATATAACCTCCATTATTCTGGAAAGGGTTTCCAGTAGATTTAGAAGTGTGCCTGTTGTGATTTGTGTCCATTCAGCCACAAAAGCATTTGTAAAGTCAGACAGCGATGTTGGGTGAGGTTGCCTGATGCACAGTTAGTGTTCCAATTCATTTCTGAATGTTTCAGTGGAGTTCAGGACAGGGCACTGTGCAAGCCACCCCAATTCTTGTCACATCAACCTTGGCAAACCATCTCTTTACGGACCTCACTTTGAGCACAGGGGCATTTTAATGCAAACATGTTTGGACCTCTTAGTTCCAATGAAGAAAATGTTTTAATGCTACAGCACACACAGACATTTGAGACATACAAAGAGATGGTTTGCCAAAGTTGATGTGGAAAAACTGGAGTGGCCTGCACAGTGCCCTGACCTCAACCCAACTGAACCATTCTGAGATTAATTCGAAAACTGACTGTGCACTGATTGCATATCGGTCTAGACCAACCCAGGCTGTGTACTGTCTAGCCTGGGATTAGCCGTTTGAGTTATTTTTCTGTATTTAGTTGTACTTTGTATGGTTGGTACACTTCATGTACCTGACTTTGCACTTGTTCTACATCATTCTCGATAAGAGTGAAATGCCATGTAATGTAATGTAATGTAATGCAATTGTGTGCTTCAAAATTTATACCAACAGTTTACTGAAGAACCACCTACAGGCATGATGGTCAGATGTCCCCATACATTTGGCCATATAGTGTACAATTTCATATACTCTGTATTTATAACCTGTCTTGTTACTAATCTCTCCTTCAGCACATGGAATACAATCATAGCAGCAGACAGGCCTTCCCTTCTGCACAGCTTTCCTAGTGCCTGGAGGACAACTCTCACTGCACACAGACTCTGGTACCTATTAAAAAGTATGTACATGTATAGAGCTCATTAGACAAATAGGAGAACTGCATGACCAAAAACACATATCCAAAAATGTATCAATTTTTGCAATCCTGTTTTGTAATGTAGTAAAGACAGTTAGACTGCACCTCCGTCTGTGCGCCAACCCAACTGATATTTCTGCTCATTCTGAACTCCTGTCCTCTTGGTTTAGATGAATCATAATGGCCCACTGT
The DNA here is from genome assembly GCF_027579695.1 of Neoarius graeffei. NCBI lineage: Eukaryota > Metazoa > Chordata > Actinopteri > Siluriformes > Ariidae > Neoarius > Neoarius graeffei. Next base: position 91,593,020 of record NC_083574.1, on the reverse strand, counting down.
TATGAAATCCAATGTGCCATCTTCACCAAACTGCCAGTTTATCAGTTCATAGGAAGCTGGAGGATCTCCACTGGAATCAAACCAGACCTGAAATCCATTTCTTGTCATGAAGTTCACTCTCTTGAGCTGATTATGTATCTACAGTGGTAGACATAATTTCATCAATGGTTCTGTAGTTTCAAGTCAGGATTAAATTTTCAAAAATACATAAGATGGACCATATTTCATTTATTTATTACAGACATTCTATCGCTGAGCTTTCTGCCAGCAGAATACATTAGGTCAAAGTCGACATTACGCATACTTTATTTTATATATGTATATACAGTATATTTGGATTAAATTGAAGGAACCTCTCTCTCTCTCTCTCTCTCTCTCTCTCTCACACACACACACACACACACACACACACACACACACACACACTAACTCAATAATAAAAATGTTAACTTTGATAATGCTTTAACTAAAGGGAAACATAAAGGTGAGAACAACTGGCTTAACTTATTATAAATAGATGTAATATGTTTTATACCTGCCATGGTGAAAATTTAATATTCTTGTCGCATTGGGTGTAATTACATATTAATCCGTGGATGGCATGTGCTATGGCATATGTTGCTTTGTACACCATATTAGTGACGCGCAACTGAGACGTGTCCGTATACGCGTTCCGGAGCGCACGAATGTCCTCAGTGCCGTCACATTGCCGTACGCTCTCAGTGATATCTGTTCGCCCTTTAAGGTTACAGGTGAACGAAGTTTCCCAAAATTCTGTTAACAGAGGCGATTTCAATGCTTCAGTGGGCGTCAGGTTTAACAGAAACTCTCGAAACCCTGGGATAACTGACCGGGGAATCCCAAACCCTATTGCACCGGCACACATGTTAAAGCGCAACAACTCGGGCTCTATAATCCATGTTTCGCTTCCAATCCACTGAAGTGGAGGCATTGGTTGTCGCGCCAGTTCCTCTAAGAGAAATCTCATGTCACCAGATGCAATAAATGCTACTATAACCCGGGCTGTTGATCTGCGGATTACGTTTGCCACTCTCTCTAGTTTACTGCGCGGCTGTGTCCTATAGTAGGCCTCGTTGTATTCCACACATATCCCCTCCGTTTGCGCAGCCTTTAGGAATGATGCCATTCCATAATTTCCATAATCTGAGTCGCTGCGCACTGCTCCAATCCATGTCCAACCAAAATGCTTGACCATTCTTGCCAGTGCGGCTGCTTGGTGTTGGTCACTTGGTATGGTTCTAAAGAAGGCAGGGTACTGATGCTTATCACTCAGACATGCGCAGGTTGCATAGTGACTCACCTGGAATTCAAAAAGTGTAAACAGTATAATTCAACCGTGTAGTTACATCAATAATCTAGACTATTTTAAAACTTATTTTCCTATGGTAGTTGTAATATAAAACGTATAAAATATTAGACAGCGCATAAATAAAACGATATATTTTTTAAGTATATATTGCAGAAAATAGAGTACCCTGAAATGTTCACCTGTGGAATTCCAAAAAGCCCAAGCATTCTAGCCATGCTTATTGATGGGGTGGATGCAGATTCACCTACGATAGCAGGTACAGCTGCAGATTTTGAACAGATATCTGTGTCATTAAACACTGACTCCACACCATTTGCAAACTGAAATGCAACTTTTATTGACATCGGCACAGAAGAGCATGAATCATGTATCCGGTATCCTAATGTGATGCCTGGTAGGAGATCTGTTCTGTTGTTGATCTCATGGATGGTAAACTCCATAGCACGGGCAAAGCGCAGTTCTCTGAAATCCATGCTGTTAGGATGCAGTAAGATATAAAAATAGCCTTAAACAAAAATAATAGTCTATCTTGCTTTACTTAATACTTAGGGTGTCTTCTGAAATGTTTACAAATTATAATTTAACCAATTTTTGTTCAGTCCAGACCTTCCAGAGCACTGCAGCTGTGATGGCTGCCAGGTGTAAGTGTTCTGCTCTGATTTCGTGTAGTAATGAATGGAGAAAATCCCTCCAATCACGAAGTCACCATTCATAAAAATGCCAGGTAGCTGAGGATCAGTCCACAGTCTGCAGCTATTCAGGTTGGCTTTACATACTGCAGGTCTGGGCACAGTTATCCAAATAATTGACACAAAAGGTATCAGACTAAAAATGAGCTGCATGGCACAATCAGTGGCACACAACACTCTGAAGGATACGATGGTTGGTCACATTTCTTTAAATAGCCTTCTTGCTGTGATGCTCCATTTTTTGGTGTAGGTGTGATTGGTTACAAAGGGGTGTGCTTATTCCTTATTCAGAAGTAATTAGGGTCTTTCTGTCTTTTTTCCTGTCTATACATACATACATACATACATACATACATATATTATAAGTCTTAGACATATAATAAAATAAACATCTAAGTATTATTAGGTCAAAACATGTTTAATCTTCCCAAGTATTATATAAATAAATAAATAAATAAATAAATAATAACCTCTCATCTCATTATCTCTAGCCGCTTTATCCTGTTCTACAGGGTCGCAGGCAAGCTGGAGCCTATCCCAGCTGACTACGGGCGAAAGGCGGGGTACACCCTGGACAAGTCGCCAGGTCATCACAGGGCTAATAATAATAATAATAATCTCATCTCATTATCTCTAGCTGCTTTATCCTGTACTACAGGGTTGCAGGCAAGCTGGAGCCTATCCCAGCTGACTACGGGCGAAAGGCGGGGTACATCCTGGACAAGTCGCCAGGTCATCACAGGGCTAATCTCATCTCATCATCTCTAGCCGCTTTATCCTGTTCAACAGGGTCGCAGGCAAGCTGGAGCCTATCCCAGCTGACTACAGGCGAAAGGCGGGGTACACCCTGGACAAGTCGCCAGGTCATCACAGGGCTAATAATAATAATAATAATAATAATAATAATAACTGAAAAATATTTATATATAAGTAAAGAAAGTGGCATACTACATAAAGGCAACTTTTTAAATAAATAAATAAATAAATAAATAAGGCTGTCAGGAGTTATTTGCAAAAACAGAAGAAAGTGTGACGTCAAAGTCCCCAGAAAATGTGTGGCTGATTTGCCAAGATAGTTGAAAAAAAACTTAGCCAGTTTTCTTATAAAACGTATTCATTTATTTTTACACTGTACCTGAGGCCACTGATGCATTTTTAAATGCAAATCAATCCATTATCTATTCCGCTTATCTGTCAGGGTTACAGGGGAAGCTGTCACCAATCCCAGATGTCTTTGGGTGAGAGGTTGGGTAGAGGAAAGTGGGGAGACTTGGGATAAGCTTTCCTCTTTTGTAGATTGTGTGAAATTCTTATTGCATGAGAAAGAATTCACTATACCCTCTTGCCACAGCATGAGTTTCTCAGCTTGTCACATATACTGGCTTTCAGGCTTCACATTTTTCTGTCATTATTTTTGACAGGAAGATATTAGACATTATGTTTGGAGACTTGGGGCATAGTGGGGAGACATGGAGCAAAAATAAAATACCCACGCCTACATATTTTATTGTTTATTTATTATCAAAAGATGGAAGATATGAACTGTATGAACATACAATGCTGGTACAGCTATAGAAAAATGTCAGTTTACCCAAACTGGATGAGACAAAACTGTTCCATTCTCAAGAAGGAAAGAAATTAGCTTAATCCACGCAGGTATACACGCCCATATTTTTAACAACATTTTTTAAACAATTTTATATTTCAAAACCACAAAAAAAACCCTGTAACATGAACTGTCCAAACTCTCCCCATCTGGCCATTTTGAAAAAAATTCTGAAATGTTTCCCAGAATTTAAGTTGCATAAAAAATACTATATGTGGTAACTTTAGACTACATACTTTCATTTCTAACAAATCCTGAATTCAACAGCATTTATCATCCACAGAATGGAGGTGGATTGTGAAGTAGAAAAGATAGGTTTTGGTTAACAAAAATATTTAACTGCAAAGACCTTGCTGCAGTGTCCAGCTTTGTGGCTCCAAAGGAAGAAGGTTACTCGAAGGGGCAACATTTCACGTCTGATGTAATCTAAAACCTGACTGGTTGAAATTAATTTATTAGAATAGAAAATGTCCCAAGTCTCCCTGGTCCCAAATTTCCCCACTTGCCAGTAAGTGGTTTAAATTTGCCACCAAGTGTTTACAAATCTCAAATCTCATCTCATTATCTGTAGCCACTTTATCCTGTTCTACAGGGTCGCAGGCAAGCTGGAGCCTATCCCAGCTGACTACGGGCGAAAGGCGGGGTACACCCTGGACAAGTCGCCAGGTCATCACAGGGCTGACACATAGACACAGACAACCATTCACACTCACACCTACGGTCAATTTAGAGTCACCAGTTAACCTAACCTGCATGTCTTTGGACTGTGGGAGAAACCGGAACACCCGGAGGAAACCCACGCGGACACGGGGAGAACATGCAAACTCCACACAGAAAGGCCCTCGCCGGCCACGGGGCTCAAACCCGGACCTTCTTGCTGTGAGGTGACAGCGCTAACCACTACACCACCGTGCCGCCCCACCAAGTGTTTAACTATGTAAAAATATTTTCATTATGGGGATGTCTATAATAAAAATGATCAACTCCCTTACATTTTGCATATTTACACAATATATAATTTAACAGTTATGTTTAAGGTACTGAACCATAATGTTCCCTTTGCTATTTGAATAAGGATCTCAAAGAGCCTTAGAAGGTACTTTACCCATTAGGTGCTTCTTGGTATTCTGCTCTGGCCTAAAAATAATTATGAAACATTTAGGAGCAAAAATACAAATAGTCAAACCAAAGCTTGAAGCCAAAATTGCAAATATTTCAACAGCTACAGTGAATTTTCCAGGAGAGCTGACATAAGCTGGAATAAAGGTGATCCAAACTGCACAGAATATGAGCATGCTGAATGTGATAAATTTGGCTTCATTAAAGTTATCAGGCAACTTCCGTGCCAGAAAAGCCAAAATGAAGCAGAGAAGTGCCAAAAATCCTATATATCCCAGCACAGCCCAGAATCCTATAACTGAACCTAAGCCACATTCCAAGATAATCCTTTCTTTGTAATGTTTTAGATTTTTGAAGGGGAAAGGAGGTGATATTTTCAACCAAAGCACACAAATAAGTACCTGTATGAGAGTGAATACAAGAACACTGAGTCTCTGTTGTGGAGGCCCAAACCATTTCATGACATTACTACCTGGAAGTGTTGCCCTGAAAGCCATTAACACGACTAATGTTTTTCCAAGTACACAAGAGATGCAGAGGACAAATATGATCCCAAAAGCGGTGTGGCGCAGCATACAGGACCACTCAGAGGGTTGTCCAATGAAAGTAAGTGAGCAGAGGAAACACAGAGTCAGAGAGAAGAGCAACAGAAAGCTCAGTTCAGAGTTGTTGGCCCTAACAATAGGAGAGGTCCTGTGCTTGTAAAAGACAGCAGCTACACACACAGCCATGAAAGCCCCAGCAATGGAGAATACTGTTAGGATTATGCTGAGAGTATCATCCCAGGAGAGGAACTCAACAGGTTTGGGGAGGCAGCTCTCTTGCTTGGGGTTGGGCCAGAACTCAGGGGGGCAACGCAAACAATCCAAAGAGTCTAAAAATAAATAAAATTACATGATAAAGATATATTACTGGACTTTTTAATTCATATAAGGTAAAGCGTTAAACAAGACTATTTCTCCAACAAATCCATTCACAAGCATTGTATTTCGAACTGCAATTTTACTTTTGGACCGTTAGAGATCCTTTAAAGTCTAGTTTGCCTTTTTTGAACTTTCTCATATTATTTTAAATAGATTTATTTATTTATTTATTTAAGTATTACCCCTGGTTTGCTCACCATAAATTCGACATATTTAACACTTATTTTTTGCCAGACTGTCTGGTGGGCTGACTGACTGAGTCCAGTTCTTGAAAAACACATGTACAAGGATTCAAGCTAACAGAATTCCAATCTTGCTACTCTTAGCTAGCAGGCATTGAGCAATAAACAGGAATATTAAGTGATGAACATGCCTCTACTGACACTTGTGCTACAAATGCCATACAGCCATTGGTAGTCCTGCAAAACTAGGTTTGCCTAATTTCCTTGTTTTATTGTTTCTATCTTTGTATTGCAAAACCAATGCAAATAAAATGTCACTGATGGATTTTTGGGTTATTAAGTTGATTACACTCTGAACATTTGAGGTGTATATGGGGTTGTCCTTGGATGGACTACTGCAGTACATGGCTTAGTACAACCCTATTGTTACTATATGAAGCAGAAATGAAGACAGACTGGAGCCATAACCAAGCATATATTCAGTCATGCAATGAAATATACTCAATTGTGTGGCTTGAGATTGAGAAGACAAAAAAAGAGAGAGTCTACAACAATGTGCACAAAGATACACAACCTGTCTTGTTGCTGATCTCTCCTTCAGCACATGGTATACAATCAAAACAGCAAACAGGCCTTCGCTTCTGTACAGCTTTTCTGGTGCCTGGGGGACAGCTTGCACTGCACACAGACACTGGTACCTACCAAGACAAAAAGGCACACATAAATCTCATATTATATTTTAAAATTAAAAGCTTCGTAAACCCCACAAAACTGCAGTCTACTGTTTTCCTTAATTGAATCAGTTGTATAAAGACTACTAACAGTTCTGTGAGAACTGGAGGTGTGGTGAGGTGAGGTGAGGTGAGGTGAGGTGAGGTGAGGTGAGAGAGCAATAATTGTACCTGTGTCTGTCCTCCAACCCAGCTGATATTTCTGCTCATTCTAAACTCCTGTCCTCTTGTCCTGGATGAGTCATAATGTCCCACTGTGACAAAATCCAAAGTGCCATCCTTTTTAAACTGCCAGTTTATGAGTTCATAGAGAGCTGGAGGGTCACCATTTGAATCAAATGAAACCTTAAAGCCATTATTCGTGGTAAAGTTCACTAGTTTGAGCTGACTGAGTATCTGCAGAAAGAATTTCATGAAATGCCATGGCACAGTGTGACTATGTCTAAATATAGAAAGTATGTTTTACTTGGAAACTACAGCTACTGTTGAATAAATAACTTCATATAAACTTGAATAAATACTAATATCAGTACAGATATATATTAATATATTCACATATTTATGCATCCTCACAATATGAAAGCTTTTCAATGAAGCAGTTTTATACCTGCCATGGTGAAAATTTGATATTCTTGTCACACTGTGTGTCATTGCAGATTAGTTCATGAATGGCACGTGCTATGGCATATGTTGCTTTGTACACCATGTTAGTGACACGCAACTGAGACGTGTCTAAGTATGGGTTCTGGAGTGTGTGAATGTCCTCACTACCATCACATTCTCGTACACCTTCTATAATGTCTGTTCGCTTTTTAAGATAACAATTGAATGAGCTTTCCCAAAATTCTGTTAACAGGGGCGATTTTAGTGCTTGGGCTGGAGTGAGGTCTAAAAGGAACTCTCGAAGGCCAGGAATAACTGATTTGGGAACACCAAACCCTATTGCACCAGCACACATGTCATACCGCAGAAAGTCAGGATCAGTGATCCATGTTTCACTCCCAATCCACTGAAGTGGAGGTGGTGGCTGTCGTGCCAGTTCTTCTAAGAGAAATCTCATGTCTCCTGTGTGCATAAATGCAATTAGAACCCGGGCTGTTGATCTGCGGATCACATTTGCTACTCTCTCCAATTTACTGGGTGACTGTGTTCGGTAATAAACCTCAGAATATTCCACACATATCCCTTCATCTTGCGCAGCCTTTAGGAATGATGCCATTCCATTATTTCCATAGTCTGTGTCACTGCGCACTGCTCCAATCCATGTCCAACCAAAATGCTTGACCATTTTTGCCAGTGCACCTGCTTGGTGGTGGTCACTAGGTATTGTCCGAAAGAAGGCAGGATACTGGCGCTTCTCACTGAGACAGGCACAGGTTGCATAGTGACTCACCTGAAATTCAGACAGTGTAAGAGAAAAGAAAAGAAAATAGAAAGTAATGTAAATAACTTTAATCAACTTTTTTCCCCATTACTAGTCATAAAAGTGTGCATTTCTGTGTTATTGCTTGCACACATAACACTGCATAGACTACAACAAAAAAATTGAGTCAGAATATAGTAAATATGAGCCATTATTTTAACCTGCGGGATTTTAAAAAGACCAAGCATTCTAGCTATACTGATTGAGGGAGTTGAAGCAGAATCTCCTATGACAGCTGTTACTGCAGCAACTGCAGATTTTGAACAGGAATCAGTATTGTTGAAAACTGACTCAAAACCATTCGCAAGCTGAAATGCAATTTTTATTGCCATTGGCACAGTGGAACATGAATCATGTATCTGGTATCCTAATGTGATCCCTGGGAGGAGATCTGTTCTGTTGTTGATCTCATGGATGGTAAACTCCATAGCACGGGCAAAGCGCAGTTCCCTGAAATCCATGCTGTTAAGACAGAGTAAGATATAAAAGCAATAAGATATAAAAACAAAATAATAGCACTTGCTATTTTTACATTTTCACAATAATCACAGAATTAATTCAGTAATGACAGAAAAATAAAAACATACTTAAAGTGTGATGTCTATAAATTAATTAAATTATATGTTTTTATATTCATAACAAAATCCCTTGTTCTGAGTTGTTCAATCAACACACGAACCTTCCAGAGCACTGTAGCTGTGATGGCAACCTGGTGTAGGTAATTTGTTCTGATTTTGTATAGTAATGAATAGTGAAAATCCCTCCAATTACAAAGTCTCCATTCATAAATATACCAGGTTGCTGAGGAAGAGTCCATAGCCTGCAGCTGACTGTGTTAGCTTGACATGCCTCATAGTTGAGCACAGTTATCCACAGAACTGGTACTAATAGCATCAGACTGGAAAAGAACTGCATTGCTGAATTTGTGACTCTCATCACTCTTAAGGCCAGAAAGCTGCTTCACAATGCTTTAAATAATCTTCTTGCTTGGATGCATTGGGAGTGTAGGGAGTGGTTATGCATTTATCAACCAAAGTAATGCAGATTTTTGCATACAATTGTAGGACAATAATGGGTGTAATGATTTATATTATTTGTTAAAGAGGATTATATGTATCATGGGACATTTCAGGGCAGAGTTTGACTGTGAGGTATATAAATGTTCTTTGGCTAAAGCTATTCCCTTTAGTCCATTGGCTTTAAACCAGGGGCATCATGCTCAGTGTCTGACTGGCCCACCTCAGCATTTTTTGAGCCATTTAAACCATAAATTAAGGCTATTGTTTTAATATATAATTTTCACAAAATTTTACTAATTCAGAGCACAGCTTTTTTACTCTAGTGGCAGTAAAGAAGAAATCATGCACAAACTATATATAAGTGTCTTACATTGCTCAGGGAAATTGGACACTGAAGGATTCAGACAGGTGGGATACATTAGATGTTTTTATTTATTTTGATATTCGTGTTTCAGCGCAACATCATACACTCAAAACACACACACACACACACACACACACACACACACACACACACTGCTCTGCAAGTTATCTCTTCCCTCTCTCCTTTCCTGATGCCACTGAAAAAGAGGAGACAGAGACACACCCACTCATCAGTCTAATACAGTTCTGGTATGATCACTTTTGCCACTCACCACCCCTGGCCTTGCTCTCTGTTCACAAACAGATGCTCAACAATGTCCTCACCTCCACATAACCTGACCACCCTGACTCTGGCCAGGGAACCATCCGGCCTGTAGCTGACACCACCCCCAATGGGAGAGGAAATCCATCACAGCCATCTGCGCCCCCAGCCTGTAGACCACCTCAAACTTAAAGGGCTGAAGAACCAATTACCAACAAGTGATCTGTGCATTGCCATCCCTCATGCAATTGAGCCAATGGAGCAGGGCATGAGCTGAGCAGAGGGTGAATGGGCATCCTAGCTGGTCGTACCATAGGGTGAGAATCACCCACTTAATGGCTTGGCATTCTTTCTTGATGGTGCTGTGCTTAGTCTCTTGCACCAATACTTTCCGGCTGGTGGAGAGCACTAGGTGCTCCACCCCCTCCATCACCCGGGACAAAACAGCCTTCAGCTCCCTGTTTGATGTGTTCGTCTGCAAAACAAAATGGACAGAGAACTTAGGGGAGTGTAACAGTGACCTGCCACATAGTGCAGCTTTTATCTGAGTGAAAGCCTGTTAGCATGGCTTCATCCACTGGACTGGATCTGGTGCCCCCTTTTTTAGTGAGATCAGTTAGTGGGCTGGTGACATCTGAATAATCAGGCATGAACCTACAATAAGAGCCAGCCAGCCCTAGGAACTGTATGACCTTTTTTATCTTGGGCCTCAGACAGGTTGCAATTGCTGCTGTCTTGTCAATTTGGGAATGCACCTGCTCATGACCCAAGTGGAAGTCCAGATACTGTACTTCCACCTGTCCAATCACACATTGCATTCATCATGCATCCACTCGCTAAACCTTCCATTCTATCACCCCTTCATCTGTAGCTTCCTGCACCCTACCTTCTCTTCCAGACCCTAAGTCCTTTTTCTCCTTACCATTGGAGTTAGTCACAGACACTCCTCTTCTTACTTTCCTCATCCATGGATCTCCTCTGCCCTCTATCCTCCAAACCTAGGAATGTTTCTTGCCCTGTTTCTTGGCTAACAGATGTGTTGCACAGCAATCAGAGAGAATTAAGAACAGCAGAGGAAAATGGGGAAAATAAACACAACTTTACACAGATCTTGTCTCTTGCCTCACTCTCCTGTCGAAATTCTCACCTGAATTTACTTCTGCTAAGACTGCCAAGGAAAAGTTTGAAACGTATGCACTAGAGCCTCATAAGCTCCACAACATCTTTTCTTCACTACTTAACCCACCAGCTCCTCATGCTCTGTCCTCCTGACTTCTAAAGACTTTGCCACCTTTTTTGATGGGAAACTTTGAAAAAATCTTTCAGACTTTCCCTCCTACCTCAACTCCTACACTACACACTCAGGATTCCTCTTCTCTTTCACTGGCATTTTTTTCTAACCTAGTAACAGGATAGAAAAAAGGAGTGTTAGGGGTGTCAGAGAGGGGTAGTACCTCTTATGAATGGACAGTCATACTCTGTAGACTAGATCTGTAGAGTAGTTCACCCGCAATTGGACCTCATCTGTCACTCAACTCTCACCAATGGCTCCAAGTAACTGTTAGCATGCAACAGTGGCGACACCCTGGGCAATGGCTTCGACTGGCCATCTAAACTTGGTGAGGGTAGCCGACGGGTCGCAAACCCTTGGTGACATAGGGCTTGTCCACCCACTGCATGTGAAGACTGGTCCCATCTGACTGAGCATACAAGGCTGTCAGACACTTAATGCCCACCGGCCAAAAAGATGGTCCCAGAAAGCATTGTGGAGCGCTTAGGGCATGACAGGACACGTAGGAGTCCTGGCCATCCACTGCAGCAGGAGGGGTCTCCAGGTGTAACGGTCTCCGTGCCACTGGACCTAGGTTCCATTTGCCAAGAGAGTGGGATTGCCCCTGTGCAACAGCCCTCCCACTTTAAACAACTCCCGCACAGGTATCTGTGTACTCAACCAACCTGAAGGCCTGTGGCAACAGGGGAGTGGCAAAAGGGACAGGTGGAGGTAACCACTTGAGGTTCTAGTCACAAGCCTGCACGTAGGTGGCCTGTGGACAAGTGGTCATTATTCTTTGTATTGGGCAGGAGAGAACCCCAGCAGCATCCCAGGCGACTGAGCAGCCTCTTTAGGGCAGCACTGCCCACCCTACATAGGGAGGGGCCAAGAAAAGATGGCCCAAAGAAAGCTTGCCCAAAACCATTCTGGTCAGTTCACCATGGCAGATGGGATTACCCACATAATGGTCAAACCAAAGGTAAAGCAAAGAATCTAACCATCGGTGCATGGAATGTACACACACTCATGGACTGAGATATTGCCTCCAGACCCCAGAGATGAACAGCCCTTATAGCCAAGGAACTAGAAAGGTATAATATAGATATTGCAGCAATTAGTGAAACCAGACTAGCAGAAGAGGGATCTCTGACAGAGTCAAGTAGCGGATACACTTTCTTTTGGAAAGGCAAAGCTCAACACGAGGCTAGAATACATAGAGTTGGATTTGCCATCAAGTCTAGTCTTCTCAGGCAGATCCCAGACATCCCTACATGTATCAATGAAAGGCTCATGAAGTCCCACCTCCCCATCAGCAACAAGCATTTCATCACCCTTATAAGTGCTTATGCTCCCACCATGACAAGCACAGAGGAAGACAGGGAATAGTTTTATGCAGACCTGGACACCCTACTGTGCACTATACCTGCCAGTGACAAGCTCCTAATGTTAGGAGATTTCAATGCCAGAGTGGGCAGTGATTACGAACAGTGGAAAGGAGTGATAGGGAAGCATGGACTTGGGAAGGCAAACAGTAATGGATTTCTACTACTGAGCAAGTATGCCGAGCACAACCTGGTGATAACCAACACCATGTTCAGGCAGGCCAACAAGTACAAGACAACATGGATGCACCCAAGATCCAAACAGTGGCATCTCATTGACTATGTGGTCACTTGCCAACGCGACAGCAGTGATGTTCTTATCACGAGGGTGATGCGCGGTGCTGACTGCTGGACAGACCACAGACTTGTCTGATCAAAGTGCAAGATCTACATAATTCCCCAACATCATAAACGCCCAAAGCTCAGCAGACCAACATTTAACACAGCCAAACTTCAATCTGTCAAATACCAACAAGAGTTCAAGACTACACTCGACGACAAGATAAAAGCCATGGGACCTTCAGCTGATGGACCAGAGGAGTAGTGGAGCAGGTTCAGGGAAGCCGTCACGAAGGTGGCCAGGGCAGTACTGGGTCCAAGAACAGGATCGCATCAGGACTGGTTTGATGAGAACAACGAAAATGTACAAACTCTACTTGATGAGAAGAGAAAGGCTTACATAGATTGGCAGAACCACCCAAACTGCATATCATGCCATGATAGATACAAAGTCTGTAAGGCAAGTGTACAGAAGGAGCTTCGCATTATGCAAAACAAGTGGTGGGAACAGAAAGCAGAGGAAGTGCAGCACTATGCAGAAACAAACAACCCCAAAATGTTATTCAATGCCATCAAGGCCACTATGGTCCCATCAGAAGTAAAACAGCCCCCCCCCCCCCCCCCCCCCATGTCATCAGATGATTTAACCATCATCAAAGACAAGGAGGGTATCAGGGAAAGGTGGAAGGAGCACTTTAGCCAACTTCTCAACCGTCCATCTACAGTAGATCAGACAGTTCTAGAACAAATCCCCCAGGGAACAGTTCTGGAGGACCTCAACCTTCCACCTAGTGAAGAAGAGGTTGGGACAGCCATAAAGCAAATGAACTGTGGTAAAGCCCCAGGAAAAGACAGCATTCCCACAGAACTGTACAAATCACTTGGGATGGAAGCATTTAAAGCATTTCATGATGTTCTCCTGTCCATCTGGGATGAGGAATGTATGCCTGCTGATCTTCGTGATCCCACTGTAATAGTACTATACAAGAAGAAAGGAGCAAAATCAGACTGTGAAAACTACAGGGGGATATCTTTACTTTCCATTGCCGGGAAAATCCTCACTCACATCCTTCTCAACAGGCTCATCACAAACATTTCTGAGAACAACCTACCTGAAGCTCAGTGCCGATTCCGCCCGGGCCGCAGCACCACGGATATGGTGTTTGCTGTGCATCAAGTGCAGGAGAAATGCATTGAACAGCATATGGACCTACATGCAGTGTTTATAGACCTTACTAAGGCCTTTGACTCTATTAACAGGGAGGCACTGTGGTCCACACTCACCAAACTGGGCTGCCCACGCAAGTTTACTACGCTAATCAGGCTGTTCCATGAAAATATGACTGGAAAAATTCTTTCTGATGCTGACTACTCAGACTCTTTCAACATCTCCACTGTTGTGAAGCAAGGGTGTGTCCTTGACCCTGTGCTGTTCAACTTGTACTTCATGCAGGTCTTGCTCCACACAGTGAAAAACTTCGATCTAGGAGTATATAGTACATCAAGTACAGATCTGACAGATCAGTCTTTGACCTCTGCTGTCTCACTGCTCGAACTAAGATTGTGGACAAACTCATCCAGCAAGTTTTATTTGCTGATGACTGTGCCTTTATGGCACACAAGGAGAACCATCTACAGGTGATTGTGGAATGCTTTGCAGAAGCGTCAAAGGTATTTAGTCTGACCATCAGCCTAGGAAAAACAGTGGTCCTGGTGCAACCAGCCCCAAACACCACACAGCCCTTGCCAAACATCACCATAGACACAACGCAACTGAAATGTGTGGAACACTTCCCATATTTGGGGAGCACAGTCTCTGCAGATGGATCCCTGGACAAATAAGTCACAACCAGGATCCAAAAAGCAAGCCAGGCACTTGGGAGACTTAGGGTAAAGGTCTTGCAATAAAAAGGCATCAAACTGACCACCAAGATCATGATCTACAAAGCGGTAGTACTCTCTTCACTTCTTTATGGATGTGAAAGCTGGACCTTGTATCGCAGACATATCAAGCAGCTTGAGCAATTCCATATGAGGTCACTACGTAAGATCATGAATATTTCTTGGCAAAACAGAGTCACCAACCAGGAGGTGTTAGACTTAACCCAATGCACAAGTGTTGAAGCAATTCTTCTGAAGTCCCAACTTCGCTGGACTGGCCATGTTATTAGAATGTCTGACAACCATATCCCCAGACAACTAACGTATGGGGAATTGAAGCTGGGCACACAGAAAAGAGGAAGGCCCAAGCTGAGACATAAGGACACACTAAAAAACAACCTCAAATGGTGCGGCATCCAACCATCCCAACTGGAGTCATTGGCTTCTGATAGAACAGCTTGGAGGGCACTCATATCCCGAGCGGCTACATCTTTTGAAGGGGATAGGAGGCAGCGCCTCAATGCTGCAAGGGTCAGACACCACAGGATGGCATCCACAGTAGTCCTGACAATGGACCATCAATGTACAAAGTGTACCTCAGCATTTGGTCTCAGGAGCCATATGAGGTCCCACCCCCCATGATGAGAACACAGACAGTCTTCTTTGGCAACGAAGGACCACCACCAGTAATAGAAGACATCCTGCAAAGCATCTTGTTATCACTCTGGATCCCTCAGACATCAGCAACAACTGACTGGTATCACTTCACTCTTTTCATTCTAAAATCCTTGAATGAATTATCTACAATTAACTGTCACCCTCTCTCACACAGAACAACCTCCAAGATCCTAACCAGTCTGGCTTCATTCCACTGTATGAAAAGTTGGATTTTCATCAGTACTATATATTGTTGTGGAAGTGCAGGTTAATGACTGTTCACATTAATTTGTAGACAGCCCAAAAAACTGCCAGGAATTGTTGTGGAGGAGGTTGGCAGTTCAAACACCCCCCCACCCCGAGGTCAAAGGGAGGCTTTTATATACAGTATAGTCAAGCCGGAAAGTCTGCATACCTCTTTCACCTTCTCCACATTTTATTATGTTACAAACTTATTCTACAATAGATTTAGTTCATTTTTTGTCACACAATTCTACACAAAATAGCCCATAATGACAAAGTGAAAGCAAGTTTTTAGAAAATATGCAATTTTATGTTACTGACAAAAAGTTTATTTAGGGGTTACATATCTGTACACGGGGCGGCACGGTGGTGTAGTGGTTAGCGCTGTCGCCTCACAGCAAGAAGGTCCTGG
Source organism: Neoarius graeffei (assembly GCF_027579695.1). Lineage (NCBI taxonomy): Eukaryota > Metazoa > Chordata > Actinopteri > Siluriformes > Ariidae > Neoarius > Neoarius graeffei. Next base: position 91,577,246 of record NC_083574.1, on the reverse strand, counting down.
GTTCGAGCCCCGGGGCCGGCGGGGGCCTTTCTGTGTGGAGTTTGCATGTTCTCCCCGTGTCCGCGTGGGTTTCCTCCGGGTGCTCCGGTTTCCCCCACAGTCCAAAGACATGCAGGTTAGGTTAACTGGTGGCTCTAAATTGACCGTAGGTGTGAATGTGAGTGTGAATGGTTGTCTGTGTCTATGTGTCAGCCCTGTGATGACCTGGCGACTTGTCCAGGGTGTACCCCGCCTTTCGCCCGTAGTCAGCTGGGATAGGCTCCAGCTTGCCTGCGACCCTGTAGAAGGATAAAGCGGCTAGAGATAATGAGATGAGATGAGATATCTGTACACACCCTTAGCCTAATACTTGTTTGATGCACCTTTGGCAGCAATTACAGCTTCACGGTATCTTGGGGAAAGAAGCTCCAAGCTTGGCACACTTGTTTCTGGACATTTTTGCCCATTCCTCTTGGCATATTCTTGCAAGCTCCATCAAGTTGGATGGGGAGCATTGGTACACGACCATTTTCAGCTCCTTCCACAGATTTTCAATTGGATTCAGGACTGAGCTCTGGCTGGGCCACTCAAGGACATTCACAGACTTTCTCCAAAGCCACTCCCTTTGTTCTCTTGGCTGTGTGCTTCAGGTCATTGTCATGTTGGAAGGTAAACCTTCGCTCCAGTCTGAGGTCCAGAGCAGGTTTTCTTCAAGGATTTCAGTGTACTTTGCTGCATTCATCTTTCCCTCTCTCAGAAGTAGTCACCCCATTCCTGCTGCTGAAAAACATCCCCACATTACACAGAGTGCAGAATTATTAGGCAAGTTGTATTTTTGAGGATTAGTTGTATTATTGAACAACAACTATGTTCTCAATCAACCAAAAAGACTCATAAATATCAAAGCTGAATATGTATGGAAGTTAGAGTGGGGCGTTTTTAGTTTTGGCCATTTTAGGAGAATATGTATGTGTTCAGGTAACTTTCACTGTGCAGAATTATTAGGCAACTTAATAAAAACCAAATATGTAGCCATTTCACTTATTTATTTTCACCAGGTACACTGATATGACAACTCCAGATTTCCAAATAAACATATCTGACATTCAAACACAAAACAAAAACAAATCAGTGACCAATATAGCCACCCTTCTTCATGAGGACACTCAAAAGCCTTCCATCCATAGATTCTGTCAATTTCTTTATCTGTTCACGACCAACGTCGTGTGCAGCAGCAACCACGGCCTCCCAGACGCTGTTCAGAGAGGTGTACTGTTTTCCCTCTTTGTAGACCTCACGTTTTATAATGGACCACAGGTTCTCTATGGGGTTTAGGTCAGGTGAACAAGGGGGCCATGTCATTATTTTTTCACCTTTCAGACCTTTACTGGCTAGCCACACAGTGGAGTATTTGGACGCATGAGATGGAGCATTATCCTGCATGAAAATCATGTTCTTCTTGAAAGATGCTGACTTTTTCCTATACCACTGCTTGAAGAAGGTTTCTTCCAGGAACTGGCAGTAGGTCTGGGAGTTGAGTTTGAGTCCATCCTCAACTGGAAAAGGTCCAACAAGCTCGTCTTTGATGATACCAGCCCATAGCAGTACTCCACCTCCACCTTGCTGGCGTCTGAGATGGAGTGGAGCTCTGTGCCCATTACTGATCCAGCCACAGGCCCATCCATCTGGCCCATCAAGAGTCACTCTCATCTCATCAGACCACAGCACCTTAGAAAAATCAGTCTTAAGATATTTCTTGGCCCAGTCTTGATGTTTTATCTTGTGTGCCTTACTCAGTGGTGGTTGTTTTTCAGCCTTCCTTACCTTGGCCATGTCCCTCAGTATTGCACACCTTGTACTCTTTGACACTCCAGGAATGTTGCAACTCTGGAATATGGCAGAACTGGATGCTAATGGCTGCTTGTTAGCTTCACGCTTGATTTTCCGCAGATCATGTGCAGTTATTTTGCGCCTTTTTTTTTTCACACGCTTCTTTCGACCCTGTTGACTATTTGCAATGAAACACTTGATTGTTCAGTGATCACGTTTCAACATCTTCGCAATTTCAAGAGTGCTGCATCCGTCTGCAAGACATCTCACAATTTTAGACTTTTCAAAGTCTGTCAGATCTCTCTTCTGACCCATTTTGCCAGAGGAAAAGAGGTTGCCTAATAATTATGCACACCTGATATAGGGTGTTGATGTCATTAGACCACACCCCCTCTCATTACACAGATGCACAGCACCTGATATACTTAATTGGTAGTAGGCTTTCAAGCCTAAACAGCTTGGAGTGGGACAACATGCATTAAAAGGATGTTGTGGTCAAAATACTCACTTGCCTAATAATTCTGCACTCCGTGTATGATGCTGCCACTGCCATGCTTCACTATAGGGATGGCATTAGCCAGGTGATGAGCAGTGCCTGGTTTCCTCCAGACATGACACTTGGTATTCAGGTCAGAAAGTTAAGTTTTGGTTTCATCAGACCAGAGAATCTTGTTTCTCATAGTTTGAGAATCCTCTAGGTGCCTTTTGGCAAACTCCAAATGGGCTGTCATGTGCCTTTTATAAAGGAGTGGCTTCCATTTGGCCACTCTACCATAAAGGCCTGATTTGTGGAGTGCTGCCTGGATGGTTGATCTTCTGAAAGGTTCTCCCATCTCCACAATGATATACTGGAGCTCTGTTAGAGTGACCCTTGGGTTCCTGCTCACCTCCCTGGCCAAGGCCTGTATTCCCCGATTGCTTAGTTTGGCTGGGTGCCAGGTCTAGGAAGATTCTTGGTGGTTCCAAACTTCTTCCATTTACAAATGATGGTGGCCACTGTGGGTGGCACGGTGGTGTAGTGGTTAGCACTGTCGCCTAACAGCAAGATGGTCCTGGGTTTGAGTCCAGAGGCTGGCGAGGGCCTTTCTGTGTGGAGTTTGCATGTTCTCCCCATGTCTGTGTGGGTTTCCTCTGGGTGCTCTGGTTTCCCCCACAGTCCAAAGACACGCGGGTTAGGTTAATTGGTTACTCTAAATTGACTGGAGGTGTGAATGGCTGTTTGTCTCTGTGTCAGCCCTCCGATGACCTGGCGACTTGTCCAGGCTGTACCCTGCCTCTCGCCCATAGTCAGCTGGGATAGGCTCCAGCTTCCCTGTGACCCTGTAGAACAGGATAAGTGGCTACAAATAATGGATGGATGGAAGGGTGACCACTGTGCTCTTTGGGACCTGTAAAGCTGCAGCAATTTTCTGTACCCTTCTTCAGATCTATGCCTTGACACAACCCTGTTTTTGAGGTTGCAGATAATTCCTTTGACCCCATGGCTTGGAGTTTGCTTTGGCATGCACTGTAAACTGTGCGACCTTATATAGGCAGGTCTTGGCAATCCCCAATCATGTCTAATCAATTTAATTTACCAGAGGTGGACTCCAATTAAGTTGTAGAAACATCTCAAGCAATATCAGTGGAAACAAAATGCACCTCAGCTCACTTTTGGGTGTCATATCAAAGGGTGTGCACACTTGTGCACATGTGATATTTTACATTTTGTTCTTTTTTAATAAATTAGCATAAATGTCTAAAAATCTGCTTTCACTTTGTCATTATGGGCTATTTTGTGTAGAGTTTTGTGACAAAAAATGAACTCAATCTATTGTAGAATAAGTCTGTAACATAATAAAATGTGGAGAAGGTGAAAGGGGTGTGCAGACTTTCCGGCTTGACTATATAAATGAAAATGCTGTGAGCTACATAAATGCAAATCAGGATAGTGGGGGATTTTTGACTCACCACTGGTCCAGAGGTTACACCTTTTTTTCTAAAAGGTACTAACACCATTTTAAGTAAATCTCTGGTATAAATAGATCAGGCTTAGTATAATTATAGACTCACAAATCGTAGCTTGAATAGATTTGCTTTATCTAAGTAAGTATGCTATGATGAATACCTTGTATGCCATGAGCAATGGGCAATAATGTTATTAAAAATGTACAATTTCTTTCAACAATTTATTTTATTCAGGGTTCATTCAGTTTCAGAAAATTTAATAGTGTTTCACTTACTTGTTTTATAATACTTATTATCCAGATTGCACTGGAGTATAAGGTTGCTGCAATGTTTGTTGGCTTGGGCTTTGTTTGGTTGGAAATTATTTAACAAATCAAGACTCAGACAACAAAGAGGTTTTTTTTTTTTTACCATATTAATACAGTTGTTACAGAAAAAATACCACAGTAAACATTTCATTAACTGGTTAATTCATAAGTAGATTCCATGCATTCAGCTACTTAACATTAAAAAAGTCAATATGGAAACCATAAATGATGGTAATTCAAAGAGCTTATTATACAGCCCCATTTCCAAAAAAGTTGTGACGCTGTGTAAAACAAATAAAAACAGAATGCAATTATTTGCAAATCATGGAAACCCTATATTACATTGAAAATAGTACAAAGACAACATATCAAATGTTGAAAGTGAGATTTTTTTTAAACATATGTTCATTTTGAATTTAGTGTCAGCAAAAGGATTCAAAAATTTGAGATAGAGCAACAAAAGACTGGAATGGTTGTGTAATGTTTACAAAAAGATAATAATAATAATAATAATAATAATAATAGGGGCAGCACGGTGGTGTAGTGATTAGCACTGTCGCCTCACAGCAAGAAGGTCCAGGTTCGAGCCCCATGGCCGGCGAGGGCCTTTCTGTGCAGAGTTTGCATGTTCTCCCCGTGTCCGCGTGGGTTTCCTCCGGGTGCTCCGGTTTCCCCCACAGTCCAAAGACATGCAGGTTAGGTTAACTGGTGACTCTAAATTGACCGTAGGTGTGAATGTGAGTGTGAATGGTTGTCTGTGTCTATGTGTCAGTCCTGTGATGACCTGGCGACTTGTCCAGGGTGTACCCCGCCTTTCGCCCGTAGTCAGCTGGGATAGGCTCCAGCTTGCCTGCGACCCTGTAGAAGGATAAAGCAGCTAGAGATAATGAGATGAGATAATATTATTATTATTATTATTATTATTATTATTATTATTATGTTAATTGCCAACAGGTCAGTAACAGGATTGGGTATAACAAAAGACCATCGCAAAGAGGCTGAGTCTCTCAGAAGTAAAGATTTGTAGGAATCAACCACTCTGTGAAAGACTGTGCTTGCAAATAGTACAATAATTTGGAGATCACATCATCTGTGGTACATAATATCATACAGAAAATCCAAGTGAGAAGTCTGTATGCAAGGGACAAGGCAAAAGAGCAATACTGGATGCCCATGATCTTTAGGTTGTCATGTGATACTGCATTAAAAACAGACACAATTCTACAGTGGAAATTGCTGCATGGGCTCAGGAACACTTCCAAAACCCATCATCTGTGAACACAGTTCATCACTGCATTCAAAAAGGTAAGATAAAACCATATAAAAAATTCAGAAACACTGCTGCCTTCTCTGGGCCTGAGCTCATTTATGATGGGCTGAGGCAAAAAGGAAAGAGGAGAGGAGCCATCCAGCTCATTAACAGTACACAGTTCAAAAGCCAGCATCTGTGATTGGGGGGGCAATAGTCACATGGCATGGGTAACTTGCATATCTGGGATGGCACCATTAATGCTGAATAATATAGACAGGTGCATGGAGCAACATGGTGCCATTCAGATGACCTCTTTTTCAGGGAAGGCCTTGCTTATTTCAGCCAGACAATGCCAAACCATATTCTGCATGTATTACAACCGCATGGCTCCATAGTAATAGAGTCTGGGTGCTAAACTGGCTTGCCTGCAGTCCAGATCCGTCTCCCATTGAATACATTTGACGCATTATGAAGTGCAATATACGACAATGGAGACACCGAACTGTTGAGCAACTGAAATTGTATATCCGGCAAGAACAGGAAAACATTTCACTTTCAAAACTACAGCATTTGGTATCCTCAGTTCCCCAACATTTACTTGTTGGGGAACTGAGGATACCAATTGCTGTAGTTTTGAAAGTGAAATGTTGTTGTTCAAAGTAGAAGTGATGCAACACAGTGGAAAACATGCCCCTGTCCCAACTTTTTTGAAATATGCTACTGGCATCAGAGATAAGCATATATTTAAAAAATACAATAAAATTTCTCAGTTTCAATCTTTTTTTTATGTTGTCTTTGGGTGGCATGGTGGTGTCGTGGTTAGCACTGTCCCCTCACAGCAAGAAGGTTCTGGGTTCGAGCCTAGTGGCTGACAGGGGCCTTTCTAGGTGGAGTTTGCATGTTTTCCCCATGTCTGCGTGGGTTTCCTTTGGGTGTTCCGGTTTCTCCCACAGTTCAAAGACATGTAGTTAGGTCAACATGGGGCAGCCTTGGCCTGAAGTTGCGCTGAAGTACCCTTAAGCAAAAGCATCTACCCCACAACTGCTCCCTGGGCACTGTAGCATTGCTGCCCATTGCTATGGGTATGTGTGTGTGCTCATTGCTCACTTCTGTGTGGATGTGTGTATTCACTGCTTCAGATAGGTTAAATGCAGAGGTTAAATTTCTCTGTGTGCTTAAGTCTGTGCTTGAGAGTATGTGTCACAAAAGACAAATAAAGGCTTCTTGGCTTCTTCTTCTTGGTACTATTTCCAATGAAATATCGGGTATCCCTGATTTTCAATTTTTTTTTTTTTTTTTATGTTTTACACAGCATCCCAACTTTTTTTTTGGAATTGGGGTTATCGGTAAGTGGTTAAAATAGGCTTTAAAATGATTAAAGAGATAAAATATATTTTCATTCCTGGAATGCATGTACCAAAAATGATCAACTCCCTTACATTTTACAGAGCTACACAATAGACAATTTAACAGTTATATTTAAGGTACTGGACCATAATGTTTCCTTTGCTATTTGAGTGAGGTTCTCAAAGAGCCTTAGAAGGTACTTTGCCCATTAGGTGCTTCTTGGTATTGTGCTCTGGCCTAAAAATGATTATGAAACATTTGGGAGCAAAAATACAAATAGTCAAACCAAAGCTTGAAGCCAGAATTGCAAATATTTCAACAGCTACAGTGGCTTTCCCAGGAGAACTGATATAAGCTGGAATAAAGGTGATCCAAACTGCACAGAATATGAGCATGCTGAATGTGATAAATTTGGCTTCATTAAAGTTATCAGGCAATTTCCGTGCCAGAAAAGCCAAAATGAAGCAGAGAAGTGCCAAAAATCCTATATATCCCAGCACAGCCCAGAATCCTATAACTGAACCTAAGCCACATTCCAAGATAATCCTTTCTTTGTAATGTTTTAGATTTTTGAAGGGGAAAGGAGGTGATATTTTCAACCAAAGCACACAAATAAGTACCTGTATGAGAGTGAATACAAGAACACTGAGTCTCTGTTGTGGAGGCCCAAACCATTTCATGACATTACTACCTGGAAGTGTTGCCCGAAAAGCCATTAACACGACTAATGTTTTTCCAAGTACACAAGAGATGCAGAGGACAAATGTGATGCCAAAAGCTGTGTGGCGCAGCATACAGGACCACTCAGAGGGTTGTCCAATGAAAGTAAGTGAGCAGAGGAAACACAGAGTTAGAGAGAAGAGCAACAGAAAGCTCAGTTCAGAGTTGTTGGCCCTAACAATAGGAGAGGTCCTGTGCTTGTAAAAGACAGCAGCTACACACACAGCCATGAAAGCCCCAGCAATGGAGAATACTGTTAGGATTATGCTGAGAGTATCATCCCAGGAGAGGAACTCAACAGGTTTGGGGAGGCAGCTCTCTTGCTTGGGGTTGGGCCAAAATTCAGGAGGGCAACGCAAGCAATCCAAAGAGTCTAAAAATAAATAAAATTATATGATAAAGATATGATAATGGATTCATTAGTCATAAAAGTTGAAGCCTTAAACAAGATGATTACTCTCTCTCCAACAAATCCATTCACAAGCATTTTATTTCCAACTGTATATTCACTTTTGAAACATCTTTAGCGATCCGTTAAAGTCTAGTTTGACTTTTCTTCACTTACTCATATTATTTTAATGAGCATTTACTTTTTAGTATTACCCCTAACTTGCTCACCATAAATTGACTGAGTCCAGTTGTTGAAACACACATGTGTGAGGTGTCAAGCTAATACAGTTTTAATCTTGCTACCATTAGCTAGCAGGCAGTCAGCATTACCAGGAACATTCAGTGATGTACATGCCTCTGCTGACACTTGTGTGACAAATGCCATGCAGCCTTTGGTGCTCTTGGAAAACTAGGCTTGCCTAATTTCCTTGTTTTATTGTTTACTCATTTACTTATTTCTACTGCAAAACCAATACAAATAAACTCTCAGTGATGGATTTATGGCTTATTAAAAGTCATAACTATGTTCTTAGTTACTTGAATACGCTAACATTTGAGGTATATAGGGTTGTCATTGGATGGACTGCTGCAGTTTCTGGCTCAGTACAACCCCTTTGTTACTACAGTATATACAGTATATTATGCAGATTATGAAGGCAAAAAAGAGCATCTATACAATGTGTACAATGATACACAACCTGTCTTGTTGCTGATCTCTCCTTCAGCACATGGTATACAGTCAAAACAGCAAACAGGCCTTCGTTTGTGTACAGCTTTTCTGGTGCCTGGGGGACAGCTTTCACTGCACAAAGACACTGGTAGCTAGCAAGACAAAAAAAAAAAAAGATACGTGTAAATCTCATGTTATATTTTAAAATTACCAGCTATGCAAATGCCACAATACTGCAGTCTACTGGTTTCCTTAATTCCTTCACAGTTCTGTGTGAACTGGAGATGAGGTAAGATGAGGTGAGGGAGTGCTAATTATACCTGTGTCTGTCCTCCAACCCAGCTGATATTTCTGCTCATTCTGAACTCCTGTCCTCTTGGCCTGGATGAGTCATAATGTCCCACCGTGACAAAATCCAAAGTGCCATCCTTCATATACTGCCAGTTTATGAGTTCATAGACAGCTGGAGGGTCACCATTAGAATCAAATGAAACCTTAAAGCCGTTCTTTGTGGTAAAGTTCACTAGTTTCAGCTGTTTGAGTATCTGCAGAAAGAGTTTCTTGAAATGTCATGGCACAGTGTGACTTTATCTTAACATGGAGTATATATTTTACTTGGAAACCACAACTACTGATGAATACATTATTCATATAATCATGAATGCCCATATATATATATATATATATATATATATATATATATATATATATATATATATATATATGCATCCTCATAAGATTAAAGCTTTTCAATGAAGCAATTTTATACCTGCCATGGTGCAAATTTGATATTCTTGTCACACTGTGTGTCATTGCAGATTAGTTCATGAATTGCATGTGCTATGGCATATGCTGCTTTGTAAACCATGTTAGTGACACGCAACTGAGACGTGTCTAAGTATGGGTTCTGGAGTGTGTCAATGTCTTCACTACCATCACATTCTCGCACACCTTCTGTGATGTCTGTTTGCTTTTTAAGATAACAATTGAATGAGCTTTCCCAAAATTCTGTTAACAGGGGCGATTTTAGTGCTTGGGCTGGAGTGAGGTCTAAAAGGAACTCTCGAAGGCCAGGAATAACTGATTTGGGAACACCAAACCCTATTGCACCAGCACACATGTCATACCGCAGAAAGTCAGGATCAGTGATCCATGTTTCACTCCCAATCCACTGAAGTGGAGGTGGTGGCTGTCGTGCCAGTTCTTCTAAGAGAAATCTCATGTCTCCTGTGCTCATAAATGCAATTATAACCCGAGCTGTTGATCTGCGGATCACATTTGCTACTCTCTCCAATTTACTGGGTGACTGTGTTCGGTAATAGACCTCAGAATACTCCACACATATCCCTTCCTCTTGCGCAGCCTTCAGGAATGACGCCATTCCATTATTTCCATAGTCTGTGTCACTGCGCACGGCTCCAATCCACATCCAACCAAAATGCTTGACCATTTTTGCCAGTGCACCTGCTTGGTGGTGGTCACTAGGTATTGTCCGAAAGAAGGCAGGATACTGGCGCTTCTCACTGAGACAGGCACAGGTTGCATAGTGACTCACCTGAAATTCAGACAGTGTAAGAGAAAAGACAAGAAAATAGAAAGTGATGTAAATAACTTTATTCAACCTTTTTTTCCCATTACTAGTCATAATAGTGTGCATTTCTGTGTTATTGCTTGCATACATAACACTGCATAGGCTACAACAAAAAAATAATCAGAATATAGTAAATATGAGCCATTATTTTAACCTGGGTTATTCTAAAAAGACCGAGCAATCTAGCTATACTGATTGAGGGCGTTGAAGAAGAATCTCCTATGACAGCTGTTACTGCAGCAACTGCAGATTTTGAACAGGAATTAGTGTTGTTAAAATCTGACTCAAAACCATTCGCAAGCTGAAATGCAATTTTTGTTGCCATGGGCACACTGGAACATGAATCATATATCTGGTATCCTAATGTGATCCCTGGGAGGAGATCTGTTCTGTTGTTGATCTCATGGATGGTAAACTCCATAGCACGGGCAAAGCGCAGTTCCCTGAAATCCATGCTGTTAAGACAGAGTAAGATATAAAAACAATATGATATAAAAGCTAAATTATAGCACCTGGTATTTTTGCATTTTCATGATAATCACATAATTAATTAATTAATTAATGACAGAATAATTGGATTTTCTATATATACTTCGAAGAAAATCCCTTATTCTGTGTTGTTCAGCTAACACACAAACCTTCCAGAGCACTGTAGCTGTGATGGCAACGTGGTGTAGGTAATTTGTTCTGATTTTGTGTGGTAATGAATAGTGAAAATCCCTCCAATGACAAAGTCTCCATTCATAAATATACCAGGTTGCTGAGGAAGACTCCATAGCCTGCAGCTGACTGTGTTAGCTTGACATGCTGCATAGTTGAGCACAGTTATCCACAGAACTGGTACTAATAGCATCAGACTGGAAAATAACTGCATTGCTGAATCTGTGGTTCCCAGTACTCTTAAGACCAGTAACCTCCTTTGCAATGCTTTAAATAGTTTTCTTGCTATGTTGTATTGGGAGCATGGGGAGTGGTTATGTTTTCATCAATCAAAATAATGGAGATTGTTAAGATACAACTGCAGGACAATAGTTGATGTAATGATTTATATAATTTGTTAAAGAGCATTATACATATCATGGGACATTTCAGGGCAGAATTTTACTGTGAGGTATTTAAAGATGTCTTTTGTTAAAGCTATTCCCTTTGGTCCATCAAGCTCAGTGCCTGACTAATCCACCTCAGCATTTTGGGGCCATTTAAGCCGTCAACTAAAGCTATACCTGTATATTTTTTTTCTATATATGTTTCCCAAAATTTTATTAATTCACACCACCGCTTCTTTACAGTAGTTGCAGTCAAGACAAAATCATACATACAGTACATGAGTTTCCCAACTTTCTTGTCATTGCTCTCTATCAAGTTCTGTAGGAAAATGTCTTGTAGGTAACAGTACAGGATGATTTGTGCATTTGGCAATTTATAATATAAAATATCATTTAATCAAAGGTCATTATATGCAAGGCCATTTATCAATAGAGGTATTTCTCAAGTGCAATCAGGCCAAGTGAAAAAGTGCATAGATTAGACCTGTTTCATTAATATCCTTTACCACTGGTCTGCAGCCTCACTGACATCAACCTAAGGCAGCACATTCAGCCCACAGCTCTGCCATGGCTGCAGACCCTTCACCTGCTACTGGTACCACCATGGCCTCCAGGTCCTGGCTATTGCCAACACACTGCTTGGACATAATTGTAACTCCTGTTCCTCTGCCAGCAGATGTCACCAGAGCTCCAGTGCAAAACATACCATTATGTCATGGGGGCTTCCTTTCTTTTCTTGCCACAGAAGCAGTGTGCTATGAATGAGGTTCTGTCACAGTGTACCTGTAACACTCTCAAGGCTCTTGGGAAATGAGGACATGGGAGACAGGTTTGACAACTCAAGGTGTGATTTATTTTGAATTTAAAGATCAGTTTTCAGTTACTTTATTTCACTCTCACACATGTGGACATACGTGGACATACATATGGTGCTGGATAGCTCAACTCTCTCTCTCTCTCTCTCTCTCTCTCTCTTTCTAGTTACTGGCTTCTCCCTGAAAGAAAACAAAATATGCACATAAGTAAAATGCCAGTAATCAAACACAAGTGAAACTCATCACGTTACCTGTTGATTCTACCTGATTCCACAGTGCCTACAGCTGATGCTCAATCACACCCAACTGCCACATACCCCCACCACCTGACTCAGGCAGAGGAGCCATCCAGCCTGCAGCCAACTCCCTCCCAGCAGGAGAAACAATCTATCACCACTATCTGTGCCCCAGCCCTGTGGATCACTTCAAACTTGAAGGGCTGAAGAGCTAGATACCAATGAATGATCTATGCATTGGCATCCTTCATGTGGTGGAGCTGTACATGCAGTGGAGCTCTCCCACACAGAGCTTGCAGCTGATGTATTTGCAGCTTCTCCCCTTCCACCACCTGGGACAAAGTGGTCCCTAGCCCTCTGTCCAATATGTCAGTCTGCAAGAAAAAATGAAGAGAAAAGTCAGGTGAATGCAACAGCAGGCCCACACACAAAACCTCTTTAACCTGGCCAAAGCCCTTTCAGATGGCTCCATCCATCTGGTGGCCCCTTTTAGGCTGCACTTGCTGCAATCTTTTCAATTTGGGGATGCACCTGTCAAGATACCATACTTCCAACCACCCAATTGCATACTTCCTTTAGTTTGCTCTGAGTCCCACATGTCTCAAAGATCTCAGGACAGCCCTCAGACATTATAAATGCTGCTGCCAATCACTGCTGTAAATAATGATGTTATCTAAATAAGCAGCGGCATATGCACTGTGTGGGTGGAGGATTTTGCACGAGTTATTGAAATATTGCTGGGGCTCCAAACAAGCCATACTGTACATAATGATGACAAATTGATCTAAACTGAACAGAGTGGAAAAGGCTGGTTTTTGTTTTTCCTTGGGATAATGGGGTCAAGGGAACCTGCCAGTATCCCTTCATCAAATCCAGTGTTGAGTAAAAGCGAACTGCACCTAACTGATCAAGTAGTTCATCAATGTATCAGATATACATCAAATTTAGACACCATGTTGACTTTTTGAAAGTTTACAAAGAACCAGACTGACCAGTTGGTTTTAAGAACAAAAACCACCAGCCTGCTCCAATTTGTCAGTCTCCTCAATTATCCCCATACAAGGCCAAGCCTTGAGTTCATCCTGAACTACTTTTTTTTTGTGTTCGGGGAGCCAATATGGGCAACTGCATACCACCACCCATGGAGGATTCTATGATGCTCCATGATATGGTGCTCTATGAGTCTAATTGGACTGGGCGAAGGCAAAAAACATATTAGAGTATTTTTCTTGCAACTTGGCAGCCTGTGCTCTCTGAGACAACGAGAGGTGGTCTCCACAGGGGAATAGGGTGAATTGGGCTGCATGTTTTAGACTTATCTCCAGTCCTAGCTCCTTCCTCTTGGGAACCAGCATTGCCAGAGCCACAGGATTATATTGGATTGGATGATCTTTTTTTGTTCCCAAGAGGCAATTTGGTTTGACAAACAGTAGTCACCACCAATACATACAATATAAATACGATATTATGAAATCCACAATACTTTAAATACTACATTGTTGCGTGACAGTTTCTGAACCCTTTAGAATTTTCTATATTTCTGCATAAATATGACCTAAAACATCATCAGATTTTCACACAAGTCCTAAAAGTAGATAAAGAGAACCCAGTTAAACAAATGAGACAAAAAACATTATACTTGGTCATTTATTTGTTGAGGAAAATGATCCAATATTGCATATCTGTAAGTGGCAAAAGTATGTGAACCTCTAGGATTAGCAGTTGATTTGAAGGTGAAATTAGAGTCAGGTGTTTTCAATCAATGGGATGGCAATCAGGTGTGAGTGGGCACCTTGTTTTATTTAAAGAACAGGGAACTATCAGAGTCTGATCAGCACAACAACAAGAAGAAAAACTTCTGAGGGAGTTTTTCCTTGCCACCGTCGCCACAGGCTTGCTAATTGGGGATAGATTAGGGATAAAATTAGCTCATGTCTTAAATCATTCAAATTCTGTAAAGCTGCTTTAGGTCTATGTCTATTGTTAAAAGCGCTATACAAACAAACTTGACATGACTTGACAACACATGTTTGTGGAAGTGTATCATAGCATGAACAAAGGAGTTTTCTGATAACCTCCGAAAACGCGTTGTTGATGCTCATCAGGCTGGAAAAGGTTACAAAACCATCTCTAAAGAGTTTGGACTCCACCAGTCCACAGTCAGACAGATTGTGTACAAATGGAGGAAATTCAAGACCATAGTTACCCTCCCCAGGAGTGGTCGCCCAACAAAGAGCGCTCCAAGAGCAAGGCATGTAATAGTCAGCGAGGTCACAAAGGACCCCAGGGTAACTTCTAAGCAACTAAAGGCCTCTCTCACATTGGCTAATGTTAATGTTCATGAGTCCACCATCAGGAGAACACTGATGTGCATGGCAGGGTTGCAAGGAGAAAGCCACTGCTCTCCAAAAAGAACATTGCTGCTCATCTGCAGTTTGCTAAAGATAACGTGGACAAGCCAGAAGGCTATTGGAAAAATGTTTTGTGGATGGATGAGACCAAAATAGAACTTTTTGGTTTAAATGAGAAGCATTATGTTTGGAGAAAGGAAAACACTGCATTCTAGCATAGGAACCTTATCCCATCTGTAAAACATGGTGGTGGTAGTCTCATGGTTTGGGCCTGTTTTGCTGCATCTGGGCCAGGACGGCTTGCCGTCATTGATGGAACAATGAATTCTGAATTATACCAGCAAATTCTAAAGGAAAATGTCAGGACATCTGTCCATGAACTGCATCTCAAGAGAAGGTGGGTCATGCAACGACCCTAAGCACACAAGTCATTCTACCAAAGAATGGTTAAAGAAGAATGAAGTTAATGTTTTGGAATGGCCAAGTCAAAGTTCTGACCTTAATCCAATGGAAATATTGTGGAAGGACCTGAAGCACGCAGTTCATGTGAGGAAACCCACCAACATCCCAGAGTTGAAGCTGTTCTGTATGAAGGAATGGGCTAAAATTCCTCCAAGCCGGTGTGCAGGACTGATCAACAGTTACCGGAAATGTTTAGTTGCAGTAATTGCTGCACAAGGGGGTCACACCAGATACTGAAAGGAAATGTTCATATACTTTTGCCACTCACAGATATATAATATTGGATCATTATCCTCAATAAATAACTGACCAAGTATAATATATTTTTGTCTCATTTGTTTAACTGGGTTCTCTTTATCTACTTTTAGGACTTGTGTGAAAATCTGATGATGTTTTAGGTCATATTTATGCAGAAATATAGAAAATTCTAAAGGGTTCACAAACTTTCAAGCATCACTGTATACTGGTGTCAAAGGCTCATTGATTTGCATTGGGCATGAAGGCTAGCCCACATGGTCCAATCCCACAGAAGAGCTACCGTCGCACAAACTGCTGAAAAAGTTAATTCTGAAACCTTTCTGTTTTAGCTAGCATCAACTTTTTCAGCAGTTTGTGCTACAGTAGCTTTTCTGTGTGATTGGAACCTATAGGCTAGCCTTTTGCTCCATGTGAATCAATGAGCCGTCAACACCCATGACCCTGTCACAGTCATCCTTCCTTGGACCACTTTTGGTATGTACTAACCCCTACATACCGGGAACACCCCAGAAGATGTGTCATTTTGGAGATGCTCAGACCCAGTCATTATCTAGCGATCACAATTTAGCCCTTGTTAAAGTCACACAGATCCTTATGCTTGCCCATTTTTCCTGCTTCCAACACATCAAGTTCAAGAAATGACTATGTTCGTGGGGGGGGGGGGGGGGGGGGAACAAGCTATTTTCAACCTTGGAAAAAATTAATTAAGGATTAGCTGGCTAATAGTTTAACTTTAGTAAGGACTTTATCCTGTACAGGGTATTGGTTGGGGAATTTTCCATACTGTTTTTTATTTATACTACTTTTGTGTAAATTTACACTGCAGACGTGATCTTCAGCCCAGGTTATAATAGCATTAATGGCATCAGGTGACATGATGTTTCCTTTAGTGGAAATATCATGACAGCCAAATGCTCAGAGTAATGCAACCTTTTCTCATTGAACACTAATTTTAGCAAGAATGTATTTGTTTTTATTTGAGAAAGAAAAGACACAATTATGATAATTTAAGTTTATTAGATATTATCATTTTCAAAATAGGGAAAATTCTTATATATAATGTTATTTCACGAATAATTCTACAGCCTTCCTATGTGTTTCCATGTTAATTAAATTGTATGTAATGGTGTCAAGGAGCTTTAGATGGTACTTTACCCATAACGTGCTTTTTGGTATTCTGATCTGGCCTAAAAACTATTACAAAACATTTTGGAGCAAAAATACAAATAATTAAACCAAAGCTTGAAGCTAGGATTGCAAATATTTCAACAGCTACAGTGAATTTTCCAGGAGAACTGACATAAGCTGGAATAAAGGTGATCCAAACTGCACAGAATATGAGCATGCTGAATGTGATGAATTTGGCTTCATTAAAGTTATCAGGCAACTTTCGAGCTAGAAAAGCTAAAATAAAACACAAAAGTGCAAGGACTCCTATATATCCCAGTACAGCCCAGAATCCTATAGCTGAACCTAAGCCACATTCCAAGATAATTCTTTCCTTGTAGTATTTTAGATTTTTGAAGGGGAAAGGTGGTGATATTTTTAACCAAACCACACAAATAAGTACCTGTATTAGAGTAAAAGAAAACACACTGAGTCTCTGTTGTGGAGGCCCAAACCATTTCATTACATTGCTACCTGGAAGAGTAGCCCTGAAAGCCATCAACACAACCAAAGTTTTCCCAAGAACACAGGAGATACAGAGGACAAAGGTGATTCCAAATGCTGTGTGGCGCAGCATACAGGACCACTCAGATGGTCGACCAATGAAAGTAAGTGAACAGAGGAAACATAATGTCAGAGAGAAGAGTAACAGAAAGCTCAGTTCAGAATTGTTGGCCCTAACAATAGGAGAGGTCCTGTGCTTGTAAAAGACCGCACCCACACACACAGCCATGAAGGCCCCAGTGATGGAGAACACTGTCAAGATGATGCCCAGAGTTTCACCCCAGGATAAGAACTCAACAGGTTTGGGGAGGCAGCTGTCTTGCTTGGTGTTGGGCCAAAACTCAGGAAGACAATGCAAACAATCCAATGAGTCTACAAGGTTAAAAAAGGAGAGAACCATTAAAAAGCACTTCTAGTGCCTTTAGCAGATAGAACATAACAAGGAATCAAAAAACTAGGTTATGACTAACATAAAAACAGAATCGAGCCATTCTTAAAGATAAACACGTTTTTGTAGAGCTTAACAGTGAAAATAAGATTTCAGGTGATTAGTTAACTAGTTACATTCTCTCTCTTCTCTCTCTCTTTCCCCACTATTGACAAAGCCTCCGCACCCACTACCTTTTTGTATCCTCCCCACAATTCAACTGCAACCAACCAAAGAATTTTTTGTGAGGGAAGGCCTGGCATGTTTTACAGTTCTACATTCATGGTTCATGTCATTTAGCAATACAGTATATACTGTGATACACAACCTGTCTTGTTACTGATCTCTCCTTCAGCACATGGTATACAGTCAAAACAGCAAACAGGCCTTCGCTTCTGTACAGCTTTTCTGGTTCCTGGAGGACAGCTCTCACTGCACACAGACACTGGCACCTAAGAAAGACAGCAGAGGAGGACCCAAGTGGAAATGTCTCATATGTTATATGAACCACCACATCCTGGACTTTGAGTGACATATGTAACATATTTTCCAGTGGAGTTTGAGAAACTGCTTTAGTCAGAGTACTTGCTTCACTATACCTCTGTCTGTCCTCCAAGCCAGGTGATATTTCTGCTCATTCTGAACTCCTGTCCTCTTGGTCTGAATGAGTCATACTGGCCTACTGTGATAAAATCCAAAACACCGTCCTTCTTAAACTGCCAGTTTATGAGTTCATAGACAGCTGGGGGGTCTCCATTAGAATCAAATGAGACCTGAAATCCATTTCCCGTCGTGAAGTTTACTTTTTTGAGCTGGTCAAATATCTGCAGGCAAAATTTCATGAAAATTCAAGGTAATTAGTTAAAAAGGTAATTAGTGGAATTTCTTGTCTTCATGCATTTGAGGTCATCAAACAGTAAATAGTAAATAGTAAATAATAAAAAATACAGTAAATAGCTCTATTCGACAACTATAATGTCAATAACTGCTCAACGAAATAAAGAGAAATGACAGTCCATAATTATTTTAAGAAATTAAGTGTCTAGAAAGAAAGAAAGAAAGAAAGAAAGAAAGAAAGAAAGAAAGAAAGAAAGAATGTGTATCCAAATCTTTATAAACTGGAACTTTATAATGAGGCATTTTACCTGCCATGGTGAAAATTTTATGTTCTTGTCGCACTGCGTGTCATTACAAATGAGTTTGTGGATGGCATGTGCTATGGCATATGTTGCTTTGTACACCATGTTAGTGATTCGCAACTGAGACGTGTCTAAGTATGGGTTCTGGAGCATGTGAAGGTCCTCACTGCCATCACATTCGCGTGTGCCCTCTGTTTTGTCAGCTCTCGATTTAAAGGAACAGCTGAAGGAGCGTTCCCAAAATTCTGTTAACAGGGGCGATTTCAATGCTTTAGCTGCAGTTAGATCTAAAAGAAACTCACGAAGGCCAGGAATAACTGATCGGGGAACGCCAAAGCCTATTGCGCCGGCGCACATGTTATACCGCAGAAAAGCAGGATCTGTGATCCACGTTTCACTTCCAATCCACTGAAGAGGAGGTGGTGGCTGTCGTGATAGCTCTTCTAAAAGAAGCCTCATGTCGCCTGTTGCCATAAACGCTATTATAACCCGGGCTGTTGATCCGCGGATCACTTTTGCCATTCTCTCTAGTTTACTGCGCGGCTGGGTCCGATAATAAGCCTCAGAATACTCTACACATATCCCCTCCATTTGCGCAGCCTTTAGGAATGATGCCATTCCATAATTTCCATAGTCTGTGTCGCTGCGCACTGCTCCAATCCACGTCCAACCAAAATGCTTGACCATTCTTGCCAGTGCAGCTGCTTGGTGTTGGTCACTTGGTATGGTTCTAAAGAAGGCAGGGTACTGATGCTTATCACTCAGACATGCGCAGGTTGCATAGTGACTCACCTGGAATTCAGGCAGTGCAAAAGAGAAGAAACATTAGCTGAATAGCTTGCTTTAATACTCTTTATTATTATTATTATTATTATTATTATTACCAGTGCTGATTTACTGTCATAGTTGGCTAAACTACTAGACCACAATTACATTGCAGCCTGTTTATTTAATGGTGCCATGCTCGGCAGACACATATAGATGAATAACTTTCACCTGTGGAATTCCAAAAAGACCGAGCACTCTGGCTATGCTTATTGACTGTGTGGAAGCAGAGTCTCCTATGACAGCTGTTACAGCAGCATCTGCAGACTCTGAACAGGAATTAGTGTAGTTAAACACCGGCTCCAAACCATTTGCAAGCTGAAATGCAACTTTTATTGCCATCGGTACAGTGGAGCATGAATCATGTATGTGGTATCCTAACTTGATGCCCGGTAGAAGATCTGTTCTGTTGTTGATCTCGTGGATGGTGAACTCCATGGCACGGGCAAAGCGCAGTTCCCTGAAATCCATGCTGGTAGGAAACAATGAGGCAGGTAGGTAGGTAAATAAATAAACAAATACAATAAGACTATATTATACTTTATGTTCATTTTCAGCTATTGCTTTATATATATATATATATATATATATATATATATATATATATATATATATATATATATATATATATAGTCACTTTGTGATGCATAAACATAAATACCTGGCAATAATAATAATAATAATAATAATAATAATAATAATAATAATCCCTTATTTTCTTTGCTATGCATTTCACACATACCCAGAGCATTGTAGCTGTGATGGCAATCTGGTAAAGGCAATTTGCTCTAATCTTGTAGAGTCATGGATGGCAAAAATCCCTCCAAGTATGAAGTCCCCATTCATAAATACATCAGGTAACCTAGGGTTAGTCCACAACTTGCAACTAATCAGGCTAGCTTTACATGCTACAGGGTTGAGCACAGTTATCCACACATTTGACACAAATAGCATTAGACTGGAAAAGAGCTGCATGGTAGTATTTGCAGGGCCTGGCACTCTGTCGGCCAGGACAGCTTCTTCACATTGCTTTAAATAGCTATCTTGCTTCAGTGCACTGGAATAGTGGGTGTGAATTGGTCACAAGGGGTGTGGTTGTAGTCAATGTTTCTACCAAACAGCACAGGAAAATTATTCTTGTTCTGGCCTGTTTCATCATGATGATGCATTATGAAAGCATAAATTATATTCATTTTCATCACTAGTGTAAACCTTACCAGAATAAGCAAATCGACAATGAATGAATGATTATTTATACTTATGTAATTTAATTTAAGATGATTCAACTCTTGTTTCTTTCTGATTCTCACCATCTACCACCCCAAATCAGAAAAAGTTGGGACAGTATGGAAAATGCAGATGAAAAGAAGAAAGTGGTGAATTTGAAATTGACTTTGACTTGTATTTCATTGCAGATGGTATAAACCCAAGATATTTCATGTTTTGTCTGGTCAACTTCATTTTATTTGTTAAAATATATCCATTCCTGCATTTCAGGCCTGCAACACATTCCAAAAATATTGGTACGGGACAATTTAGGGCTAGAAGTGAGGTAAAACAATTAAATAATGATGTGATTTGAAACAAGTGATGTAATCAGGTAATTCTAATCATGATTTGGCATAAAATCAGTATCTAAGAAAGGCCTAGTCTTTGAGGAGCAAAGCCAGGATGTAAGGATCTCCAGTTTGTCAACAAATGCATGAGAAAATTATTGAAATGTTTAAAAAGGATGTTTTTCAATGAAAGATATGAAGGGATTTGGATCTTTCACCCTCTACTGTACAGAAAATCATTAAATGATTCAAGGAATCAAGGGATTTGGAGCAACATATGCTGCATTGAAGATGATGTCCCTGCTGGCCTGGACAAGTACCAGTTTGCCTATAAAACCAACAGGTGCACTGAGGACACCATCTCCCTCATGCTCCACACTGTACTGACTCACCTGGAGAACCCTGACACCTACGTGAGGATACTGTTCATTGACTTCAGCTCGGCCTTCAACTCTGCCAATCTGAGCAATCTGGTCAACAAGCTGCTGTCTCTGGGCCTGGACCACCACCTCTGTGGCTGGATTAAGGACTTCCTCTCCAACAGACCACAGCATGTGAGACTTGGAGACCTCATCTCATCCAACACCATCTTAAACACTGGCACCCCCCAAGGCTATGTTCTTAGTCCACTCTTTTACTCACTCTTCACACAGGACTGTTCTCCCATTCATAACTCAAACCAAATATACAAGTTTGCAGATGACACAGCTGTGGTGGGGTTGATAACCAACAGCGATGAAGCAGCCTACAGAGAGGAAGTCCAGGCCCTCACATCTTGGTGTCAGAACAATGACTTGCTCCTCAACACCAACAAAACAAAGGAGCTTGTCATTGACTTCAGAAAGCAACCGGATAAAACAAATGCCAGCCTGGTGATCTCTGTGGAGAAGATGGAACAGGTGGGTAGCTTCAAGTACCTTGGTGTTCACCTCTCAGAGGACCTGACATGGGGAGTGAACACTAGAGGTGGTGAAGAAGGCCCAGCAGAGACTCTTCTTCCTGCAATCCCTGAGAAAAACTGGGCTTTCACAGAAGCTCCTCACCAACTTCTACCAATGCACCATACAAAGTGTTCTGAGCTATGGATACATAGTGTGGTTCTCCAGCTGCATCTCAGAGGAGAGGAAAGATCTGCAGCGGATCATCAGGACTGCATCAAAAATCATTGGTATCCCTCTCCAATCCCTGGAACAGATCTACTCTGCCAGGCTGAGAAACAGAGCCACAAAGATTAGGACTGACTGCACTCACCCCAGACAATGTCTTTTTGATACCCTTCCCTCTGGCAGGCTTAGGGTCATAAAGTCAAAAACAGCAAGACACCAAAATAGCTACTTCCCCAGGGCTGTAAAAGCTCTGCTGGAGGCCTGATCCAGACTTGGACTCACACTCTGCACCTTACTGTGTTTGGCTACATTGAATAATTACATACTGCAATTTATACTGCTGCTTATATGCCATTATGCTGCTTATATATATATATATATATATATATATATATATATATATATATATATATATATATATATATATATATATATATATATATATATATATATATATATATGGGGCGGCACGGTGGTGTAGTGGTTAGCGCTGTCACCTCACAGCAAGAAGGTCCTGGGTTCGAGCCCCGGGGCCGGCGAGGGCCTTTCTGTGTGGAGTTTGCATGTTCTCCCCGTGTCCGCGTGGGTTTCCTCCGGGTACTCCGGTTTCCCCCACAGTCCAAAGACATGCAGGTTAGGTTAACTGGTGACTCTAAATTGACCGTAGGTGTGAATGTGAGTGTGAATGGTTGTCTGTGTCTATGTGTCAGCCCTGTGATGACCTGGCGACTTGTCCAGGGTGTACCCCGCCTTTCGCCCGTAGTCAGCTGGGATAGGCTCCAGCTTGCCTGCGACCCTGTAGAAGGATAAAGCGGCTAGAGATAATGAGATGAGATGAGATGAGATATATATATATATATATATAAAACCCCGATTCCAAAAAAGTTGGGACAAAGTACAAATTGTAAATAAAAATGGAATGCAATGATGTGGAAGTTTCAAAATTCCATATTTTATTCAGAATAGAACATAGATGACATATCAAATGATTAAACTGAGAAAATGTATCATTTAAAGAGAAAAATTTGGTGATTTTAAATTTCATGACAACAACACAACTCAAAAAAGTTGGGACAAGGCCATGTTTACCACTGTGAGACATCCCCTTTTCTCTTTACAACAGTCTGTAAACGTCTGGGGACTGAGGAGTCAAGTTGCTCAAGTTTAAGGATAGGAATGTTAACCCATTCTTGTCTAATGTAGGATTCTAGTTGCTCAACTGTCTTAGGTCTTTTTTGTCGTATCTTCCGTTTTATGATGTGCCAAATGTTTACTATGGGTGAAAGATCTGGACTGCAGGCTGGCCAGTTCAGTACCCGGACCCTTATTCTACGCAGCCATGATGCTGTAATTGATGCAATATGTGGTTTGGCATTGTCACGTTGGAAAATGCAAGGTCTTCCCTGAAAGAGACGTCGTCTGGATGGGAGCATATGTTGCTCTAGAACCTGGATATGGACCCTTTTCACGTGACGTCACGACAAACGCGGCCGCCATTTTGGACATGTACTACCAGTAGTTTACCACAGCCAGCATTGAGGAACGGCAGCAAAGAAAGTGTTTATTTTCAGCAAGACTTCCATCATGCCACTATATTGTTGTGCACCTGGATGTAGTAACCATCAACAAACAAGGCAAGGGTTATCATTTTATCGGATCCCGACAGAGAAGATGGATAGCGGCCATTAACAGATTGGCAGCCCTCGGCATACCAGCGCTTGTGTAGTGACCACTTTGTTGGAGGTAAGACGAATAAAATTAGCCAGAAAAGGCATTACATTGCTGTTAACATTCTGTGGCGGCGAGTGTGTAACCAAATAGGCTAAAATAACCCATTGTAACCTCTTTGTTCTTCTGTAGTAGCTATTAGCTAACGACATTAGCTAGCGTTGTGTTCCTTTGCTGTTGGTAGACTGTAGGACAGATCAGAGGCAGTGTCCTACAAACAGCGCTTAATTTGAGGGGGAGCAAGCCGGAGCGCGCTCCGGAACCTCGGGCGTTGGCTCCGGCAGCTATTTACACTGGATCCGGTGAGCCGACACCTCTCTTGACTATGTAACAAAAAAAAACGATTGTCTTTAGGCTTGCCATCCTTCCACTTGCGAGTGGTAAGTGATCTGCGCTGGGATCACACACACAGCGGCTCAGTCCCGAATCGTGGCTCGTGCACTTCACTCGCGCGCTGTGTGAGCTGCGCTGGGTCGGAGTGCGCACCCTCCAGAGGGCACTCGCTGTTCAGGGCGGAGTGATTTGGAGCGCAGGATGCCTGCGGAGCCGAGCGTATTGGTGTTGCTGTGTGCACACTAATCGCTTTTAATAACGTTAATCTGATGATCCGCTGATACGGTCTAATGTAAACATGGGCTAAGTGCTCAAAGCAAGAGGAACATGTATTTGTCTCTTAAATCCAGGCCGTTCCCTGTAATCTGTAACACTGGGTTGGAGAAAGTAATGGCAAATAGTGAGTGCACAAACCATAGAAGGTAAACTGTACACAGCGCCAGGGCAGTGTGATGGTATGTCTACTTTTAGATTGTGTTAGTTTATCAATGAACACACTCGTCACTTGATGAGTTTCACGTCTTTACGACGGATACTTAAATGTGTGTTAGGTATTATTGTTGCAGTCTAAGCAGTCATTGTAGCAGCTAGATGAGCGAGAACCGAAAGGGTCTGTGCCATAAACCGTTATTTCTGTACGGCGTTGCTAATGTGTCGTTACTGTTGTTTATTTCTCCCTCTGCTCGCCCTGTAAATGCCCTACGTCGCTGGATAGCGAAGGTGTTTTCTGCATCTCGCTCCTTTTTCTTGTATGTTCTCCGTTTGTCGCCTTCCTCGCATTCAAACCAATTCGAGCCGAAGTCCGCTACATGTCCAAAATGGTGGTCGCGTTTACGAAGGTCACGTGACTGAAAAGGGTCTATACCTTTCAGCATTGATGGTGTCTTTCCAGATGTGTAAGCTGCCCATGCCACACGTACTAATGCAACCCCATACCATCAGAGATGCAGGCTTCTGAACTGAGTCCTGATAACAACTTGGGTCGTCCTTCTCCTCTTTAGTCTGAATGACACGGCGTCTCTGATTTCCATAAAGAACTTCAAATTTTGATTCGTCTGACCACAGAACAGTTTTCCACTTTGCCACAGTCCATTTTAAATGAGCCTTGGCCCAGAGAAGACATCTGCGCTTCTGGATCATGTTTAGATACAGCTTCTTCTTTGAACTATAGAGTTTTAGCTGGCAACGGCGGATGGCACGGTGAATTGTGTTCACAGATAATGTTCTCTGGAAATATTCCTGAGCCCATTTTGTGATTTCCAAGCATGCCTGTATGTGATGCAGTGCCGTCTAAGGGCCCGAAGATCATGGGCACCCAGTATGGTTTTCCGGCCTTGACCCTTACGCACAGAGATTCTTCCAGATTCTCTGAATCTTTTGATGATATTATGCACTGTAGATGATATGTTCAAACTCTTTGCAATTTTACACTGTCAAACTCCTTTCTGATATTGCTCTACTATTTGTTGGTGCAGAATTAGGGGTATTGGTGATCCTCTTTCCCTCTTTACTTCTGAGGGCTGCTGCCACTCCAAGATGCTCTTTTTATACCCAGTCATGTTAATGACCTATTGCCAATTGACCTAATGAGTTGCAATTTGGTCCTCCAGCTGTTCCTTTTTAGTATCTTTAACTTTTCCAGCCTCTTATTGCCCCGTCCCAACTTTTTTGAGATGTGTTGCTGTCATGAAATTTCAAATGAGCCAATATTTGGCATGAAATTTCAAAATGTCTCACTTTCGACATTTAATATGTTGTCTATGTTCTATTGTGAATACAATATCAGTTTTTTGAGATTTGTAAGTTATTGCATTCCGTTTTTATTTACAATTTGTACTTTGTCCCAACTTTTTTGGAATCGGGGTTGTATATACTGCTGTGATCTGAGCCCTCAAACAGTGTTTCATTGTATAGTAATGTGCAATGACAATAAAGAATCTATGTCTTTTCCAGGTATATTTAAACAAGACAATGCAAAACAAATTTTTGACCTTTTTTGGCACCCTATATTTCACCTTTTTTATATATATACTTTTGAGGTAGTCACCTGGAATGCTTTTCAATTAACAGGCCTGCCTTGTCAAAAGTTAATACGTGGAATTGTTTGCCTTCTTAATGCATTTGAGATCAAACTACTACATAACAAAAATACAGTAAATATCCCTATTCGAAAACTGTAGATGTCCATATTTTGTCAAGAACCTCTCAACTAAGTAAAAAGAAACAATAGTTCATCATTACATGAAGCCATGAAGTGTCTTTTAATTCATCAAAAATAAAGGAAAAAAAAACAGTGAATAAGACAGTGTGTCTATATTTTTCACTTGTACTGTACAACCCCAATTCCAAAAAATAAAAATAAAAAATGGGATATTGTGTAAACTGTAAATAAAAACAGAATGTGAAAATTTGCAAATCATGGAAACCCTATATTAGACAGAACCTTACAGAACAGCTCTGGGATGTTGGTGGGTTTCCTCACATGAACTGCTTGCTTCAGGTCCTTCCACAATATTTCCATTGGATTAAGGTCAGGACTTTGACTTGGCCATTCCAAAACATTAACTTTACTCTTCTTTAACCATTCTTTGGTAGAACGACTTGTGTGCTTAGGGTTGTTGTCTTGCAGCATGACCCACCTTCTTTTGAGATTCAATTCATAGACAGATGTCCTGACATTTTCTTTTAGAATTGGCTGGTATAATTCAGAATTCATTGTTCCATCAATGATGGCAAGCCGTCCTGGCCCAGATGCAGCAAAACAGGCCCAAACCATGATACTACCACCACCATGTTTCCCAGATGGGATAAGGTTCTTATGCTGGATTGCAGTGTTTTCCTTTCTCCAAACATAATGCTTCTCATTTAAATCAAAAAGATCTATTTTGGTCTCATCCATCCACAAAACATTTTTCCAATAGCCTTCTGGTTTCACTGGCGAGTGGCCTTGTGGTTAGCGTGTCCGCCTCTCGATCAGGGGCTTGTGATTTCTACTCATGGTTGGGTCATACCAAAGAAAATCATAAAAATGGTGCCTACTGCTATCTGGCAAGGCACACTGCAATATAGATGCGAGTGGGGAGTCAAACTCTCATGGTTACCAGAGGACTAGCCCCCCACTGTAACCCTAGCTATGTAATATGGACCCTTTTCACGTGACGTCACGACAAACGCGGCCGCCATTTTGGACATGTACTACCAGTAGTTTACCACAGCCAGCATTGAGGAACGGCAGCAAAGAAAGTGTTTATTTTCAGCAAGACTTCCATCATGCCACTATATTGTTGTGCACCTGGATGTAGTAACCATCAACAAACAAGGCAAGGGTTATCATTTTATCGGATCCCGACGGAGAAGATGGATAGCGGCCATTAACAGATCGGCAGCCCTCGGCATACCAGCGCTTGTGTAGTGACCACTTTGTTGGAGGTAAGACGAATAAAATTAGCCAGAAAAGGCATTACATTGCTGTTAACATTCTGTGGCGGCGAGTGTGTAACCAAATAGGCTAAAATAACCCATTGTAACCTCTTTGTTCTTCTGTAGTAGCTATTAGCTAACGACATTAGCTAGCGTTGTGTTCCTTTGCTGTTGGTAGACTGTAGGACAGATCAGAGGCAGTGTCCTAC
This sequence comes from Neoarius graeffei, assembly GCF_027579695.1. Classification (NCBI taxonomy): domain Eukaryota; kingdom Metazoa; phylum Chordata; class Actinopteri; order Siluriformes; family Ariidae; genus Neoarius; species Neoarius graeffei. Next base: position 91,549,630 of record NC_083574.1, on the reverse strand, counting down.
AAACAGCGCTTAATTTGAGGGGGAGCAAGCCGGAGCGCGCTCCGGAACCTCGGGCGTTGGCTCCGGCAGCTATTTACACTGGATCCGGTGATCCGACACCTCTCTTGACTATGTAACAAAAAAAAACGATTGTCTTTAGGCTTGCCATCCTTCCACTTGCGAGTGGTAAGTGATCTGCGCTGGGATCACACACACAGCGGCTCAGTCCCGAATCGTGGCGCGTGCACTTCACTCGCGCGCTGTGTGAGCTGCGCTGGGTCGGAGTGCGCACCCTCCAGAGGGCACTCGCTGTTCAGGGCGGAGTGATTTGGAGCGCAGGATGCCTGCGGAGCCGAGCGTATCCGTGTATTGGTGTTGCTGTGTGCAGACGAATCGTGTATTGGTGTTGCTGTGTGCACACTAATCGCTTTTAAAAACGTTAATCTGATGATCCGCTGATACGGTCTAATGTAAACATGGGCTAAGTGCTCAAAGCAAGAGGAACATGTATTTGTCTCTTAAATCCAGGCCGTTCCCTGTAATCTGTAACACTGGGTTGGAGAAAGTAATGGCAAATAGTGAGTGCACAAACCATAGAAGGTAAACTGTACACAGCGCCAGGGCAGTGTGATGGTATGTCTACTTTTAGATTGTGTTAGTTTATCAATGAACACACTCGTCACTCGACGAGTTTCACGTCTTTACGACGGATACTTAAATGTGTGTTAGGTATTATTGTTGCAGTCTAAGCAGTCATTGTAGCAACTAGATGAGCGAGAACCGAAAGGGTCTGTGCCATAAACCGTTATTTCTGTACGGCGTTGCTAATGTGTCGTTACTGTTGTTTATTTCTCCCTCTGCTCGCCCTGTAAATGCCCTACGTCGCTGGATAGCGAAGGTGTTTTCTGCATCTCGCTCCTTTTTCTTGTATGTTCTCCGTTTGTCGCCTTCCTCGCATTCAAACCAATTCGAGCCGAAGTCTGCTACATGTCCAAAATGGTGGTCGCGTTTACGAAGGTCACGTGACTGAAAAGGGTCTATAGGCGAGAGGCTGAGGGCTATGAAACTGAGATCAGTGCCGCCAAACTCGCCATGTATGGTGCAGGAAGGACTTTGACTTTTTGACTTTGACTTCTAGTTTGTCCATGTGATCTTTAGCAAACTGCTGATGAGCAGCAATGTTCTTTTTGGAGAGCAGTGGCTTTCTCCTTGCAACCCTGCCATGCACACCATTGTTGTTCAGTGTTCTCCTGATGGTAGACTCATGAACATTAGCCAGTGTGAGAGAGGGCTTCAATTGCTTAGGAATTACCCAGGAGTCCTTTGTGTCCTCACCGGCTATTACACGCCTTGTTCTTGGAGTGATCTTTGTGGGTCGACCACTCCTGGGGAAGGTACTGTAACAATGGTCTTGAATTTCCTCTATTTGTACACAATCTGCCTGACTGTGGATTGGTGGAGTCCAAACTCTTTAGAGATGGTTATGTAACCTTTTCCAGTCTGATGAGCACCAACAACGCTTTTTCCGAGGTCCTCAGAAATCTCATTTGTTCGTGCTGTGATACACTTCTACAAACATGTGTTGTGAAGATCAGACTTTGATAGATCCCTGTTCTTTAAATAAAACAGGGTGCCCACTCACACCTGATTGTCATCCCATTGATTGAAAACACCTGACTCTAATTTCACCTTCAAATTAACTGCTAATCCTAGAGTTTCACATACTTTAGCCACTCACAGATATGTAATATTGGATAATTTTCCTCAATAAATAAATGACCAAGTATAATATTTTTGTTTCATTTGTTTAACTGGTTTCTCTTTATCTACTTCTAGGACTTGTATGAAAATCTGATGATGTTTTAGGTCATATTTATGCAGAAGTATAGAACATTCTAAGGGGTTCACAAACTTTCAAGCACCACTGTATATCAGATATATTCCATTCAGGTAGCATGATATTTAACTCATCTTCAACTCATTCAATATCATACTAGCTGATTGGACTATATCTGAAATACCACTCAACACCAGCCAATATTTAAATATTTCACTCAAATCGGCAATGTATTTTGTATGAAAAATGCAAGTTTTTCAACACAAGAAGATAAACTTCATATCTTTAAGCCAACATGTGATTTTCTTTTTATTGTATAGACACATTCACAAGCAAAAAGTATTCAGATTTATCAAAACATTTCAATGATTTCCTCACGACTGACATACAGAGATTTATGTCACGGTTTGGAATCTCCATGTCCCAGGTGGAGCTTGTATGAAAAATACGAGTGGTGTATTTTCCAGCGAAACACTCGTATCCATATGTTATATGTTCCATATGCTATTTCATACTTTTGATGTCTTTAATATTGTTTCAGAGTGTAGAACATCTTCAAAATACAGGAAAAAAAAAATCTATGAATGAGTAGGTGTGTCTAAACTTTTGATTGGGACTATATGTTTGACAATCCTGGGTTAAAATTTCATCACAAAGCATGTAGGGTACACTTTGATAGAACCTCATTCACAGCTCACTGCTCCCATGGTATAAAAAGAGAGGAAACCCCCATGGCAGAATACACATGAGGTGTGGTGGCATCTGCTGGCAGAAGGACAGGAGTACAATGAAGTTCACAGCAGTGTGTGTGTGTGTGTGTGTGTGTATGAAAAAAATACAATTCCATACCTGATATAGAAAGTAATGGAGAATTAAAATCAGCTGCTTGTTATTTTGATTTGTTAAACCAAGCATAAACATATTAAATGCCAATTTGTATAAAGGGTCATTTTATTTCAGCATTGCTTTCAGTAATGGACAACACCTAAAAGGTTTGTAAAACTCAGTGACACTAGACATGCCATGTACTATGTATAAGGTTGATGTAGTATTTTATTTATGAGTGCTTTCACATAGTTCTATTTAAAAGTTCTGTCCTCACTACTGTTAAACTGGACCTGTAAGGGATCTAGCTCCAAACTTTATCAGGGCTTTTTATGCTCACAAGTGGACTCAAAAGGGGACTCCATTTTCTTTCTGGAAATTTTAGCATTGATAGGTTCTCTGACCGGGCGGCACAGTGGTGTAGTGGTTAGCGCTGTCGCCTCACAGCAAGAAGGTCCTGGGTTCGAGCCCCGTGGCCGGCGAGGGCCTGTGAGGAGTTTGCATGTTCTCCCCGTGTCCGCGTGGGTTTCCTCCGGGTGCTCCGGTTTCCCCCACAGTCCAAAAACATGCAGGTTAGGTTAACTGGTGACTCTAAATTGACTGTAGGTGTGAATGGTTGTCTGTGTCTATGTGTCAGCCCTGTGATGACCTGGCGACTTGTCCAGGGTGTACCCTGGCTTTAGCCCGTAGTCAGCTGGGATAGGCTCCAGCTTGCCAGCAACCCTGTAGAACAGGATAAAGCGGCTAGACATAATGAGATGAGGTTCTCTGACCACTTTTGGTTCACATTGTAACAGCTGTGTAATTGGTTGCTTTTTGTGATGCTTACATTTACTAAAACTCTATGATTTGGATGAAAAACACAGCAGACCAAACAAATTTGAAATGAAATACCAAAAGTATTTTTGAAGATGAACCATCAAAATGAACTCATGTCCCAGAGCTACTGACTGTTTAGCTGATGTGAATGGTAGGGGTAGATGCACTACATATATTACACACATTTTATACTCATGGCATTATACAGTAACTAATATTTCTGTAACAGACACAACACTATTATTACTGCTGCCTAACAAGTTAAGCTATATACGGTAGCATAACTGCTACTGCAGCAGTAGCTATTAGCAAATTTGTCCTGTTGCTACCTAAAATGTAGACCTTAGTGTGGGACCATACAACCCCATTTGGTTTGGATTTTTTTTTCTTCTGTTAGGTGACAATAAATGCTATGTATGTACAGCTACCATCAGCATCTTTATATATGAAAACAAAATGTGTAGTAGACTGAGACCATTTTGTTTTCAGAATGCATAAATCAGTTGGAACACAAAATGAACATCAAATAAACCATACTCAGACCACCTCTGAAGGTGGGGTCCGAGTTAATTTGTTGCATTTACATATGCACAAATAATGATGAATCATCAATCTAAGATCACTTGGAACACTGAAATGGACCAAGTGTGAAAACATCCAAAGTTACTAGATCTTCATGTTTCCTATTTGAGTGACAATCTCAGTGATCTCTTGAATGTGCCTTACCCATAAGATGTTTCTTGGTATTCTGATCTGGCTTAAAAATAATTATGAAACATTTGGGAGCAAAAATGCAAATAATCAAACCAAAGCTTGAAGCCAGAATTGCAAATATTTCAACAGCTACAGTTAATTTCCCAGGAGAACTGACATAAGCTGGAATAAAGGTGATCCAAACTGCACAAAATATAAGCATGCTGAATGTGATGAATTTGGCTTCATTAAAATGATCAGGCAATTTTCGAGCTAGAAAAGCTAAAATAAAGCACAAAACTGCAAGGAATCCTATATATCCCAGTACTGCCCAGAATCCTATAGCTGAACCTAAGCCACATTCTAAGATAATTTTTTCTTTGTAGTGCTTTAGATTTTTGAAGGGGTAAGGTGGTGATATTTTCAACCAAAGCACACAAATAAGGACTTGAATGAGAGTAAAAGAAATTACACTGAGTCTTTGCTGTGGAGGCCCAAACCATTTCATTACATTACTACCTGGAAGTGTAGCCCTGAATGCCATTAACACTACTATTGTCTTTCCTAGAACACAAGAGATACAGAGGACAAAGGTGATCCCAAACGCTGTGTGACGCAATACACAGGACCACTCTGAGGGCCGACCAATGAAAGTAAGTGAACAGAGGAAACACAAAGTCAGAGAGAAGAGCAACAGAAAGCTCAGTTCAGAGTTGTTGGCCCTAACAATAGGAGAGGTCCTGTGCTTGTAAAAGACAACACCCACACACATAGCCATGAAGGCCCCAGCGATGGAGAATACTGTTAGGATGATGCCCAGAATTTCATCCCAGGAGAGAAACTCAACAGGTTTGGGGAGGCAAGTGTCTTGCTTAGCATTGGGCCAAAACTCAGGAGGGCAGCGTAAACAATCCAAAGAGTCTAGGAGGTTAAAAAGAGGCAGGTTAGAACTTCATAACAGAAGAACCATGATAACCATAACCTTATGAAATATTTTTCAGGGAATTAAGACGTCTCTCTACACTGTAAAAAAATTTAGTCAAGCTAACTTAAAAATGTAACGCAACCTGCTGCCAAAGGATTTTGAGTAAACTCAACTCCGGGCCAAATAGTTGTGCTGACTTGCTCTTTTAAGTCAACACAGATGAGTATTTTATGTTGACCTTACTTTATTTAGCAAGTTCAGTGCATTCAAATTGTGATGTTGAAATAAATTGAAATAATCATTCCAATTAACTTGGAAAAGCAAGTTGGCACAAAAAACATTAAGTTATCCTAAATTATTCTTTTTTTGGGGGCCTTTTTACCTTTATTGGATAGGACAGTGTAGAGACAGGAAAGAGAGGGATTGGGAAATGACCTTAGGTCAGAATCGAACCCAGGTCTATGGCATGGCGCCTTATCCACCTGAGCCATGATGCCCCTAAATGTACTTTTAAGTTCACATAGAAGAATATTTTATGTTGACTTGACTTGACTTTAGAAGTTCAGTCCAACAAATTGTTTAGTTGAAATAAATTGAAATAATAATGCCAATTAACTTAGAAGAGCAAGTTGGCACATCATGGTTCTAAGTTGAGTTTACTCAAAATCCTTTGGCAGCAGGTTGCGTTACATTTTTAAGTTGGCTTGACTATTTTTTTTTTACAATAATTTAGTGTGCATTCCATTTTTTAGTTAACACAAACCTCTCAACACTTAAGTTCTACTTCACTTTGCCTATTATTACACAAACAGAAACAAATACCGACATACAAGGAGGGAATTCCCTGGCCTCTGTTGAGGAAAGCTTAGTCTATACTCCTATACAATGTCTCGTGTCAGTTTCCATGGACTTCTCACTCCACCTGACCATTGAAACTTTCGAACTTGTGAAGTGCGCATGCGCAGTGGCATCGGTTAAGGGGCGTCAATCAGCACTTGAATATATAAGTTCACTTAACTTAATTTTCCAATTCCTATGAACTTGTGGCGAAGGAAAGGGGTCTCAACTATTTTTTTTTAAGTTACTTGAACAATTAGAAGGGAAATTTGTTCATTCAACTTAGAATCCTTTTTTCACTCAACAATTTTGCAAGTTACATTTTTTACAGTATAACAAAAATCTTTGAAAAATCTTGTATTTCTGATTCAATTTTGCTTTCTGGACAAAATGGCCTTTTGAGTATTTTCAATGTTTCTTTCACATAACAACTTCGCATAACTCTTTGATTTAAAAAAAAAATGCATCATTTAAATTGAAAAAAAAAAAAGTTAAAAAAGGATTACAGACATAAGAGGAGGACATTGCACTGGGCTTGGGTTGCTCCAGTACAACATTTCTGTTAGTATACATTTTTGTGCATTATTCATATTTGTGCAGGTAGCTAATCAAAGAAATAACTAAGACAGATTTTGTAGTATGTATAGATACAGAACCTGTTTTGTTACTGATCTCTCCTTCAGCACATGGTATACAGTCAAAACAGCAGGCTGGCCTTCTCTTCTGTACAGCTTTCCGAGTGCCTGGAGGACAGCTCTCACTGCACACAGATACTGGTACCTGAAAAAAAAAAAAAATTTTATATATATCATATTAAAATTTCATCCATAACATATGCCAATACTAAAAAAAAAAAAAGCCTTCATGGACAGAATCAGATCTGTGAAAAACAATAATGGGATAAGGGTGTCTTTTCATACACACAGAATTTGATATGTCCTGCTTTATAGTCAGCTGGGTTGTTATACAGCACCTCAGTCTGTCCTCCAACCCAGTTGATATTTTTGCTCATTCTGAACTCTTGGCCTTTTGGCCTGGAAGAGTCATACTGGCCCACTGTGACAAAATCCAAACCACCATTTTTCTTAAACTGCCAGTTTATGAGTTCATAGACAGCTGGAGGGTCTCCTTTAGAATCAAATGAGACGTGAAAACCATTATTTGTAGTGAAGTTCACTCGTTTGAGCTGATGGAATATCTGCAGAAATAAATGAATGAAAATAAGTTGAAAACACAGCCTAAAATTTTCAGTATAGACAATACAATTCAATACAATTCATATGTTGCTCACAACTACTGTGAAATATATTATTAAGAATATCACTTTATGTTCAAGATCTATAATATAAATATTAACATGTGCAAGTAAGACAGGAAATATTTAATCTTATTTTATTAAGCAGGTAAGCTGGAGATTATGACTGTATACCTGCCATGGTGAAAATCGAATGGTCTTATCACATTGGGTGCCATTACAAATCAGACCATGGATGGCATATGCTATGGCATATGTTGCTTTGTACACCATGTTAGTGATGCGCAACTGAGTTGTGTCTAAGTATGGGTTCTGGAGAGTGTGAATGTCCTCACTGCCATCACATTCTCGCATGTCTCCTGAGCCACCTGTTTGACCTTTAAGGTTACAGCTAAATGAGCTTTCCCAAAATTCTGTTAATAGAGGTGATTCTAATGCTTTGCTTGGAGTGAGGTTTAGAAGAAACTCATGAAGGCCTGGAATAACTGACCGGGGAACACCAAACCCTATTGCAGCAGCACACATGTTATACCGCAAAATATCAGGATCTGTGATCCATGTTTCACTTCCAATCCACTGAAGCAGAGGTGGGGGCTGTCGTGAAAGCTCTGCTAAAAGAATTTTCATGTCACCTGATGCCATAAATGCTATTACAACCCGGGCTGTTGATCTGCGAATGACGTTTGCCACTTGCTCCAGTTTACTGCGTGGTTGTGTCCTGTAGTATGCCTCTGAGTATTCCACACAAATCCCCTCTGCTTGTGCAGCCTTCAGGAATGATGACATTCCATAATTTCCATAATCTGAGTCACTGCGAACTGCTCCAATCCATGTCCAGCCAAAATGCTTGACCATTCTTGCCAGTGCAGCTGCTTGGTGTTGGTCACTAGGTATGGTCCTAAAGAAGGTAGGATAGTGATGCTTATCACTCAGACATGCACATGTTGCATAGTGACTCACCTGAAATTGCAACAAAGGCAATGCAAGAAATGAGAATCATTGGTTGAATAACCTTCATACTTCCGCCAACTAAAACCTCAGACAACACACACACACACACAACATAAGAGATTGTACCAAAGCAAATCATTATTACCTGTGGAATTCCAAACAGACCAAGCACTCTGGCTATGCTGATTGACTGTGTGGAAGCAGAATCTCCTATAATAGCAGGCACAGTGGCTACTGCATATTCAGAACAAGAACTAGTTTCATTGAAAACCGTCTCAAACCCATTTGCAAGCTGAAATGCAACTCTGATTGCCATTGGCACAGTAGAGCATGAGTCATGTATCTGGTAGCCTAAGGTAATGCCCGGGAGGAGATCTGTTCTGTTGTTGATCTCGTGGATGGTGAATTCCATGGCCCGGGCAAAGCGCACTTCCCTGAAGTCAATGCTGTGAGAAAACAGTGAAAGAAGACAAAGCCACCTTAGATAAAATGATTCAGTACTGTTGTTCGACTGAGCATTTTGCAGTGTAACAAATGATAAAATAAATTAATCTAATGTTGTCAATTCAAACAGAATCCCCTACTTTCTTTCCTATTCACTCTACACATACCCATAGCACTGTGTTTGGGATGGTAGCCTGGTGTAAGTAATTTGCTCTGTTCTTGTGTAATGGTGAAAAGTGAAAATCCCACCAATAACAAAATCTCCATTCATAAAAATTCCAGGCAACTGAGGGTCAGTCCATAGCCTGCAGCTGAGTGGATTAGTTTTACTTGTTGCATAGCTGACTCCAGTTATCCACAGAGCTGATAGAAAAGGCATCATACTGGAAAAAAGCTGCATAGCAAGAGCGGTGGCTTCCAAGCACTCTAAAGACCAGGGCAGATGCCTAACCGTGCTTTAAATATGCACCTTGCTTTGACGTCTTCATAAGAAACAGTGGGTATAAAGGGGTGTGGTTATGTATTCATTGTTAATTTTAATGATGGCCATGAATTATGAGGTGTGTTTCATTTCATCAAGTATAAGCAGACCCATGTTGTTGCAAGTGTGAGCCTTTTATGACCAGTATAATATAATATATGCATTATGGAACCATCAACCATACATACACTCCATTCATTTTAGGTATAATAAATTAATAATGATTCTAAATTTCTTCCTGGTGTTATTTGGCGTAATGGCATAACATGACTGACTGGTCATTTTTAGTGTATGTTTGTTTTTGGTAATTTTGATTTTTGGTTTACAGCTTCTCAAAACTAAACACTAAAATATAGTCCCCATTATGACAAAATATGAGCATTATCCATTCAAACAGTCCTACAATTTTCTGTAGCTTTATTTTCTTAATTAGTAAAGCTGCCTAAAGGTAAATTTGACTCCATTGTTACGTTTTCTTTCTTTGTGAAATAATTTATTTATTTTACTTTTTATTTCTGGGCGGCACGGTGATGTAGTGGTTAGCACTGTCGCCTCACAGCAAGAAGGTCCAGGTTCGAGCCCCGTGGCCGGCGAGGGCCTTTCTGTGTGGAGTTTGCATGTTCTCCCCGTGTCCGCATGGGTTTCCTCTGGGTGCTCCGGTTTCCCCCAAAGACACGCAAGTTAGGTTAACTGGTGACTCTAAAATTGACTGTAGGTGTGAATGTGAGTGTGAATGGTTGTCTGTGTCTATGTGTCAGCCCTGTGATGACCTAGCGACTTGTCCAGGGTGTACCCCACCTTTCGCCCGTAGTCAGCTGGGATAGGCTCCAGCTTGCCTGCAACCCTGTAGAACAGGATAAAGCGGCTAGAGATAATGAGATGAGATGAGACTTTTTATTTCTTTGTTTGTTTGTGAATTAGCCAGTTGACTTAGGCTGGTCATTTAAAGCTGTTGACTGCAAAGTTAAATTCTGGGCAGAATGTTGTATTTCTATTACTGTTGGAGTTTGGAGATGTTTCACTGCAGCACACACTGTGCATCCTGTGTGTAAATGTTTTGCTGAGATAAAATGCGTCCCACATTTTATGATTGTGGAGATTGCCGAAGCAAGTGAGCAACAAGATCACATGACCATCGTGGGGTATGTTTGACCTACTTTTAACCAAAACAAGTCAGCATGGGCAAACATGACAGACTCCACTCCAGTGGCGGCTGGTAGTCTTTCAAACAGGGGAGGCTGGTCGGTTATGATATTTCCAGATTTTAAAAGAAAAAAGAAAAAACACATCAATTTTGCCCATACTCTTGCCTCTGATCTGGCTGATTGTTGGCAGGGTCACAAACTGTGAAATAACAGGTTCTTTTGGCCCATTAGCCTACTGTCCAATATACATGATGGTGGTGTTGGGGGGGTATATTTTAACATTTTATATTTTAAAATTGTGGCATGTGGCATGTTGTTTAAAAATTGATCATTATTGAAAGCAGCTCTTTGTCAGGAACCTCAGCAGTAACAGCAGAGTGTTCTGGAATAGGCACAAGCACTGACCTTGGGGAGCCAAACATAGAGCTGGGTGCCACACATTTCATTCAATGACACTTTCCCTATATTTTACTTATTTTGACTGAGAAATGTTTTATTGACAATTTTGATAACCCTTTACTTTTAATCCAGGTCTGTAGTGTGAAATGTTCTCAGCTGTGTTTTTGTTTAAAAATGTTTTCCAAATTGTAGCTGTGTTTAATTCATATCCAGAAAAATATATATTCCAGTATAATATACTCAGCATAAACATTTTAAATAGATTCTATATTTTTGGTCCATCCATGACATATTACTAAAGTAGCCTATTTACTGTTGTTGATGTGGGTCACTTGCTGTTAGCCAATTCACTTTCTCGTACCAGGAGAGCTGAAAGGAACGAGTATTATTCCCTACCTTTTTCACCAAGTCAATTTGAGGCGTTGGTCTACCCTGCTCTTTAATTTTAATTTTTTCCTCGAAAGGAAGACTGGCAAATGGCTTCGCCAAAATTAAATCAGCAATGCTTGGCATCCATGCGCAGCTTTCTTGCTAGCTGACTAGCCCCCTCAAGTTCAAGTTCAGTCACTCAAATAAACGAAATTTCTGGAACTAAGATAGCAAACTTGACAACACTATATTTACACTTTATTTACAATGAAAATATATACAAACTAAAAAAGCTGGTAGAAACCGTATGTAATGAATGAAATCGAAATGTAAGCCGATCTCTTACAATACACCACAGCACTTGTGAAGCTGCATGGGACTGAACTGATGTTGCCAGATACTGCTGATGTTATCCAGCCCAAAATATGTTCAAAACCCGCCAAAATGCACTTAAAATCGCCCAATTGGGCGGGAAACCGCCCAATCTGGCAACACTGTACCGCTGCCTGTCTATAGTTGAAACAAGCTGTCAATCAAAAAAAATATCCGGCCGCTTTCACCAATCACCAGTCTCCTCACGGAAACTGCCATGTCCCTCCCATGTGAGGCTCGGAGTCCGTGGGCAGGCATTTTCGCAGTATTTGTCCAATAACCGTCTTGCATTTTGAGATTGAAAAGCGCATAGCTCCCAAATGCCATTGAAGTCCACTGAGGCTGGGAATCCGTGAGAGTCCGTGGGCGGGCGTTTTCGCAGTATTTGTCCAATAATCGTCTTGCATTTTGAGATTGACAAGCACATAGCACCCAATCCACTGAGGCTGGGCTGCATCGCGCTGTCACGAGGGGGAAAAACTCAAGCACACATTAGGTGAACTGGGGAAAGTTATAACGGAATGATTTCGCACTGTAGTTGGGTTGAGCACATATATTTCTATGATTCTGGATCTGAAATAGCAATGTTATAAGGTCGGCTATAACATAAGCCTAGCGCAATTCATCCTACACGATGTTCGTCATTTTTAGAGGAGGCTGAGCCTCCCTCGTTGTCTTAGAGCAATCGCCCGTGCTCCACTCTCCTGCCAGCTGAAAGCCAGTGGAAAAGAAAAGGAAAGCCTGCCTAGTGAGTGCAACTTCAAGATCAGGCAAGGTTAGATGATGTAATTTTTCTGGGCAGATAACTAAATCATTCTAGCTAGTGCTTAGTTATCTTAGCCTTAGAATGCATGGGCTTGACTTCATGGTAGTGACTCTGGAGTTATACACCTAATGTTTTCATCTTACAGAGAAAGAAATGATAAAAGCAGTAACAGAAAAAAGACATTCGTCTTTTGTTGCACGGAGCCCATACATTCTAAGGCTAAGATAGCGAAGCACTTGCTAGAATGATTTAGTTATCTGTCCAGAAAAATGATGTCATCTAACCTTGCTCTATCTTGCAGTTGCACTCACTAGGCAGGCTTTTCTTTTCTTTTCCACTGGTTTTTAGCTGTCTCAAAACAGAGAAAAGTGACCCTCAGCACATCAAAATGATCACATCTAGTCCACGCTATTGTTTTTGTGAGACATAGGAAAATGCCGTGCACAATAAAAAAATTGAAAATTTCAGATGACTTTGCAGTCAGCACCTTTAAATAGAGATGGACTATGAGTTAATTTAGCACACTGTCATGTAATTGTAGTTATTTGTGAGCTGTTTGAACATATGAATCTGGCCGTAACTTATCCTGCTGCTAAAGGTCCACTCATACTTCTATCTGCAGAGATACTTCGGATGGGGCAAAGTGTTTAGAAAAGTCATTCTCCAAAACTGAAGTGTCAAAACTGCCCTCCCTCCTCCAGTGTGATTGGCCAATAGAAATCTTAATTTTCTAAGATCTTAGATGTAAAAGGGAGGTTTGATACTGGCCTATAGTTGAATAACTGACAGGAATCTAATTCAGGTTTGTTTGTTTTTTATCAGAGGTTTCAAAACTTCTAGTTTAAAGGATTTAGGTACCTAGCTAGTACTAAGAGAAGAAGTGATTATCTTAAAAAAAGGTTCAATTGCTTCTGGTACTATCTGCTTGTAGAAATATATAGGTAAGGGAAGTTAGTGAAATCAGTTCAGTCTCTTGAGGAATAGTAAAGTATTCTAATTGCTGAAGTGATGTGGTTAAATTGTCACCTACATAATCAGTTATCAAATTGTCTGGTTTAAATTATTAGTCTGAATTTGTTTGCCTAATATTTTCAATTTTGTTACAGGAAAAGGTCATGAAGTCATTGATACTATATGGTGATGGTGTATATGCTTCTTTAGTGGTCTTATTCTTGGTTAATTTTGCTAGTGTATGAAATAAGAGCGAGGATTATTTTTGTAATCTTCTATTAGGTTGGAGAGGTTTGCTTATCTAGCAGTGCTAACAGCATTTCTGTAGCTAAGTAGGCGCCCCTTCCATGCAGTTTGAAATAATACCAATTTAGTTTGAAGCCATTTATGTTGTAATTTTGAGTGGTCTGTTTTAAGGTACGTGTGATTGTTATACCAGTGTGCTAATTGTTTTTCTTTTAAAAACAATTACAGAAAAAAAGACAGAACAAAGACATATTCAAAGGCTATATTATCAAGGGCAAGGTGCCACGGTGCTTAGTACTGTCGTCTCACAGCAAGAAGGTTCCGGGTTTGAACCTCTCAGCTGATGGGAACCATTCTGTGTGGAACTTGCATGTTCTCCCCATGTCTACATGGGTTTCCTCCAGGTGTTCCAGTTTCCCCCACAGTTCAAAAACATGCAGATTTGGTAAAAATACCTAGCCACTGGGGTTGCACAAGCCAGTGTATACTTAGTATCAGTCCCAAGTCCGGATAGATTGGGGAGGGTTGCGTCAGGAAGGGCATCTGGTGTAAAACCTATACCAAATCAAATATGCAGTACAGATCCGCTGTGGCAACCCCTAATGGGAGCAGCCAGAAGAAGATATTATCTAGGGCAGGGGTTCTTAATCTTTTCTACTTTAAGGCCCACTTATTCATACTTGTGATGAGTCAGGGTCCATTAAAATGATCCCCAATTATTTTGGCTCATCTATTCTATTAGAATCTCATAATATGCTGTAAAGTATATTAATGGAATGCAACATCACTCCCTCCCTGTTACAGATTGGAGCCTAGGAATTAAATAAATGCAAGAAAATTTTTTTTTTTTTAGATTATAGGTATTGTATTTAAAACTGTATGGATGTGCCAGAAGCCAAACCATGTATGCAGGGCATTCTCAGTCAAAAGAGATCAATGATCCAAAAGTGAAGTCTGCCGCTTTATCCTTCTACAGGGTCGCAGGCAAGCTGGAGCCTATCCCAGCTGACTACAGGCAAAAGGCAGGGTACACCCTGGACAAGTCGCCAGGTCATCACAGGGCTGACACATAGACACAGACAACCATTCACACTCACAGTCAATTTAGAGTCACCAGTTAACCTAACCTGCATGTCTTTGGACTGTGGGGAAAACCAGAGCACCCAGAGGAAACCCACGCAGACAACATGCAAACTCCACACAGAAAGGCCCTCGCCGGCCACGGGGCTCGAACCCGGACCTTCTTGCTGTGAGGCGACAGCGCTAACCACTACACCACCGTGCCGCCCCCAAAAGTGAAGTCTGGTTGATTAACACAAGAACTTATTGCCGTGTTTGTGTATGGCAAACAAGCAAGTTATTTAAACCAAGAAGTATACTCAAAAGAAGTGGATATAGAAACCACTCAGTGGGATAGATCCTTACCCATTAACAAAGAAGGATTTTTCCTATGAAAGAAAAAAAATACTAGCAAAATTTGACATTTGTAGAATAAATTTTGATCCTATTGCAGCCATAACTAAATACAAAGACAATAGTTATTGTTACATACCAAGAAACTCTCCCAGCTTGTTTAACCTGCTGTTAGACATTTTGAATAAGACGGAGAGTCAGGCAGTAACTAAAATGTTCGTATGCATGTATGTGTTGCATGTATGTGTGTGCATGTAGCAAAACCAAAACCAAATAAACTCAAACAGGTCTGGCACCTGACGGAACCCCCAGAGAGATGGGACTTCCCCTCCCTCCCACCAAAGGCCTTCTTCAGCATCTCCTGTCAGTCTTACCAGGCACTGAGAGCCCAAGTGATTCTATTCCTTTTGGTTTTATTCAGTTTTGTTTGTATGGTCCTTTTTTTCATATTTTTATCTTTTTCCAAAAAAAAGATAGCCCAATGATCAGTGCTTCCTTTTCCTAATTCTCCCTGTGGTTTATGTGTAAATGTAATGGTGAGAGTCTCTATCCCGGTGTGGTTACAGGTGATAGCTGGCATACAACAAACAAACAAACGAATAAACCAAAAACAATAAATAAACAGAAAACCCACTTGCCATGGAGCCACAGTAATCCACCTCCCTCTAGGCTGATCAGGCCAGAGAATCCCACTCCTTTCCCAGAGTACCCAACACCACACTTAATTGTTTCCTAAAATCTCGCTGCAGCAAACTCTATAGTTTTGAGTTTCTCCTCCATTCATTCTTTTCTTCACCGGTTCCCCAGCATCACATTTAAAAAGATAGCCCCACCCCTACCGAGGGACCATCAGCTGCACATGCAAGGATGCAGCACAGGTGCCAGTAATTAAAGAGAAAGAAAACAAAAATCACGTAGGTGTACCTCTGTATGTGTACGTAACACTTCTCCATCAAAATTAATTAATTTATTTTTTTAATGAACCATTTCTATATTGACACAACATAGCTACTTGGAGCAAGAAAGTCAAACAATTAATAACCTGAGCGACAAAAGAGAGGAAAGAATTCTTCATAATCCTTAACCAACACTCAAGCTCTTGACAAAGTGTCAGCAATTACATTATCTCTCCCTGCAACATGCTCTATGATAAGATTATAGGCTTGTAGAACTAAGCTCCAACAGAAAATTATCTGATTCTTCATCTTAAATTTATCCAGAAACGTGAATGGGTTGTGATCAGTGTAAACTTTTACATCATGTATTCCATGAGACACCTAGATCTCAAAATGTTACACAGCAAGGACTAGGGCTAAAGCCTCCTTTTCCACAGTGGAATGCATCTGCTGATGCTTGGTCAGTTTCTTAGAAAAATACACCACAGGCTTATCCACCCCTGAGCCATCTTCCTGCAGGAGTACTACACCCACCCCAACATCACAAGCATCAACTACCATTTTAAATCGTAGAGAAAAATTAGGGGCAATCAAGATGAGTTCACAGGACAGAATGGCCTTAAGCTGCTCAAATGCCACTTGACATCTGTCCATATAAAATTAACAGACTTCTGTATGAGATCAGTTAATGGTGCAGTCACCACAGCAAAGTTAGGAACAAATTTGCGGTAGAACCCACACATTCCCAAAAATCTCATAAGTTCTCTTCTTTTACGTGGTGCCTCAAGTTGAGAACTGGCCTTTATTTTATTTTTTTTTCTCTCTGTGCTCTCACAGAAGGCGGTCGCATTCTCTCCCTCTCCCTTCCCTTATCTTTCCTGCTTCTGCTGTCTCGTCTGTCTAGTGTCTATATTTCTGAAAGACTCTCTCCACATTGCTCTCCGAACTAAAAGCCATGGAATTGATAAACTGGTCTCTTCACGCAATTGACACAATCTTCTCAACAAGAAGCCTGGGTTCGGGGGAACCAGCCTGTCCTGCTGGAACGTTCGCAGCCGGCTACATGATGGATGCATGGGAGAAGTGGCAGGCGGGTCATGTGCCTGGCGGTTCTTTCTATGGAGGACATTGAAGACATCTACCTATTCGGAACCATGATTACAGGACTTTTGCTGATTGGATTAGGCATTGCCCTGGTTTATTGAGGAAATCAGAAAACGGTGACAGCTGTTCAAAGCCCCATAAAGCTGCCCGACATGATTGAAGCGGTGGGCAGAGCTGTCGGCACTCAGACTGTGGCTATTCAGAACTTGAACCGCAACGTGGATAATATCTTGGAGAAGCTTTCGGCTTTGCAATGGAAATTAGATCGTTTTGGAGACCAAGATGGACATAGTGGACATGCAGCGTAGGCATGCAAAAGAATGTGTCTGCTCGCTAAGACCAAACAAATTCCAATCTTATCTATTTTGACTCCTTAGCCAGCACTGGCCTTGGCCAAGGTCATTGCTGGGACAACAGTTCCCCTGGAGAACACTGCTGTTAGACTCTCTCTCGTATTCCTTCCCCCACTTCCCGCAGTCGCCACTTTCACCCCCAGTGTGACAAGCGGGTGCGTGACCAGCGCCCCCATGGCTGCAGGAGCAGATGGCTGCTTGCTTGCGCTGGGTTACCTCTACCTCCTCCCCTCCCCCCTCCCCCCCTTACCACCCCTGATTGCCCCCCCAAGTCCCGTGTTTTCATGTTGTAATGTGTACTTGTGTTATTTTGTGCTTATGTGGTTTTCATGTTGTAAAGTGTACTTGTGTTTTTTTTGTGCTTATGTGCTGAGGTTTTTTTTTAATGCTCCCACACTGTACTCCTCATAGGAGCATAGGGTGGGGGTCTCTTTTTTTCTCATCTCCTTTCCTTTTGTTACTCTGTAATTTTCTTTTTTCCCTGTCTTCCTGTCCTGTCTACTCCCCCTCTGTCAATTATGTGTATGTATGTATGTAAGGACAGGTTTATGGTCAATTTCACTGATACAGTGATAATAAAGGGTTCATTCATTTTAGCTGTTTGGGTTCAAACTTTACCTCACCCAACTACATGCCCCAGATAAGTTATAGAAGCCTTGCCCATCTCATTCTTTGGAAGGTTAATGACAAGCTGTGCCTTCTCTAGTCTTTTAAACAACTGCTTCATGTCAGTCATATACTGTTCCCAAGTGTCTGCATAGAGTACCACACCATCAATGTAAACAGTACAGGTATGTACAGTGGTGCTTGAAAGTTTGTGAATCCTTGAGAATTTTCTAGATTTCTGCATAAATATGACCTAGAACATCATCAGATTTTCACACAAGTCCTAAAAGTAGATAAAGAGAACCAAGTTAAACAAATGAGACAAAAATATTTTACTTGGTCATTTATTTATTGAGGAAAATGATCCAATATTACATATCTTTAAGTGGCAAAAGTATGTGAACCTTTGCTTTCAGTATCTGGTGTGACCCCCTTGTGCAGCAATAACTGCAACTAAACATTTCTGGTAACTGTTGATCAGTCCTGCACACCAGCTTGGAGGAATTTTAGCCCATTCCTCCATACAGAACAGCTTCAACTCTGGGATGTTGGTGGGTTTCCTCACATGAACTGCTCGCTTCAGGTCCTTCCACAACATTTCCATTGGATTAAGGTCAGGACTTTGACTTGGCCATGCCAGAACATTAACTTTATTCTTCTTTAACCATTCTTTGGTAGAACAACTTGTGTGCTTAGGGTCGTTGTCTTGCTGCATGACCCACCTTCTCTTGAGATTCAGTTCATGGACAGATGTCCTGACATTTTCCTTTAGAATTCGCAGGTATAATTCAGAATTCATTGTTCCATCAATGACGGCAAGCCATCCTGGCCCAGATGCAGCAAAACAGGCCCAAACCATGAGACTTTCACCACCATGTTTCACAGATGGGATAAGGTTCTTATGCTGGAATGCAGTGTTTTCCTTTCTCCAAACATAACACTTCTCATTTAAAGCAAAAAGTTCTCTTTTGTTCTCATCCGTCCACAAAACATTTTTCCAATAGCCTTCTGGCTTATCCATGTGATCTTTAGCAAACTACAGACGAGCAGCAATGTTCTTTTTGGAGAGCAGTGGCTTTCTCCTTGTAACCCTGCCATGCACACCATTGTTGTTCAGTGTTCTTGTGTTGGAACTGTTTGTATCTGCATTTGCCGTAGTATTTCCAGGCCTGCAGGGGGCATAGTTTGTTTATGTTTTTTTTTTTTCCACAGTCTGTGTTAACCAATGACGTATCAGGAAGTGATTCTCCTTCTGCTCCATATTGACGGAGGTGCTTTTAGTGCACTGGTGCTAAGCTTTCCAACTGATTGTTTGCAGTCCTTGTAGTGGCAATATAAGTGAGTAATTATTGTTTATTATTGTTAGAGTGTGATTGTTTGCAGCATTTGTCACTATCTGTCATTTTGTAAGTTTAAAGTTTGAGATGCGATCACGGACTACTGTCATAGATCTGCAATACAAGATCCGCCATCTCCGTTATTGCACGTCAACTAGTTTAACGTCAATGTATTTTCATCGGTTGTTAATCAAGGCTTTCTGTACTTTGTTTATTTTCAGTTTCACACTTTTGGCATTAAATCCTGTCCAACCACAACTTTGCCTGTTCCTTGGAGGACGTGATGTCAGAAAGAGTTTAGCTGGCTGTGAATCCCAGTATAGGACAGGAGTCACACTGGGTGTAACAGTACAGTTCTCCTGATGGTGGACTCATGAACATTAACATTAGTCATTGTGAGAGGCCTTCAGTTGCTTAGAAGTTACCCTGGGGTCCTTTGTGACCTCACCGACTATTACACGCCTTGCTCCTGGAGTGATCTTTGTTGGTCGACCACTCCTGGGAGGGTAATAATGGTCTTGAATTTCCTCCATTTGTACACAGTCTGTCTGACTGTGGATTAGTGGAGTCCAAACTCTTTAGAGATGGTTTTTTAACCTTTTCCAGCCTGATGAGCATCAACAATGCTTTTTCTGAGGTCATTAGAAATCTCCATTGTTCATGCCATGAAACACTTCCACAAACATGTGTTGTGAAGATCAGACTTTGATAGATCCCTGTTCTTTAAATAAAACAGGGTGCCCACTCACACCTGACAAAACTTCTGCAGACTGGAATGATATAGACATGTTAACAGTAAAGACAGTTATTGAGGGAATTGTGAAACCACTCACCCACATCTGCAATTTATCTTTTCAATCAGGTACATTTCCAGACAAAATGAAAATTGCAAAAGTGATACCATTGTTTAAAACTGGAGATAGACACCATTTCACAAACTACAGGCCTGTTTCTTTACTCCCCCAATTCTCCAAAATACTTGAAAAACTTTTTTCAGATAGACTGGACAAATTCATTGAAAAACACAACCTCCTTACAGACAGTCAATATGGATTGAGAATGGACAGATCAACATCAATGGCACTAATGGAACTAATAGAGGAAATCACAAAATGTATAGACAATAAAAAAATAGCAATTGGAGTATTTGTGGACCTAAAAAAGGCATTCAATACCAGTGATCATAGTATATTATTAAGTAAACTAGAAAAGTGTGGTGTTAGGGGAGTTGGGTGGAGCTGGCTGTCGAGCTATCTAAGAAACAGGCAACAGTTTGTGCAGATAGGTGACCATAAATCTGATTTCATGAACATTACATGCGGGGTACCACAGGAGTCAGTATTAGGTCCGAAATTATTCATATTATATATTAATGAGATATGTAGAATTTCGCAAGTACTGAAATTTGTTTTGTTTGCAGATGACACCAATATTTTTTGTTCCGGTGAGAATTTGCAGCAGACTTTAGAGACAATCACAACTGAAATAAATAAACTAAAACTATGGTTTGACAAAAATAAATTATCATTAAATCTAAGCAAAACAAAGATCATGTTGTTTGGGAGACACAAAATAGATTGTAATGTAGAATTGATAATAGACAATACTAAGATAGAAATGGTACAGGAAATTACATTTCTTGGTGTGATTTTGGATCATAAAGTCTGCTGGAAACCTCATGTAGGATACGTGCGAGCAAAACTAGCAAAGTGCTTGGCAATTCTGTGGAAAACAAAACGTATTCTTGATTGCAAATCTTTGTATACTCTATTTTTGCCATATCTGACTTACTGTGCTGAAGTCTGGGGAAACACCTACAAAACCACTCTGCAGCCGATATGTACAATACAGAAAAGAGCAATAAGGACAATAAACAAAACAGGATACAGAGATCACACAAACTCACTATTCGTAAAATCACACATGTTGAAATTTATGGATCTGGTTAAATGCAGAACAGCACAAATAATGTATAAAGCGAGAAATAATCTATTGCCAAAAAATATACAAGGAATGTTTAGTGAGAGAGAGGGGGGATATAATCTAAGGGGAGACCTAAATTTTAAAAAACCAAAGGTTCGAACAAATATGAAAAACATCTGCGTATCGAGCTGTGGGGTGATTTTATGGAACAGACTGGAGACAGAAATCAAACAAAGTGCAAATATAAATCTCTTTAAAAAAAAGGTACAAAAAAATATTGTTAAGCAAGTATATAGAAGAGGAAGTATGTTAACGGAGGATGATGAGGGATAAATAGAATAGAGTTGATTGTTATATTAGAACTAACTTAGTATATGGTATATATGGTATGTATTTATTTAAAAAAAAAAAAAAGCTGTTGTAAAGCCCCTTCTTAAAAAAAATAATCTGGATCCTTCAGTGTTAAATAACTACAGGCCAATATCAAATCTACCATTCATCGGGAAAATCCTGGAAAAATTTGTCTTTAATCAATTAACTGCCTTCTTGATATCAAACAGCCGTTTTGATAATTTTCAGTCAGGATTTCGTGCCAATCATAGCACTGAAACAGCGCTGATTAAAGTTATAAATGACATACATCTTAGTACTGATGCAGGCAAAACATCGGTCCTGGTATTACTGGACCTCAGTGCAGCTTTTGATACTGTTGATCACAACATACTGCTATATCGACTTGAACACTGGGTTGGATTGACTGGTAAAGTTATCAATTGGTTAAAATCATACTTAAAAGATAGAAGCTTCTTTGTTACCCTGGGAAATTGTTCCTCAACGTCAATGCCCTTGACCTGTGGTGTCCCCCAGGGGTCGATTCTTGGACCATTACTTTTCAACCTTTATATGCTCCCACTTGGGCAAATTATCAATAAAAATTCAATTTTGTATCACTGCTATGCAGATGATACCCAAATTTATTTTGCTCTATCACCTAATGACTATGCCCCCCTTGAATATCTCTACCAGTGTATCGATCAAATCAATAGCTGGATGTCACAAACTTTTCTTCAGCTGAACACAGATAAAACAGAAGTAATTCTATTTGGAAAAAAAGACGAAAGACTCAGGATTACCACTATTCTTGACACAAAAGGGATTAAAACTAAAGAAATGGTTAAAAATCTTGGTGTTTTCATTGACAGCGAGCTAAACTTTGACAGTCACATGAAAGCAATCACTAAAATGGCATTTTATCACCTAAAAAACATTTCCAAACTAAGAGGACTTATGTCAAAAATGATCTGGAAAAACTAATACATGCCTTCATCTCTAGTAGGGTTGATTACTGCAATGGCCTTTTCACAGGCTTGCCAAAAAAGACCATCAAACGACTTCAGCTGGTTCAAAATGCAGTGGCGAGGGTTCTCACACGAACAAAAAGAACAGAGCACATTACTCCAATTCTAAGGTCCCTTCACTGGCTTCCAGTAAGCTACAGAATTGACTTTAAAGTATTGCTGCTGGTATACAAATCTCTAAATGGTACAGGGCCCAATTACCTCTCTGATATGTTGCAGCGGCCTAACCCAATCAGATCTACCAGATCGCAACAGAAAAATTTACTATTAAAACCAGTTGTTAAAACAAAGTGTGGTGAAGCAGCTTTTAGCTACTATGCAGTACATCTATGGAACCAACTGCCAGAGGACATTAAAAATGCTCCTGCTGTTGGCAGCTTCAAATCTAGGTTAAAGACCAAGCTGTTTTCAGATGCTTTCTGTTAAATAATTAATATTTTTACATTTTTTATAATCTTTACTTTCTCTGCATGTTTTAAATTTACTTTAATTTTATTCTATTTTATTCCGCTGGTTTCTTTTTCTTTTTCTCCTTTTTTCTTTTTGGCATTTTATTATTTTATTTCTACTATTGTATAATTCTTATTATTTTCTTTTAATTCTTTTAATTAATTGTTTTAGAATAAAAATAAAATTATTTTATGTATTTTTATTTCTCTATTGTTTACTGTTTTTGCTTCTGTAAAGCACATTGAACTGCCATTGTGTATGAAATGTGCTATATAAATAAACTTGCCTTGCCTTGCCTTATGGGGATAGTTTATATATTCATATTTACAGGGATAGGTATGTAGTAGATATTTATTTTTGTAATTGTATATTTATATAGATATTTATGAAGTGTATATATGGTATATAGTATATATATATTTTTTGTAATTATATATTTATATAGATATTTGTGAAGTGGGGGCGGCACGGTGATGTAGTGGTTAGCACTGTCGCCTCACAGCAAGAAGGTCTGGGTTCGAGCCCCGTGGCCGGCGAGGGCCTTTCTGTGCGGAGTTTGCATGTTCTCCCCGTGTCCGCGTGGGTTTCCTCCGGGTGCTCCGGTTTCCCCCACAGTCCAAAGACATGCAGGTTAGGTTAACTGCTGACTCTAAATTGACCGTGAATGTGAGTGTGAATGGTTGTCTGTGTCTATGTGTCAGCCCTGTGACGACCTGGCGGCTTGTCCGGGGTGTACCCTGCCTTTCGCCCGTAGTCAGCTGGGATAGGCTCCAGCTTGCCTGCGACCCTGTAGAACAGGATAAAGCGGCTACAGATAATGAGATGAGATGAGATTTGTGAAGTGAATATATGGAATGTAGTATATATTTATTGTGTAATTAAATATTTATATAGATATTTTGGAAGTGTATATATATATATATATATATATATATATATATATATATATATATATATATGGTGTGTAGTATATATTTATTTTTGTAATTATATAGATATTCATGAAGTGTATATATGGTATATATTTTTATAGGTGTATTAATGAAGTTTGGATTTCGGGGTAGTTAAAAAGGGGTGGGAAATTAAAAAAAGTATTGTACTTCTTCCCACTCCTTTTTCGAACAATGTGCAGTGTATTGTAATGTCTTAGCTCTTTATGTATTTTATTTATTAATTTTTTTGTCATTTTCTCATTTTCTTTCTTTTGTATGTACAAATAGTTGCATACATTTTTTATATATGTTTGAAATAAATAAATAAATAAATAAATAAATAAATAAATTGTCATCCCATTGATTGAAAACACCTGACTCTAATTTCACCTTCAATTTAACTGCTAATCCTAGAGGTTCACATACTTTTGCCACTCACAGATATGTAATATTGGATCATTTTCCTCAATAAATAAATAAATGCCCAAGTATAATATTTTTGTCTCATTTGTTTAACTAGGTTCTCTTTATCTACTTTTAGGACTTGTGTGAAAATCTGAGGATGTTTTAGGTCATATTTATGCAGAAATCTAGAAAATTCTAAAGGGCTCACAAATTTTCAAGCACCACTGTAAGCCCTCAGTGACACAATTCATCAACCTCTGGAAAGAGGCAGGAGCATTTTTAACTGGAAAAGGAAGAACTTTGAATTGGTACAGTCCATCAGGTGTACAAAATGCAGAGATCTCTTTTGCTCATTCTGACAGAGGAACCTGCCAGTACCCTTTCAAAAGATCAAATTTTGACACATATTTGGAAGTACCAATCTGGTCAATCAATCCTCTATCTTTGGGATAGGAAAATAATCTTATTTATTAAGGGCATTTACTTTGCGATAGTCAACACAAAGCATAATGGAGCCATCTGGCTTTGGAACTGTAACTATAGGTGAACTCCACTTACTCATACTCGGTTCGATGATGTTGTGCTCTAGCACTTACGCTATCTCCTGTCTAATTTTAGACAGTTTATCTGGATTCACTCTATATGGATGCTGCTTGACAGGCAAAGCATCATCTGTATCTATATCATGCATCAACACAGGCATCACACCTGGTGCATCAGCAAACAGAGTGGGAAACTTGTTCAGAAGCTCCACAACATCAGTAGCTTGCTGTGATGTTAGATGACTTAGAGCATGGTTTAAGTCAGCCAACACCATACAGTTTGACAGCCTAAGTTCCCCCGGAGCTATCTCCCCTAAGTCATCTGTCTGATCAATGTGAAGGACACATACAGAGGAGACTGATGATGTGCCACACTCATAATACCACTTCAACATATTCACATGACACAAGCAAGTAGATTTCCTTCTGTCTAGAATATGCACTGTACAGTATAATTGACCACTCAATTTTTCTTTAATCACATAAGGACTACTAACCTGTGCCTGCAGTGGATTACCCCTGGTGGGCAGAAGTACCAGCACTCTATCTCCCACCTCAAACTGCCTAGATACAGCTTTTTTTATCATAATGATCCTTCATCCTTCTTTGAGACCCTTGTAAATGACCCTTAGCCACAGCACAAGCCACTCTAAGATGCTCTTTAAACTCAGACATGTAGTCAAGCACATTCACCTCAGAATCTTCTGCTAAATTTTTTTCTTTTCTCCACTTCAGTTGACCTTTCACTTCATGTCCATAGATTAACTCAAATGGACTGAACCCAGTAGACTCACAAACTGAATCTCGTATGGCAAACAACAGGAAAGGAATACTCTTGTCCCATTCCCTTTCTTGATCAACACAATATGCCCTAACCATAGTCTTAAGAGTCTAATTATGTCATTCCAGTGCCCCCTGTGACTGCGGATGGTAGATGGAAGACTTGAGCTGCTTGATTCCCAGCTCTTGCATCACAGCCTGAAAAAAAACAGACATTAAATTTGAGCCCTGGTCTGACTGTATCTCTCTGGGAAGCCCAAACTAAGTAAAAAACCTCAAAAGACAGTCCAAAACAGCCTTTGCACTGATGTTACAAAGAGGAAAAGCCTCAAGGAAACATGTAACCACATCCATTACGGTCAGCAAATACTGATATCCCCTCTTATTCCTTGGTAGAAGACCCACAGTCTATTACAACCCGACTGAACAGTTTTTCAAGAACTGGAATAGGGATCAGTGGAGCTGGCAGAATAGTTTGATTGGGCTTTCCGCCTAGCTGACATGCATGACAGGTCTTACAAAAGGCCACCACATTTTTCCGTATGTTAGGCCAATAAAAAAGTGTCTCATGACCCTGGCCTTGGTCTTATTTATGCCTAGATGACCAGAGGTAGGAATTTCATGGGCAAGTCACAGTATCTCCTCTCTATAAGAGGGAGGAAGAACAATTTGATGGTAAACTCTCCACTCCTCTGCAGCAGAACACCCAGGATAACTCCATTTCCTCATCAAGACATTATTCAAAACATAAAACCCTACCACCTCTCCTGTCTCAGTTTCAGATGACTCCACAGGAGTCTACGTAACCAAAGGAGTGACATACACCTGATCACCAGCCAAGCCACTCAATTCTCAATCCTCCCTGCTCTTCTCTTTCAGCAGGCATCACAGATCTACATAATTTACCCACAAATGTATTTATTTATTCTGCCCACTGTGCTCTCTCTCTCTCTCTCTCTCTCTCTCTCTCTCTCTCTCTCTCTCATACAAACAAAACTGAATAAAACCAAAAGGAATAGAATCACTTGGGCTCTCAGTGCCTGGTAAGGCACTTGATGTGTGTGTCATACTTGTCAACTCTCACGCCTTTGCCGTGAGACTCACAGTTTTTTGGACTGAATCACACTCTCACGCTTCCACTATCAAATTCTCATGACTTTTCAGAAGAAACCAAAATCATGGAAAACAAAGCATTATCGATGCACCACTGCATGCAATGTCCACTATATACACAATATTGTGTTTCCAGAAGACCAGT
Source organism: Neoarius graeffei (assembly GCF_027579695.1). Taxonomy (NCBI): domain Eukaryota; kingdom Metazoa; phylum Chordata; class Actinopteri; order Siluriformes; family Ariidae; genus Neoarius; species Neoarius graeffei. The sequence goes on along the minus strand of NC_083574.1, from coordinate 91,522,979 downwards.
GAAGGAGCTTTTGAAAGGACGTTCGTGATTGGTTGACTGCAGGAAGTCAACCAATGAAATCACATCTTACTTTGTCTTCATCATTTCCACATTACCGTTGGGAAAGATGCACATGGCGAAATTGAGTGACAGCAATTCTGGATCAGAGGGCCCTCCAAGTTCTAAAAAACAAAAAAATTCCAAGTATCAAGGTTCAGCTAAGTATGATACGAAGTTTAAAGTGCATATCCTGGACCAATTTAGTGGTTTTTTTTAATATAAAGGATGTCCCTTTACACACTCATCCAGAAGGGTAATTTTGCACAAGAAAAAAATAAAATAACAAAACACATCTGGAAAAATCCCAAGGGAGTCTGGAGCCAGATTCGTCACGTCAAGTGCAGAACCGCCAGCAGGCTGAGAGAGCTTGCATGGATTCAGTGCACAGCCTGTGTAGACCAAGTTTAGCAGCTAGCGATTTTGCATTGAAATATGGAATTGTCACCTGAGCTTCTAAACCCATGGATTCATGTATCAATGCTCATTTATATATTGTTACATAAATCATCTCGTCTCGTCTCATCTTCATCCGCTTATCCAGGGCCGGGTCACGGAGGCAGCAGTCTGAGCATGGAAGCCCAAACTTCCCTTTCCCCAGACACCTCGGCCAGCTCCTTGGGAAGAACATCGAGGCGTTCCCAGGCCAGCCGAGAGACATAGTCCCTCCAGCATGTCCTGGGTCTTCCCCGGGGCCTCCTCCCGGGGGGACATGCCTGGAACACCTCCCCAGGGAGGCGTCCAGGAGGCATCTGAAAGAGATGCCCAAGCCACCTCAGCTGATTCCTCTTGATGTGGAGGAGCAGCGGCTCTACTCCGAGCTCCTCCTGAGTGACTGTGCTTCTCACCCTATCTCTAAGGGAGTGCCCAGCCACCCTGCAAAGGAAACTCATTTCGGCTGCTTCTATCCGCGATCTTGTTCTTTCGGTCATTACCCAAAGCTCATGACCATAGGTGAGAGTCGGAACGTAGATCGACTGGTAAATCGAGAGCTTTGCCTTTTGGCTCAGCTCCTTCTTCACCACGATGGACCGGTAAAGCGACCGCATCACTGCGGAGATTGCACCAATCCACCTGTCAATCTCACACTCTATCCTTCCCTCACTCGTGAACAAGATCCTGAGATACTTAAACTCCTCCACTTGAGGCAGGACTTCTCCACCAACCTGGAGAGGGCAAGCCACCCTTTACTGGTCGAGAACCATGGCTTTGGACTTGGAGGTGCTGATTCTCATCCCAGCCACTTCACACTCGACTGCAAACCACCCCAGTGCATGCTGAAGGTCCTGGTTTGAAGAAGCCAACAGGACAACATCATCTGCAAAAAGCAGAGATGAAATCCTGTGGTTCCCAAACAGGATTCCTTCTGGCCCCTGGCTGCGCCTAGAAATTCTGTCCATAAAAATTATGAACAGAACCGGTGACAAAGGGCAGCCCTGCTGGAGTCCAACATGCACTGGGAACAGGTCTTACTTACTGCCGGCAATGCGAACCAGACTCCTGCTCCGTTCATACAGGGACCGGACAGCCCTTATGTTGGATAGATACACCCAAATGATAGATACATCAGTTCTCGGAGGGGTAAATCATATTTTTTCTAATTACTATTATCCATTTATATATTTCTTCATTTAGAAGAGTACTGGCTACTATAGGAGAAAGATTTCATAAGCTACACACATGGAATCGGCTAAGCAGGGTTGTATATACATTTAATGTGTTTGACAGGTCCCAAGATCTCAAGCTCTGACACGCATATACATGTGAAGTAAGTGTATTATCTCCCAGCGCTTTCGTGTTGTTTACTTTTGTGTGTGTCAATAAATAACATTATCCGTGTACCACACAAACACAGGAACACCTAATTTAGAGTATAGTCTCTCTTATTTCTTACCCTGGCAACAGTCAACTTGTGAATTGCCGATTTTCTTCATCTTTTTCTCGGCTCTGCTTGGTCCTTGTCTTTTTCCAGGTGCCTCGCACGAAGTGCTCCCATTTCTCTCTCATTGTCCGGTCTTTTGGAAAACGATGAGTACTATTCCCATCATGATTGGTGTTGCTACACCCTCCTATGGTACATCTGTTAACCATTTTAATTATGTGATAACGTTGAAGAAATTTGCAGAAAACCACCAGGTCGTATTCTCATAAACAAACCAACTCTGACATGGGATTCAGAAGGAGGCATCCCACGCGTGACGTCACAAAAATCAGTGTTTGCCGGGAAATCCAAATGCCAAGTTTTTTCAGAGGCAGATGAATTCGCCTCAAATGACTTGATTTCAACTGAATTTTTCTGGTATTGTGCAAGGTAAAAAAATTGCACAAAATGCAAAATGTGACAGATATTTGACCAAAGTTTAATATCAAATAAGAGAATTACATTGATCTTGCTCCTAAATATACCCAAGATGAGCACTTTAATTCCACCTGGACCAAAATCTATACATGCATTATTGCTGATTCTACAAGCAAGCATCATTTCCAATGCACTGTTTGCAACAGGTGTATCACTTGTAAACACCTAGGCCTTCCAGATATTGAACTTCACATGCAATAGTAAAATAGTAGCTTATTTTGAACTGTCCCCCAGATATATTATCATAAATGTATAGCCAAATATAGATTTTTTTTTTCAACAGGAATTTTGCATGCTGTGTTTGGTATGTTTATTATTGTTACAGTAGTTGCCTAGCTAGTCTGTGTTGGTGACAGGAAATAAAAAAATAAGCAAATAAATGTATAAACCTATAACTATATAATTGGAAGTTGTTAATACATCATTGTCATAATGGGTTTGGGATTTTTGGTGATGGTATTACTTTGAGTAATTCATTAATTTTATATTCCTTTAATATTATCTTTCTAATAATTTATTTAACATTATAAACTCTAATAAATAAACATTTTATAAATGATATTTAATACATAGGACAGAATTAAATTTACTCAGCATGTAGTGCCCTCATGAAGCCATTTTTTTTTTCATTAATAGTAATAAGGTGAAAATTAAATATTTATCCTAAGGCCACCAATCCCCTCTTAAAGCTGGCAAAATCGTTTTAGGCTGGGGGGCTTTGCACCCCTAGGCCCCCCACCAGAGCTTTGCCCTGGACCTAACCGGGGCCTATAGCCCCTGGACCCTGGCTTTCTCACTTCTTTTTTCAATTTGGGGTTGACAGCTATTTCTAAATTGTATAGGCCTAATAAAGTTGGACAATGATAATAATTCACTGTCTCAGAACCAGGAGATAAAGCTACTTACTGTTATGTCAATGTCAGAATCTGCATCAAACACAGTGTGTGTGTGTGTGTGTGTGTGTGCGCACACGCGTGTGCTCTCTCTCTTGTTCTCTCTCTCTCTCTCTCTCTCTCTCTCTGTGTGTGCTCGTATATGCACATGGATTAAATGTAGAGGAGGAATTTGATGAAAATAAAGGCTTGTTCTTCTTAATTTACCCACAAATGTATTTATTCCACTTGAAAAGTGTTTGGCAAACCAGCTACTGGATTTGGGATACAACAACATCCTGAACTATTTAGTATTTGGCTTCAAACTTGAAAAAAATTCATGGCCCACCTTGAGGCCCACTAATGGGCCGCAGCCCAGTGGTTGAGAAACACTGATCTAGGGCAAGGTTCTCAACTGGTTTTGCTTCAGAACCCACATTTCATGTTGGACATCAAGTCACAACCCAACACTACACTAAAGTTGTTTATCATATGGAAGTAAACAAAGAAATGCATATTATTTTTGCCTAATAATGGTATTAATACTAATAATAATATTTCTAAATTGTATAGGCCTAATAAAGTTGGACAATGATAATAATTCACTGTCTCAGAACCAGGAGATAAATCTACTTACTGTTATTTCAATGTCAGAATCTGCATCAAACTACAACTCCCAGAATACAGCATGGCCTACAAACATGGCCACCGAGAAGGATAGCACACAGACACTCTCACATTCACATTTCCCAAATTACTAATTACACACACCTGGACTCAGTCATGGCACAGTCACACAGCCACAGTATATAAGAACATTCCATTCGCTCACTCATTGTGAAGTTCAACCTCAATTCAAAAAAAAAAAAAAAGGTTTGGGCTGCTGTGTGAAATGTAAATAAAAACAGCATGTGATGATTTGCAAATTATTGAAACCCTATATTTCATTGAAAATAGTACAAAGACAACATAGAACATGTTGAAACTATTGTTAAAACTATGTTATTGTTTTTTTTAAAAATATATGCTCATTTTGAATTTGATGCCAGCAACACCTTTCAAAAAAGATGGAACAGGGCATGTTTACCACTGTGTTGTATCACCTCTACATTTAAAAATACTCTGTAAATGTGTGGCAACTGAGGAGACCAATTGTTGTAGTTTTGAAAATGAAATGTTGTCCCATTCTTGCCTGATATATAATTTCAGTTGCTCAATAGTTTGGGGTCTGTTTGTGATATTTTGCATTTCATTATGCACTAAATGTTTTCAGTGGGAGATGGGTCTGAACTGCAGGCAGGCCAGGCCACCTGGACTCTTTTACAACTGCCAGGGTGCAGGCACTTACTGAATGCAGGCGCAGGGGAGAGTGGGTACATCGCAAACTGGTAATCAAATCCAAGTCATAATGCAGGAAGCGTAGTCAGGGTCAGGCAAAGGTCGGTCGATGTATGAACAAAATATCAGAGACTAAATTAGGTTGAGATCAGGAATACATGGAAATGAGGTCAAAGTCATGGGAATACAGGAACGGAACAGGAAATCAAGGCTCGGTAAAGTCAACTCAGTAAAGTAACACTGAGCGATACTTCGCATTGTCTGTTTGTTTGCATGGGGCTTTTTTTGGCAGGTAGATGATTGGGAAATGGGAAACAGGTATGATTAGTATTCAAGGTAGGAGGGGCACTGTGGCGCTTGGGAGTTGTAGTCCATCATGGTCATATTTGAAGGCTGCTCTGAACCTATGCTTTTGGTGCTATTATTGACAGAACCGTCCGAGGTGCTCACTCTGGGAGTGAGTTCTTTCCTAAGGTGACTTCTAGGGTGAAATGTTGTGGAACATACAGATGACTGGGAGGGCAGGAGTCTGGAAAGTGGCATGGCTGAACCTGGGCTATGGCTTTGTCTACCTTCCAGGTAATTGAATTGACAAAGCAGTTGGGTGGTAGGATAGGAGTTGGTTTTCTGCTGGCATTAGTTGTTGTGTGCAGTCTGGAAAGACCGTCGGCCTTGGTATTCTTAGAACCGGGATGATAAGAAATGGTGAAATGAAATCAAGTGAAAAACAGAGCCCACCTTGCTTGACAGGGGTTTAGTCTTTTGGCTGTTTCGAGGTATTCTAGATTCTTATGGTCTGTAAAAATGACAAATGGATGGGTGGCCCCCTCTAACCAATGTCTCCATTCTTCTAAGGCTAGTTTAATGGTGAGAAGTTCCCGGTTACCAATGTCATGCTTTTGTTCAGCTGGAGAGAGTGTTTTGGAAAATTATGCAATGGAGTACAATTTAGGCTTTTCCCCAAGGCACTGGGACAGTATCCCTCCCATCCCTTACTTCCACAGTGAAGGGTGTGGTGGGAAAAGAATTAACATGCTGAAACCCAAAGCCACAGAAGAAATAGGTTTTATTCAATTTTGCAAGATGAGGCTCTCTCCTTCAGTGAAGAGCATATATTATCTCTTTTGTGCTCCCTTTATTGCCTGAGTATGTGAAAACCTTGAAGCTGGGTGTATGTGCAAGCATTATCATAACAAATACTGAATGAATGCAAACAGTCACGTACATGCACACACTCAAGAACAATTTTTTTTTTCTTTTTAGATGATTGAAATTAAACATTTAGATGTTTAAAATCTTCTTAAACACTTAAAATTTTCCATTACAAGGTTTTGGTGGGATTGGGGTGTTGGAGGATGGGTGCTGAAGTAAATGCTACCTTGAGATGTTCAAAGGCCTCCCCTGTGGCTGGGTTCCACTGGAGGCATTTGGAACCTAATTTTAGGAGTGAGGTGAGAGGAGCAGCAATGGTGCTAAACCCTCTGATGAATCTGTGATAAAAGTTTGAGAATCCAAGTATACATTGGAGCTCCTTGACTGTGCTCAGGGTGGGCCAGGAGGTAACTGCTGATACCTTGATAGTATCCATACTCACTCTCTCTGCACTGATGATATAACCAAGGAATGGGATCCAGGTCACATGGAACTTGCATTTTTCTGCTTTTACATAGAGCTGATTTTCTAGGAGTTGGGTGAGCACTGAGGTGACATGTTGCCAGTGCATGACTTCATCAGGGGAGTAAATCAGAATGTTGTCTATATAGACTGTAATATATGGCCTCAACATGTCACAGAGAACATTGTTTATTAGGCACTGGAATATGCTGGGTGCGCAAGCAAGTCCATATGGCATTATTCTCTTAGTGCTGCTAGATCAACATATCTCTCCTCCCTAATAGAAGATAACAAAAATAATCCTAGATTCCTATTTAATACTGTAGCAAAATTAACCAGGAATAAGTCCACTATAGACATATGCACACCTGCAGTATGTAGTAGCAACGACTTCATGAATTTTTTAATGACAAAATTGAGAATATCTGACAAAAAATTAAAACTACTAATTTAAGGCCAGACGATGTAACTGACCCTGTAGTTAACAATATGACTGTATCAGATGAGCAATTACAATGTTTTACTCCCCTTAGAGAAATTGAATTACTTGCATTAATCTCCACATCAAAAGCCTCAACTTGTGTACTAGATCCTGTAGGGGGGGCTTCCACACCGTAACCATAGTAACCATCTTCCCCCTTTCACTGTACAGCATTGAACACACCAATCCCTGCACTCGATGCCATGTTCTATCTCCGCCCATTCTTCTGACTACCTGTAATAGTATTGGATACAGAGATGATACTGGATACCAAATACAGTGACATCACGACTGTGCTTAAAACCCGCGGTGAAATCGAAATTCTTTCTCTCTGGTGGTGGGTTTCCACACGTGAAAGAGACACTGTTGCATCGGTGCTACAGAAGAACAAAGGACAAAGAACAAGCTATTGATACCGAACCTTTAGCCAAAGTTCAATGTATTTGATTTTCACATAGTTATAATAATAACTGAACTGGTTAGTTACTGCAGCCCATGCAGTATTTCAAAGAGAAAAGGTGACTGGATCCCTTTTCCCTTTCTCAACATCGACGAACTATAAACAAGATTCGTTCCAGATCATTGGATGACCGACGGAATACCGAAGATCTTCAGCTGATGAGCTGTAAAAGTGAAAGGAACAGAACTATTTTCTCCCTGGACCTGCATTCCGCGCAGTCTTCGGATAACAGATGGTGCACTTTGAGTCGCCAAACAAGAGTGATCTCAAGTAAGGCTGGCATCTGGGCAATTGCTAGTCTTAGTTGTGGCTAGTTAAAGGGGAACAGAGGGCAATATATAGAGTAAATATAACAATAAAACACACATTAACGAACCTTATTCAAGACTTATAAAAGTTTTTTGTTCTAAGGTTGGAAAGTTATAGTGTTTTGAAAGTAGCTCGAGCAAACTATTTCCGCAGTTTGAACAGCCCGCCATGATATTAATTTTATCCAATCAGAATGCACGTTCATTTTCTCTGCGTAACACTCATGACGTATGTATGTGCCCAGTTGTGTTGGCTCATTGAGGTTGGGAATAGCACGTGTGAAATACCTGTTTCTGCCTCTTGCGACGATTTCGCAAGTCCATGGGTGGCGCCTATCTCATTGCAGCAAATAAATTCTGCTGGACTTGTGAGCAAATCCACGTTACATTTTCCGCACGAGCACCACGCCGTGTCACCTGCACGCAGACGCTCTGCCCCACGCTCGCCATGCCCATGGTCAGCATCAGTCTCATCCAGGCCCGGCGCCGTGGGGGGGCGAAAGGGGGCATCGCCCCCTCGTGGCTACAGCCCCGCCCCCTCATCGGAGACTCAGATCACTTAATTGTTTTCTTAATTGTTATTGTGGGTGTTTGTGTGAAATGCTGACACAGCTGCGCACACACAGACCTGTGATAAGGACAAGGGGAGGGGTCGTGCGGGCAGGGGTTTTACATGCACACTTACAAGTGCACTGTCTCTGCAATATCCTGTAATATGCAGTCAGTTTACGGGAGTAGTCTTTCCCCCACCGAATTAAACGAATTCAATCACAATATTGTGAATCCATTTTCTTTCTTTGTAGGCTAAGTTTATCTCTGTTTATGTCGGTGTATGTGTTCATATATGGTCCGCTTTGTGCACAAATAGTGTAAGAATATGTGTCGTTGACGTCACCCCCCATGCAGCGGGGGTGAAAATTCATCACTTCAGAGTGTTTAGTCCCCTACACGCCTAAACTGGGATCGCGGATTAAGTGGTTAGCGTTGACTCGGTGCGAGTCAGGAAGGCTATTACTGGTGCAGCCGTGGGGTCTGTTGATTTTTTTTAAATTATGATTTTGGCCGCCGAACCAAGTACCTTAGGCTTGCATTGATGTTTTGTTTTCATGCCGCGGAGCTATTTGTATGTATTTTAAATGTAAAGGACTTGCCTGTAGGTTTGTGTGTGTTGTTTTATGTTTGGCATCTTTCCGGTTGTAACGCGTGTCTGTGAGAAAATTGGAGGGGAGGGTTAACAGGTGGGCACGGGTGTTGATAAAACGCAACTGCCCTGGTAATATGTCACATGATTTTCCCGTACTAAAGCAACCTTCGGGGCCGTGGTTTTGTGGTTGGCACAGTTAATTGTTTGAAACACATTGTCAGACCACCATCACTACTACACACTATATGAAAAATATTTGCCCCCTTGTGATTTCTAATTGCCCCCTTAGTAAACTGTTCCTGGCGCCGGGCCTGGTCTCATCCTCGCCGTCATCCGAGCTTTCTTCTCTTATTTCATCACCGGAGTCGAGAGTACCTCTCCTAGGTTCAAACTGGTACCCTTCTAAGCCATAGCCTGCTTGCAGTGTGTCTTGCAGGATCTCTTCGTATGATTCGACAGAGCTGTTGCTTTCACTTGATGCGCCCAACGCCATGATTACACGCTTATCTCCTCTATTTCGGAGAGTTCCGCTAGTGCAGTGGGTAGCGCTGACGTCACGGTCTTTTAAAAATGGCAACTCTTGTGCGGTTTAGCGTATAAAGTATTATATTTACAATTACCAAGATATTTCGTTGTTTTCTAGTATATAAATTTGATAGAATAATTAAGAATATGTTACTTTGTCACATCAGCAACTGTATATATTATATTTGGTACCCCTTTAATGTGAAGAGTGTTGTTTATTTGAATTCATTTATGGTTTAAATGTACGCATTTTGATTCACATGAAAGTTGGTCTTAGACCGCATGTTGTTTGATTTACTTTGTTTACTATCTGTATTTAGTTAGATTGTGCATGCTCTCTCTCACTCTCTTTTTAACTCCCTCCATTGTACTACAACCCTCAACATTGGGATTTCAGGAGTAGCTAAGGGTTGAGTACAAGTTGGGTTTAAGGCCTAGCCAAGACTAGTTTAAACTACAGATCCTTTGTCTCCCCTTGTTGACCATCCCCCTCTAGGCGGGGCCTGGCACAAGGCTCACGCATTCCATTCGCATTCCATACACACACACACACACACACACACTCTTACACACACACTTACTCATACACATACCCTCACACAGACACACATTAACATGTGATTTCCCTATCACATTTTAACATCCACTCGCCCCTACACTGTAACACTGGCATATAGCTTATTACTTCTGATCACCATTAGTGCCTTAATTATCATCATATACACTACTGATTCTTATTTGTATACATTGTATCACCATTTATATTGAATTATTCCTTGGCTGCTATTGTTGCTATATCTGATCAGTATTAGTTTGCTAATTCATGTTAGCTATTTCAATAAATGGTATCTTTGGAATAAACTGTGTCCTGTTTATTGCTACAACATCCACTGAGTGCCAACCTCTGCAAACAAGTATTCTAATTGCCTTTGCCCATTTGGTCGTTATATGCATGTTATAGCTCTAGAGTAAACGTATTACATTAGAGCTACAATACTCAATAAACTATAGCAACATCACCACTAAATTATTCCATTGATTTTAATAGTTTATCATGAAAAAGTTCAATATTTTCCAACAGTTATTTAAAAAAGTGTAAAACAGTATAAATACTTTGTATCTCTTGGTCGAGTTCAGTACACAACCACAACCATGGGGAAGACTGCTGACTTGACAGTTATCCAGAACATGATAATCAACACCCTCCACAAGGAAGGTAAGCCGCAGAAGGTCACTGCTGAAAAGGCTAGTGGGAAAAGTTGCACGAGCAAGAGGGATGAGCTCAGCCTTGAGAGGATTGTCAAGAAAAGTCAATTCAAGAATGTCATTGAGCTTCACAAGGAGTGAACTGAGGCTGGTGTCGGTGCATCAAGAGCCATTACACACAGATGTCTTCAGGAAAGGGGCTGTTGCATTCCTAATATCAAGCCATTCCTGAACCAGAAACAATGTCAGAAGCATCTTACCTGGACGAAGGAGAGAAAGTACTGGACTGTTGCTCAGTGGTCCAAAGTCTTCTTTTCAGATCAAAGTAAATTTTGCATTTCATTTGGCAATCAGGGTCCTAGACTCCGCAGGAAGAGTGGAGAGGCACAGAATCCAAGGCGTTTGAAGTTCAGTATGCAATTTTCACAGTCTGTGTTGATTTGGGGTGCAATGTCATCTACTCATGTTGGTCCTCTGTGTTTTGTCAAGTCCAAAGTCAATGCAGCCATCTACCGGGAGATTTTAGAGCGCTTCATGCTTTCATCTGCTGACAAGCTTTATGGAGATGCCAATTTCCTTTATCAGCAGGACATAGCACCTGCCCACAGTACCAAAACTACTACCAACTGGTTTGCTGGGATATAGGGTATTGTCAAGTTGAAGATGAGAAAGAACCCAACCCAAAAATACAAATGAGCTGAAGGCCACTATCAAAGCAACCTGGGCTTCAATCACACCTCAGCAGTGCCACAGGCTGATTGCTTACATGCCACACCACATTGATGCAGTAATTCATGGTCAAGTAGCCCCAACCAAGTATTGAGTGTATAAATTAACATACTTTTCAGAAGTTGGACATTTCTGTATTGTAAATCATTTGATTGATCTGAGAAATGTTCTGTTTGAGAGACTGGATTTTTTTTTATTTTCATGAGCTATGAGCCATAATCATCAAAGCCATAATCACCACTGCCGCAGGGTTTATTTCCCTTTCTGGACAACAAATCACTGACCCACTTCTCAAAGGAAAACAAACAGGAAGTGATTTGCTAGTCACCTATTGCTTTATAAATGAAAGTTTGTCACTATGGCTGTCCACATAAAAAGTGATTCACTCGTTGCGTGGGTGTTCCAGGCTCTGGTTGCCTTGGTAACACCTCTTGTATATTTCCCACCCCCAAATGTTTCTGAGTGAAACAAGCAGTACCTGGCTTGTTCCCTACCAGACCATAAATATTTCGCAAGTGTATTCATAGTAATGGAGCTCTGCTTAAACAGTGACAATTCCACCATGTTTAATTAATTTTAATTCACAGACAGCACTATTTATAGATCAAAGCTGTAACTTTTTCTGGCTTTTGTAATGCTTTAATTCAAGCACATTTTAGGCTGCCTGCCTAGTCAACTCTTGCACGAGCACAATGACTGGCTATATCACTGATTCTTCTTTTCAAAAATCATAAAAATCATTTTATATATATATATATATATATATGACTGGCTAAATATTTCACCGTAATAACAAATCAGAAGTCTTAGTGCTATAATCGTGTTCTGTCAGGAAAGTGATTTAATTGCAAATGTGCATTATCTTGATGTAGGACCAAAGTTGTGGATGTTGTCTCCTTACTCTCAATGTTTCGGGGAACTCAGCATTGGCAGCATCTGTCAATGGTATCCTTTTGCTCTCACTGGTCGTCACCTCCATGGTATTCCGTCAATGTTGACAGCAGTTTAACTCCATACCTGCCCACTTCACATCGGCAGTGGTTATTTTGCCTGTCATTGCTACATGTCATTGACCTTCATGGACTTTACATGGTCACTTGTCACTACTTCACTGCAGATTGCTTCCTTTGTGTCTGCCCTTTCACTCTCTCCTCACTCCCTCTTCCTGCACTTTCAATAAATATACGTTTGAAATTGATCCTGTCTCCAGGTTCTGCATTTTGTTTTACCATCGTACAAGTTGTGACAAAAATTTGTTGACATGACTTGGGGATGTACTGGCTTTCCAAACTGGATTCTTACCTTCCAAGTGTGTAATGGTGATAGAAATAAAATAGGTCAAGAGAACAGGCTGATTATAAAAGTACATGCATCTTATGTAGAATCTCCTCCTCATTATATGGTACCACCCCCATTAACATATGACTGTCCATAACAATCTGAATCAAGAATATGCAGTCATCTACCGTACCTAGTTATAGTCCTGTAATTTTACAGTAAATGAATAAATATGGCATTAGTCATTTTACTGACAGGAAGTATAGATATGCTAATACTATGAAACTAAGAGACTGTCTAGCTAACTGTCTAAATATGTAAAGTTAGAAGCTACAACATGCAACATAGGCAAGCATATTCAGGTTTGCATCTGATTTCACTGCACACCAGTTTGTTTACTCTTTACACCACCATCTACCATACTCCATCATAATAGAGGCATGTAAATTGGCTTACTGTCAAAGCAGTTGCCATCCATTTCCTGTCAGCTGTAAATATTATGGTTTTAATGTGTAAAATCACGACAATGTTCACCATCATGGTGAGCTAGTTTTTGTATAGTATATAGCTTATGATATATATTAGCCCTGCAGTGAGGCGCCTATTATGTCTGCTGTTGATTTGGAAAAGTATTACAAAGAAATTTAATAATGTCACTCAAACAGAAGGTAGAAGAGTGAGTTTAAAATGACCAGTCTTAAATGGCCATCTGTAGTCTTGGCTGGGGCACTGGGTCAGTGTCCGCGCCTTCATTTTACTCTTTTGACTGTTTGGGGTCATACATGGTAGGCTGTAATCCTGGCAGAGAAATCATTGCTTACCTCTAAGAGTTTTTACTACAATTCCACATGTTGGCAGCAACCATACGTGAGTTCCTATTTAAAGATATTAGTCAATCAGAGCTGATAAAATCAGCCTGTTTTATCCTCAGCTTTTCGTACCATACTAAAACAGTATAGAAAAAAAGAACCAAGACCATTTTTTAAAACATAAAAAACAAACAAACAAACAAACAAACAAACAAACTATTTCAGGGAATAATATAAAATAAGTGAAAGGTGTATAGCATATCCACTTTTATGACCATAGATAATGCATGCTCAGGTTTTATAGCATCTATCTTTTGTATGTGCTTTCACCTTTCTCACATTACAAATATAGTATGAGAGTAAGTTGAACTTTATAGGAGTAATTATACAGTATACATTACTATTGGTTATAGTGTTTATAATGGGTGTATTTATACCATGAGGCTGTACATCATATTTTCATAGAAACATTATATTTTAAATTTTGGAACAGCACTACATATAACTTATAATTAATTAACCTTTGAATTATTTCCCATTATATGTTTTCGTGTGTTTCTCTCGGGTTTGATTAAAATGATGTAGCATTTTGGAACAAAAATGCATATGAGTAGGCCAAAAGCTGAAGACAAAATTGCAAATATTTCTACAGCTACTACATACTTTCCAGGAGAGCTGACATAAGCTGGAATAAAGGCGATCCAAACTGCACAGAATATAAGCAAACTAAATGTGATGAATTTGGCTTCATTAAAATTATCAGGTAGCTTTCTGGCTAAAAAGGCAAGGACCAAGCAAACAATGGCAAGAAGGCCAATGTATCCTAGAATGGCATAAAATGCAGCGTCTGAACCTGTGTTACATTCTAAAATTATTTTTTTGCTGCGTTGATCAAAGACCTTATCTGGGAATGGTGGTGCAACATTTAACCAAAGAATACAAATAACTATTTGAACTGCAGTGCATGAACACACAATGGCCCTTTGTTGAGGTGGTCCAAAATTTTCTGCCACATTGTTCCCAGGTAGTGTTGCTCTGAAGGCAGTTACCACAACTATAGTTTTCCCCAGCATACAAGAGATGCAGAGGGCAAAGGCAATACCAAATGCTGTGTGACGCAGCATGCAGGACCAGACTGTGAGCTCACCAATGAATGTGAGAGGACAGAGGAAGCACAATATAAGAGAAAGAAGTAAAAGTAAGCTCAGCTCTGAATTATTTGCTTTTACTATTGGTGTGTCTCTAAAATGTATGAACACCACCATAGTAGAAAATGTTAAACAGGCTCCCGATAGTGACAGGACCATAAGAATAATTCCCATTGTTTCAGTGAATGATAGAAATTCTGTTATTTTCATGATGCAGCTGTCTTTTCTTTCATTTGACCAGTACTCTTCAGGACAGTTAATACAATTTGTTGCCCCTAAAGTAGAAAGAAAGAAAAAAACAGCACAGTGAGGGATGATTAATTACTACAATGTAATTATTTTTGGCAGTTTTTGTTAGCAGATCTTTTTACCTGTTGTATTTGATATAGAGCCATCAGCACATGGGATACAGTCAAAGCAGCACAGAGGTAAACCTTTAATTTGTGCTTTCCTTGTGCCTTGTGGACAGATTTCTGAACAAACAGATTTTGGAGTCTAGGACAGTACAGCACAGATTAGATGATTGATGGAATAAAAGAAAAATCTATGTTTAAATAGATGTTTGTACTACCAAATTTCCTGTGCTCCAGATAATCTTCTCTTCATTTATCACAAGCTCATATTTTCCATTTGCAGAGGTGCTGAAATGGCCAACCACAATATGCTGCACTTGACCTTCTCTCATCTGCCAGTTTATGATTTCATATGAAGCAGGGGGGTCTCCATTCTTGTCAAAGAACACTACCTCTCCAAATGCATCCACAAAATGTACTTTTTTCAGCTGCTCACTTACCTTTTTAAAAAAAAAATAAAACATGCTCAATGAAAAGATGAAAAAGTTTCAATTATGAACCAATTAATGGTTCAATGGAGATAAAACTCACTATTTTAGGGGTTATCTGTGAAGCATTAAGACATTGTCTGGAGACATTGCTTTCAGGCTTTTCACAAAACATCCCTTGGTGTAGTGCATGTGCAATTGCATACACTCCTTGATAGACATTATATGAGACTCTCACTTGGGTGACATCAAAAAATTTGTTTGTGTAATCAACCTTTTCTGTTCCTGAGCATATTTTTGTGTGATTACGTAAATAATTTATTGAAGATGGAGGGCTACAACCCACCAATGTTTCCCAGAAATCACTGACAAAACCGGACTCTGAATCATTATATGGGCTGATATCTTTTAGAACTGGTGCTAGTTTGGGTATGGCCATTTTGCGGACTACAAATCCTATTGTCCCTCCAAAATATCTGAACATTTCTGGAGTGGAAAGACTGGCGGCAGTTACCCAGGATTCAGTTCCAATCCATTGTATTCCTGTTATATTTTGTTTTACAACTTCATTCATTAAAGGATCAATATCTCTCTCTGGTGCAAATGCAAGAATAGCTTTGACAGTTGATTGCTTTATTAGTTCAATAGCATCAAGGATTTTACTTTGGGGATATGTACGCAAAACTGTGCCAACAAATGCAATACAAACCCCATGAGCCTCCACTTCCTTTGTGAATGCTAATATTCCATTTCGTCCATAATCATTATCAGATTGTATAACTCCAATCCATGTCCATCCATATTGTCTAACAAGGAAAGCCAAAGCCTTTGCTTGGTAGTAGTCACTTGGTATTGTTCGGAAAAATGTAGGATATTTTGTTTTGTCACTCAAACATGCACATGTTGAAAAGTAACTCACCTATTCAGTGACAAAACAGTTACATTTCTCAACACATTGTATCATGCATCTTCACAGTAAAGGCTTTTGCAGAAGTATTGTTTTGTATTACCAGTGGTATTTTGAATGGTCCAACTGCCCCAGCCACAACTAAAGACTGGGTTGATCCTGATTCAGCTATAAGACCTAAGATGGGAGGTGGATGACATTGAGAGAACTTTTTCTCTGATGTGCTCATCAAAGTGAGGGCGGCTCTCAGAACATTGGTAGGAGAGGAACAAGAATCCACAATTATATATCCCAGAGAAATGTTAGGAAGCAAATTACCATCTTGATTTATTTCATCTATTGCAAACACCATGGTCCTCATCCAGCGAAAGGCTTGCAAGCCGAATCTGTGGGGAAACAGGTTAGTGAAAATGACAAAACTAATGAAGGTTTATAAATTAAGCTTCAGTTATATTTCAGGATAATATTATTTTTAAACTTACCCCTTGCATTCTGCCATTGGTGGCTTGTAATCAAATGAAAAAAGTATATTATCCTGTTTTGAATGAATTGGGAAAATGCCACCTATCATAATGTCTCCTTCCTTCATCATGCTTTCCACTTCAAACTTAGCTAGCAGCTTACATGCAAAGCCTGTTTTTGTAAAGAGCAGAAAACAAAGATTAAGTATTTTGGGTTTACACATGTTTGGTCAGTAAATTGAAGAGGAGAAGAATGAGCACTCATTATTTTATAGAACATGTCCCTGCTTACTGTGCATGACGTGGGTTGGTTCTAAGAGGTGTGGCAACTTTCCCCGGTATTGGCCTTTCCTTAGAAGCAAGACAGTTGCCACACTGTTTGTATTTCATGTTTGAATAATGTCTTGATTTTGAATACTGCATTAATGTACATTGCAGTATATCCATAATAAGTAAAGTGATTTTAAAGTGCAATTCTCACTGCTATTATACACTGTACTAGTCTTATTGAAATCAAATTTTTATTGTTATTTTCTTAACAAAATTTCATGCAACACATCCAGAGTTCCCAGGATAGGCTCAAGATCCACCACAACCATGACCAGGATAAAGCACTTCATAAAGATTAATTAATTGCATTAAAAACAAACAAACAAACAAACAAATACTATTTCAAAGTATTTCAAAGTATGCTTGTTTGCATAGAGGGGCCTCTCAAAAAATTAGCATATCGTGAAACTGTTCAATATTTTCTTTCAGTTATTTAAGATGGATCTGGACTCATGTTTACAGGTACATCGTAAAAAAAAATTAGAAAGTGTGAAAAAGTCCAATAACTTTTTCATGATAGTCTAATTTTTTGAGATATACCTGTAAACATGAGTCCGGATCCATGTCTTTGCAAAAAGATCAACTTTGCTGAGGAGTTATACTTGATTTGTTCAGCCACCAATCCATCAGATCCAATACATTTTCAATTTTCAAGCTTTCCGTAGTCGTAATGATTTCCTTGGCTGAAGGAGGACTTTCATGTCAGAACCTTTGCTTGAGCCCATACCTGAATCCCTGCCTATACATGAGTCTAAATCCATGTTTTTACCTGAACCCATCCTTGAAACTCTGCCTGAGCTGTTAAAGTCCATGCCTGAGTGTACAGTAAGCCTGAATCCAAGTCCAGACTTGAGTCCCCATCTGAGTTCACACTCATGTCTAAGCCCTCACTTGAACCCATGTCCATGCCCATGCTCACACCTGAGCTCAAATTTCTATGCCACAGATCTAAGAGAAGCTCTTCAGTGGTGTGCACAATACCATGACCAGGCCAGGGACCAGCAAGACAGTCCTCAATATTCTGCTCTCACCCACACCCAAGCCCATGTCCATATCCATGCCTATGGATGAGTCCAGGCCCATGCTTATGTCTGAGTCCATGCTTATCCCTTACCCCATGTCCTGGTCCATGCCCATATCAATTCTCACTCCTACACCCAAGCCCCTGCACATGCCTGCACCCAAGTCCTTGCCCAAGCCAGGGACAGACATTGGCAATCCTCAGTGTTATGCCCTTGCTCATGTCTGAACCCATGCCCACACCCATGGCAGAAGTCTTCTGTGTCATGTCTAAGCCTATGCCCATGCCTGAACCTATAAGCACACTGAAGCTTACGCCCATGCCATTATCCATGAGAATGACTGAAGAGGCGATATTCTGTGTCAAGCCCATGCTCACAGGCCAGGTCCACCAGTTAGGTGCCTCGAATAGGGACTCTGGGAGAAGCACCTTTTTTTTTTCTTTTTCATTTTTATGATGGTCTTTGGTATGACCCAACTGTGAGTAGAACTTGCCTGAATCACACTGGACACCATAAAAGAACCCATTAGACACTCACTTGTCATGAGGCATTGATTATGTTTATCCCAGAAGCTGGTGTACATGCATTTAAAGCTAAGTAACTTGAGTTCCAGTTTCATTTTAAGAGTACCCTGTTGGCCTTTGTCCTTCCACTTTTGGTTATTTCTGTGCTTAGTTTGTTTTATGCTACAACCACAAATCAGAAGAAGTTGGAATGGTATGGAAAATGAAAATAAAAAATAGAAACAAGTAATTTCAAAATTTAGTTTGACTTGTATTTTGTTGCAGACAGTATGAGCCTAAGACATAACGTTTTGTCTGGTCAACTTGATTTCATTTGTTAATACACATCCATACCTGCACTTCAAACCTGCAACAATTCAAAAATAAATAAATAAATAAATGTTGGGACGGGGCAATTTAGGGCTAGTAATGATGTAAAACAATTAAATAATGATGTGACTTGAAACAGTTGATGTCAACATGGGACTGGAAACATGATTTGATAGGAACTCAGTATCCAGGAAAGGCCAAGTCCTTGAGGAGCAGAGATGGGACAAGGATCTCCAGTTTGTTAACATATGCATGAAAAAAGGATTGAAATGTTGAAAATCAATGTTCGTGAAAGAAAGATATGAAGGTATTTGGGTATTTCACCCTCTATGGTGCATAACATCATGACACGATTCCATGAATCTGGAGGAATTTTGGTGTGTAAAGCCAAAGGCACAAATGTAAACTGAACACCTGTTAGGGCAGGGGTGGGCAAACTTTTTGGCTCAGGGGCCACATTGACTTTTGAAATTTGCCAGGCGGGCCGGGCCAGCACCAAATTCATACATATCGAACATAAACCGGAAAAGCTTTAGTGTTATTTTAAGGCCTTCACTGACAGAGACCCAAATGCAGATCAGATTGACATTTATTTTAGTTCTCAGTCAATAAAGGCAGAGCAGAAAAATGTTTGCAGTTCAATAGATTGGCACTGGATCCATCCAGAAAAGTAACACACACACACACACACACACACACACACACACACACACACACACACACGTGACAGTAAGAAAAGTAGCACACTTAATTCTTAAATTACATCTTTGAGCTGCCAGGATGAGTAGGATGCCAGTGTATTTGTATATTTGTATCATTTTATACATACAACTAAATTGCATATCATTAAATTGAACTAAATTACATATCAGTACATATCATTTTTGTACATTTCACTGAACTCGTAGATTTACACCTGAGTGTTTTTTTTTTTTTTTTAACCATCCACTTCCAGCCTGCCAGTCCAACCAACCACCATTAGTAGGAGAGGTACCACACCATTCCAAAATGTTTGCAGTTCAACAGTTTGGGTACCACACCATGCCAACATGTTTGCAGTTCAATGGTTTGGCACTGGATCCATCCAGCCCACAAAATCAAACAAAACAGCTCAAGAAAGCAAAAAACTCCAAACTGGTTTTCAGGTTCAAAGTCACTCACTGAAATATTTCCAGTCCTCAAAAAATCAAAACACAGGTTCCAAAACAGGTTTTCATATTTCAAAAGGCCACTCATAGATCAGAATAACCTCCACAGGCAAAAGTCCAGGAACAGATATAAGCAGAAGCAAGGTCAGCTGCTCATAATACACCTATAATAGCAGACAGGGACATAAATGAGGGGCGGAGCAGACACCCAAAAGCACACGGTACTTAAAAACAAACACCAGCACTACAGCAGCCACCCACGACAACCAAAATTACTAAGAGTTATACTTTTTATATTATTATGTCTGTAAACATGTGACTACCATCTTATTACAGCTCCAACATAGTTTTAAAAAGAGAAAGTGTTAATACTCACATTCACTCAGCAACCGCTGAGCTGTATTCGTCTGTTCTTGCACTGACTGGTTGTTAGCATAATTAGCATGCTTGGAGGAAAAGTGCCATTTGATGTTATATTCCTTTAAAACTGCAACGGTTTCTTTGCAAATAAGGCATACAGCCTTTGATCGCACTTCAGCAAAAAAATATTTAGTTGTCCATTCTTTATTGAACACCCTGCACTCACTGTCCACTTTTCTTTTTTTAGGACCACTCATTGTAAAGTTTTATCCTGTGTTCTCGAGATCATCAGTGGCACGGGCGCCAGAATGACTTCCATGGCACGCGCTGCACCACTCTGCAAATGTAATCTCGCGTGAATATGACTGACTGGAAAGACGGATCTCTAGAAAACCTGTCTACGTGATAACACTGATGCTTATAGTTTATAGATCTGCTCAATCGTGTTTATATGATTGTCTTCCGCGGGCCGGATTAAAAACACCAACGGGCCGGATGTGGCCCGCGGGCCGTAGTTTGCCCACCTCTGTGTTAGGGTTTTGCTGGGAATCGAACCCAGATCGCTGGTGTAGTGATCCAGCAAACCCCTACTAGGCCACCAGGGGAATGACTCACGTGCAGAGGTGAAAGTAGAGTATCAAAAAACAGTTTATTTACAATATATACACTATATACAATCCAGGGCAAAAAACAAAAAGTATAATCCAAAGGTTCAAAGTCCAAAAAATGAGAAAAGAAGAGGCCAAATGCAAAACGCTCAGAAGATCCAAAAAGGTAGTACAAAGTCCAAAGAAAAGAAAAGGCAAAATGCAAAAATGCTCAGAAGATCCAAAAGGGTAGAACAAATCCAAAGAAAACAAAATAACAAAAAATACAAGAGCATAAGCAAGATACATGGGAAAGAGGAAACAAACCATAGGTAGCACAAAGACTCCGTGACTAGGGACCAAACTGAGGGAGTATATATACACAAAACTAAATGGGAAACAGGTGACACTAATGAGGACAAACAGGCGATCAACACAAAACACAGGAACAGTGGAGGCCTCTAGAGGCCAAAACAAACAAGACAAGATAAGGAAATAACAGCGGCCTCTAGAGGCCAAAACAGTCCCAGTCCTAACAGGACCCCCCCCTCAAGGAGCGTCTCCTGACGTTCCCAGGGCGAGCCGGATGGGCCAAATGGAAGTCCCGACAAAGTTCCTTATCTAATACATCCCAAGCAGGGACCCAGCAGCGCTCCTCAGAGCCATAGTCCTCCCAGTCCACTAAATATTGGAACCCACCGCGGACCCGGCGGGAGTCAAGCAGGCGGCGCACAGTGAACACAGTCTGACCCTGGAGGATGTGGGGGGGCGGGGGATTCCTAGGGGCAGGGGCATATGTGGACGACCATACGGGCCGCAACAGGGAAACATGGAATGTGGGGTTGATCCTTAGCGTCCGTGGTAACTGGAGCCGGTAGGAGACAGGGTTCACCCTGCACACAACTTTGAAGGGACCAACGTAGCAAGGAGCAAGCTTGCGATTCTCCACCTGCAGCGGAAGGTCCTTGGCGGACAGCCAAACCTGCTGCCCAGGGCGGAAAACGTGGGCAGGCCTTCTATGGCGGTTGGCCTGAGTCTGGTTTGATCTGGAAGTCTGGATGAGGGTCCTCCTGACCTTGCTCCAGGTCTTGCGACACCGTCTCACATATTGGTTGACCGAGGGCACCCCAACGTCCTCCTCCTGGTTCGGAAACAGAGGTGGCTGGAACCCAAATTGGCACTGGAACGGTGACAGCTTGGTGGCCGATGACTGCAGGGTGTTGTGGGCATACTCTGCCCATGGCAGCCAGGTGCTCCATGATGTCAGGTTATCCATCACCAGGCCTCGCAGGGTGGTTTCCAGGTCCTGGTTGAGCCTCTCTGTCTGGCCATTGGACTGGGGGTGGAACCCAGAGGAGAGGCTGGCAGTGGCCCCGATGAGCTTGCAGAAGCCGTGCCACACTCGGGAGGAGAACTGGGGCCCCCGGTCTGAGACAATGTCCTGTGGGAGACCAAAAACTCGGAAGACATGATTAAAAATAAGTTTGGCTGTTTCCAGAGCAGAAGGGAGTTTGCACAGTGGTATGAAGCGGCAGGCCTTTGAGAATCTGTCAACAATGACCAATATGACAGTGTTACCTTGTGAGTCAGGAAGACCCGTGATGAAGTCGACTGCCACATGGGACCAGGGACGCCGGGGAATGGGCAGGGGATGCAGGAGGCCCTGGGGACGCTGTCGTGGGTTCTTGGTTCTGGTGCAAACATCACAGGACAGGACAAATGACCTCACTTCCTTATCCATGCTCAGCCACCAGAAGCGTCTTTTCAAGAAGTCCAGGGTCCTCTGAGCTCCCGGGTGGGCGGTGAGAGGGGATGAGTGACCCCACTGGAAAACCTTGGCCCGGGCTTGATGAGGGATGTACAAGAGGCCCGGTGGCCCCATCCCAGGACTGGGGTCCTGGCATTGAGCCCGTCGGACGATCTCCTCGACAGCCCAGCGGACAGGGGCCACAATCCGGGACACAGGGATGATAGGCCCAACTTCATTCTCCCTGTTGGTGGCAGAGAACAGCCTGGAAAGCGTGTCAGGCTTAGTGTTCTTAGAGCCGGGGCGGTATGATAGGGTGAAGTTAAAATGACTGAAAAACAGGGCCCACCTAGCCTGTCATGGGTTCAGTCTCTTGGCTTGCTGAAGGTACTCCAGGTTCTTGTGGTCCGTCCACACCAGGAATGGATGTTGCGCTCCCTCCAGCCAGTGCCTCCACTCCTCAAGGGCCAGTTTGACCGCTAGCAGCTCTCGGTCCCCCACATCATACCGGGACTCCACAGGGCTCAGGCGGTGGGAGAAGTATGCGCAGGGGTGCAACTTCCCTTCCGAGCGTTGAGAGAGAACCGCTCCGACACCACTGTCCGAGGCATCCACCTCAACGATGAATGGTTGAGAAGTGTCCGGGAGGACCAGAATGGGTGCCATGCAGAAGCGGTGCTTGAGGTCTTTAAACGCCTTTTCCACCTGAGGAGACCAGACATAAGATCCACCAGTCCTTTTGGTGAGATCTGACATGGGTGCTGCTATGGAACTGAAGTTCCTGACGAACTTGCGGTAAAAGTTAGCGAATCCTAAGAACCGCTGCACCTCCTTGACGGACTTGGGAGTGGGCCAGTCCCAGATGGCCAGGGTCTTGGCTGGGTCCATTTGGAGTTGTCCCGTCCGTACAATAAATCCCAGGAAGGAGACCTCGGGGACATGAAACTCGCATTTCTGGGCCTTCGCAAACAGATTGTTCCATAGCAGCCTCTGGAGAACCTGACGGACATGGTGGCAGTGCTCCTGCAAGGTCTTCAAAAATATTAAGATGTCATTGAGGTAGACGAAAACGTGCTGATTGATCATGTCCCTCAAGACGTCATTGATGAGGGCCTGAAAAACAGCTGGTGCGTTGGTGAGTCCGAAGGGCATAACCTGGTACTCATAGTGCCCTGACGGGGTGTTAAAGGCAGTCTTCCACTCGTCTCCCTGTCGGATACGGATGAGGTGGTATGCGTTCCGTAAGTCCAACTTGGTGAAGACGGTGGCGCCTTGGAGCAGGTTGAATGCTGTGGACATCAGCGGAAGGGGATAGCGGTTGCGCACAGTGATCTTGTTCAGGCCCCTGTAGTCAATACATGGTCGGAGCCCCCCATCCTTCTTGCCGACAAAGAAGAAGCCGGCACCAGCAGGTGAGGTGGAAGGTCGAATGAACCCAGAGACCAGGGCATCCTTGAGGTATTCCTCCATGGCCTTGCGTTCTGGCTGAGAGAGGGAGAACAGTCTGCCCCGAGGAAGGGTAGTCCCAGGGAGCAAGTCGATGGCACAGTCGTAGGCACGGTGCGGAGGAAGAACGGCGGCCCTGCTTTTGCTAAATACTTCTTTCAAATCCCAGTATTCTGTGGGAACTTGAGATAACTCGGTGAGATCAGGAGGCTCGACAGGAGACACAGGAGAGCTAGAGAGCAGACAAGAGGTATGGCATGCAGGACCCCATTCCACAACCTGGCTTGTTACCCCGTCTATACAAGGGTTGTGGCAGGTAAGCCAAGGAAGGCCTAGAATCACCGGGAACTCTGGTGAATGAATCAGATGCAGGGATATTTCTTCTTTGTGAGCTTGAGACTGGAGAAAGACTGGAGAAGTAACTTGGGTGACTCTTCCATCACCTAAAGCTTGGCCATCGAGGGCAGACAGACAGCGGGATTTCAAGAGGAGCAGTAGGGACATTGATACTTTGGGCGAAGTGGATATCCATAAAGTTTCCCGCCGCCCCGGAGTCTAACAAGGCCTGACAAGAGTGGACGGACTCACCCCAGGAGATGGAGACCGGGATGTAGACTCCTTGGCCAGGGAGTTTGGGTAGGCCCCGTCACAACCCTCCCTTGGCTGGATGGGGTGGTCCTTTTCCCGAGAGCTCGGGACATGATGCTCAGAAATGGCCAGGCTTACCACAGTAGATGCAGCACTTGTCCCTCCTTCTGCGCTCCCTTTCAGCTGCAGAGAGACGAGTACGGCCAACTTGCATGGGCTCTGGACAATCACTGGAGGAGATAGACGGACTCCAGGTTGAGGCAGTGAGGCCGGGGAAGCTCAGGACTCGGCGGCGCTCTCTAATCCTGTTGTCAAGACGAATAGCATGTGAGATCAGGGTTTCGAGGTCACTTGGGCATCCGATAGAGGCCAGGCCATCTTTGATGGGGTCAGACAAACCATGGTGAAAGGCTGAAACCAGGGCAGCCTCATTCCATCCGCTGACTGCTGCGAGCGTCCGGAACGCGATGGCGTAGTCTGCGACGCTTCCTCCTTGCCAGATGGACATGAGCTTTCTGGCTGTGTCTGTACTGATGTCCGCCTGATCGAAAACATGAAGCATCTCTTCAGTAAACAGCTTGAAATCAGAGCACTCAGGTCCCTGTCTCTGCCAGATGGCCGTGGCCCAAGCTCGTGCCTTACCAGCTAACAAGGTTATCACAAAGGCGATCTTGCGGTGATCCGTAGTGTAGGTGGTAGGCTGGAGCTCAAAGGTGAGTTGGCACTGGGTAAGGAACTCCCGGCACTCGCCGTGCTTGCCATCATACCTCTGTGGTGCAGGAAGGTTGGGTTCGTGAGGTGAAGGAGGCAGCGTGGCGGAAGGCACTGGAGCAGGAGCAGATGGTGGAGCAGGAGCCGGATCAGGATGAGGAGATGCGGGCAGAGGAGTCAGCTGTGCCAGGGTTTTCCCAATTTGCTGAAGTAGTACCTCGTGGCGAGCAAGGGCCTCACATTGGCTTACATGAGTGTCCATGGTAGCTCTGAAGTGTGTTAAAGAAGCCATAATTCCCTGAAGGTTAGCAGGGTAGACCGTTGAAGACGCCTCTGCTGAGTCGGTCATGACAGAGTCTTTCTGTTAGGGTTTTGCTGGGAATCGAACCCGGATCACTGGTGTAGTGATCCAGCAAACCTCCACTAGGCCACCAGGGGAATGACTCAAGTGCAGAGGCGTGAGGCGAAAGTAGAGTATCAAAAAACAGTTTATTTACAATATATACACTATATACAATCCAGGGCAAACAACAAAAAGTATAATCCAAAGGTTCAAAGTCCAAAAAATGAGAAAAGAAGAGGCCAAATGCAAAACGCTCAGAAGATCCAAAAAGGTAGTACAAAGTCCAAAGAAAAGAAAAGGCAAAATGCAAAAACACTCAGAAGATCCAAAAGGGTAGAACAAATCCAAAAAAAACAAAATAACAAAAAATACAAGAGCATAAGCAAGGTACACGGGAAAGAGGAAACAAACCATAGGTAGCACAAAGACTCCGTGACTAGGGACCAAACTGAGGGAGTATATATATACACAAAACTAAATGGGAAATAGGTGACACTAATGAGGACAAACAGGCAATCAACACAAAACACAGGAACAGTGGCGGCCTCTAGAGGCCAAAACAAACAAGGCAAGATAAGGAAATAACAGCGGCCTCTAAAGGCCAAAATAGTCCCAGTCCTAACAACACCAAGCCTATGCTATTCATGAGTTACAAGAAAAAGTAAAATCTTGGTGATTCCAAGTCTCCAAAACCACCACGAAATGCCACCTCCATGCCAACAGATTATTTGAAAGTTATGCCAAAAAAAAAAACTTTTTCTGTCAGTTAACCACAAATAGAAGCACCTGAAGTTTGTGAAATGCTATGACAACTTTGACTGAAACTGTGTTCTTTGGTCTTGTAACAAAAATGGGGCTTTTTGGCAATAAACACTGAAGGTGGGTTTGACATAAAAAGAAGGATGGCTATAATGAAAATATCCTGATCCAAACTGTAAAATATGATAAAATATGGGGGAAATTCTGTGATGTTTTGGGTCTGTTTTTCCTCCAGAGGCCCTGGAAACATTGTTATGGTATGTGGCATCATGGACTTCGTGAAATACGAGGACATTTTAAATCAGAATCTGTCTGCCTCTGCCAGGAAACTAAAACTGGGTCGTAATTGGATCTTTCAGCAGGACAATGATCTGAAGCATCTGTCCAAATCAACACAAAAATGGTTAGCTGACCACAGAATCAAGCTTCTGCCTTGGCCATCTCACTCCCCAGACCTGAACCCAATTGAAAACCTGTGGGGTGAGCTGAAGAGGACAGTGCACAAGAGAGTGCCAAGAACTCTGGATGATCTGGAGAGATTGTGTGAAGAGGAATGGTCTCAAGAAAAAGTAAAATATTGGTGTTTCCAAGTCTCCAAAACCACCATCAAATGCCACCTCCATGCCAACAAATTATTTGAAAGTTATGCCAAAAAAAAACCTTTTTCTGTCAGTTAACCACAAATAGAAGCACCTGAAGTTTGCAAATTGCTATGACAACTTTGACTGAAACTGTGTTCTTTGGTCTTGTAACAAAAATGGGGCTTTTTGGCAATAAACACTTAAGGTGGGTTAAGTGCTCTATATCTCCAACCTTATAAAATTTTTATAATCTCCAACCTTATAAAATTTTAAAGGAAAGACTCAATGCTGTTTTATTGACCAAGGGAGTTTGCACAAAGTCATACATGTCAATCTATACGGATTGTCCGGAAATTATACAGATTTTAGCTCATTTCAAGGGTGTACGGGCGTATAAACAAAGTCTTACAGATTTTCAGTATTTTCTGACCTAAATTTATTTTGTGTATCTTACTTGAACATCATCAGCTGATCGTCGCAAAAACATACAAAAGCTCGATTTATAGACAAAGAACAGCGTGTATGCAGGGGCAGATAACCCAGACTATGTGAAACCGGATGTTTATTCCTCAAGCCTCGTGCAGTATCGTGACTGCGAGACTTCACTCGTTCTGGTCATGCACCAAACGGTCATTGTTCGAACGATTTTCTCATTGTGCAGAGCAACATTGTTTACACCTGAGAGATTTTGAATAGCGTCTGCTGAGTGAAAGAATGGGAACACCGAGAAAGAAAATGAGATACGGCGGGCGGTATCTTCCTGAATGGAAGGAGACATTTAATGGTGTCATTGTTCAGGCGAAAAATGAGGAGTACGCGCACTGCACAGTTTGTGTGCGAGATATAAAAGTTGCGGCGTCTGGAGTTTACGACGTGAGGGAACACATGAGGTCCAAACTACATCAGTGAAATTTGCACCAGAAACAGAATCAGCCACAAATGACGATGTTTGCAAAGCCTAAGACCGATGATCAACCAACAAGTGTAATAAAAGCAGAAGTTACGATCTGTAATTTTATTGCTCAGCACAATTTGCCGCTAGCCGTTGCGGACCACCTGACAGAACTGTTGCCGCGAATTTGCATGGACAGTACAAGTTTCCTAGTTGCTGTGAATACTAGGTTGGTGTTAGGAAGGGCATCCAACCGTAAAAACCTGCTTCATTTGTTAGTCATGGTAGTAGTTTCACAGAGTATTAGTGTAAACGGGGCTCCTAGTGTTAGGAGTGTCGTTAACGGTAGGGATGGTGTTAGATGTGGGCACCACCAGATCGACATCAAGCGGCCACGTCAAAATTTGCGTATATCAACTTTGAATGTTGGTACAATGAGAGGAAGAAGTGGAGAAGTGGTGGAAACTGTATCTAGGAGAAAGATTGATATATGTTGTTTGCAAGAGACAAGGTGGAGAGGTTCTTCTGCATGTATGATTGCTGGTAAAGACACCAGATATAAGTTCTTTTGGTCTGGCAACGAAAATGGTACAGGCGGTGTAGGTATCCTACTTGCAGAAAAGTGGGTGGAGCATGTCCTGGAGGTTAGAAGGGTCTCTGATCGTATCTGTGCCATTAAGGTCAATGTCGATTCTACCATCTTGACCGTTTTTTCCATATATGCCCCCCAGGTAGGACTAGACGATGGGGTTAAGGACTCTTTCTATGATGAGCTGTTTTGTGAAGTTTCGAAGATTGCCGAATCTGAGACCTTGTTCCTTTGTGGGGATTTTAATGGCCACATTGGATGTAAGTCTGAAGGATATGAAGGTGTTCATGGCGGTTTTGGTTATGGTGAGCGTAACCCAGAGGGAGTGAGGATTCTTGATTTTGCAGTGGCAAACGATTTGGTAATTAACAACTCCCTGTTTC
Organism: Neoarius graeffei; assembly: GCF_027579695.1. Lineage (NCBI taxonomy): Eukaryota > Metazoa > Chordata > Actinopteri > Siluriformes > Ariidae > Neoarius > Neoarius graeffei. Next base: position 91,494,204 of record NC_083574.1, on the reverse strand, counting down.
AGAAGAGGGCAAGCCATCTGATTACATATCAGTCTGGTGTTTCCTCAACACAGGTAGATTATATTCTGACTAGAAGATGCAACTTTAAGCATGTCATCAATACTAAAGTTGTCCCAAATGAAGAATGTGCCCTGCAGCATAAGCTCCTACTATGTGATATTTCCTTGAAGTTTAGCAAGAAAAAGAGGCATGTTTTTACCCCTAAGCTTCGTGTTTGGAAGCTGAGAGATCATAGTGTAAGGAATGATTTCCTTAATGGGGTAAGGGCAGAGTTAGATGGCTTGTCCATGGCAACAGTAGAAGACACTTGGCAGTCCTTAAAAGGTAGCCTCCTATCTGTAGGTGAAAAGACCTGTGGCTACTCTAAGAAAGGAAATTGGAGGAAACAGATGTGGTGGTGGGATGACACTGTTAGTGCTGTGATTGAGGAGAAAAGGCGTCTTTATAAAGCTTGGAAGAGGGGTGGTAGCAAACAAGACTATCTAAGTGCTAAACACACCGCAAAGAAAACAGTCCATGCAGCCAAGAAAAGAGCAGAGGCAGTTAAATTTGCAAGTGTTGTGAAAGATAATATGGATATTTTCAAAATCGCCAAGCAAATGAAGAGGGAGAGCAGGGATGTTGTGGGTGAGTGCTGTGTTAGGGACGATCAAGGGCACATCTCACTCACTGATGATGCAAAGAAGAAGGCTTGGAAAGAGCATTATAGCCATCTGTTAAATGTGGAGTTTCCATGGTCCTGTGAAGATCTCACACCTGCCTATCCTGTTGAGGGCCCGCCAATTCTGGTAACATCTGAAATGGTGGCTAATGCCTTATGCAAAATGAAGCTGGGCAAAGCTCCTGGCCTATCCAGTATAGTGGCAGAAATGGTTAAGGCGTCTGAAGAGGTTAGCATCCCTGTGTTGTGCAGCCTAACAAACGCGATCATAGCTGAGAAAAAGATCCCAGTAGACTGGGATATGAGTTATATCATCAATCTGTACAAAGGCAAGGGTGACACGCTCGATAGAGGAAACTACAGGGGTCTAAAGTTGACGGATCACTGCCTGAAAGTAGTTGAGAGAGTGGTAGAGAAGATTGCTCACGAGCTAGTGTCCATCAATGAGATGCAATTTGGTTTCATGCCTGGGCAGAGCACAACCGATGCAATTTTTATTGTCCGCCAGTTGCAAGAGAAATATCTAGCCAAAGAAAAGAACTTGTACTTTGCCTTCATAGATCTAGAGAAGGCTTTTGATCGCGTCCCTTGGGATGTCCTTTGGTGGGCAATGCGTCGTCTGGGTCTTCCAGAGTGGCTTGTCAGCACAGTACAGGCTATGTACTCCAATGCCTCGAGTAGGGTCTGTGTCAGTAACTCAGTAAGTGACAGCTTCAAGGTCCAAGTAGGAGTTCATCAGGGCTCCGTGTTGAGCCCATTTCTCTTCATCGTAGTTCTGGAAGCCCTCTCACGAGAATTTCGTACTGGTTGCCCTTGGGAGCTTCTGTATGCTGACGACTTAGTCATCTCCTCAGACTCGCTGGAAGAACTCCTAGAGAGACTGCGCCTGTGGAAAATTGGTCTGGAGTCCAAGGGTTTACGTGTAAACATGAGTAAGACAAAAATCCTGATGTCTGGTCCAAACTTGAACTCTCTGAAGGACTCAGGAAAGCACCCTTGTGCTGTTTGCAGGAAGGGCGTAGGAAGTAATTCTATCTTTTGCAACGGATGCTCCCACTGGGTCCATAAAAAATGCAGCAACATATCTGGCAGACTAACACTGGATACCTTGTTCAGATGTAGCAGATGTCGGGGTACAGCTCGCCCAATCGATGGCAGACCGTGTGATTATGTTATGGTGAACGAGCAACACCTTGAAGTAGTAGATTCCTTCCGCTATCTTGGCGATACCATCTGTGCTGGTGGTGGCTGTGAAGCTGCCATAATAGCAAGAGTAAGAGCTGCTTGGGGAAAGTTCAGGGAGCTGCTCCCTTTGCTGACATGCAAGAGTTTATCGCTCAGAACAAGGGGTAGAGTCTATGGTAGCTGTGTCAGGGGTGCCCTGCTCTACGCAAGTGAGTGCTGGGCCCCTAAAAAGGTTGACCTGTCAAGACTTGAAAGGAATGAGCAGGCTATGTTGAGGTGGATGTGTGGCCTGAACCCCAATGATGAAACCAGCCCAAGTATCTGGGACAAACTTGAAATTGTCCCCCTTGAAGCCGCACTTCGCCGTGGACGGCTTCGGTGGTTTGGCCACACCAAAAGAGCATCTGGCCCAATATCAGCCATTGAGAAGTTGGAGGTCGCTGGCACCAGGAAAAGAGGCAGACCCAGGAAGACGTGGGCCAAGGTGGTCGCTGACGAACTGAAGACATTCCATCTGTCCCCGGAAGTGGCCACTGACCGGATTGCCTGGAAGAAGGCTGTGAATACTCACATGCAACGTCATACCCGCCCCCAGGTGGAACATAATGACGTAAACGGATAGTGAGAGTGAGTGAGAGTACGATTGCAAAATCTATCAGCTGTAGGTGCACCAAAACAACGCAAATAATCAAAAAGAGCTTGGCCCCCGAAGCTACACTACCGATCATCCAGCACTGCCAGACGTCGCCACTTTCCTTGATGATCGACAAATCCAATGACAAAAAGACGGACAAGCGACTGGTCGTTTTGGTGCGGATCTTTGACATAAACAGAGGGGTGAAGTCAAGAATCATAAACATGCCCGTGTGCAATATCGGCACAGGCGAGGCGATTTTCAACATGCTGGATGAAGTTCTCAGGCAAGTTATATTTATTTATTTTTTTATTTTTATTTTATTTTTTTCTCACACATATTTGATTGAAAAATATACTGCACTACTGCAATGCAAACTGAACACAGACTTATGTTGTGACATCACCCCCACAGAAAGGCAGTTACAGCTGGCAAAGAAGGCTGCCAGTGATTATAATCAAGATCATATGTAAACATGACTGACTGTGGACAAAAATGGTGAAGTTTGAGTGCTTTCTCTGGCTATATGAAAAGTTGACTGTGGACAAAAATGGTCTCTGTGAAAAGTATCCCATTGAAATGGGAGCAGCCTACACTTTGACTGACAGTGCATAGACAGTGGAGTTTGAGTGTTTTCCTTGAGTCTGTAAAAAGTACTTTCCTTTGGCATGGGAGCAGCCTACCCTATGAACAATAGGATAGCGGTAAATGTGTATTGTACAAATGTACATCAAAATAAAAATTTGGTGCGATTCGAAGGCTATAAGGATTTTATGTTGATTTTATGGATTTCTTCCTCTGATACTACAGGTGGATGCCAAAAGGGGTTGACATGTATGCAAAGTATTAAATGCAGGGATCGCAATAATGGTGGCACATGTGTTTTTGTTGAAAATAATTATTTCTTGATGAGGGATTTGCTTTTCTCTGAATAAATTCATTTCAATAAAGGGTGGATATTTTTTCCCAGTGTAAGAAAAGCTACTTCACCAAAAGGAGAATTTTTTTTAAACTAATCTTTACATGGGGTGTGTTTTATACACACACACACACACACACACACACACACACACACACACACACACACACATTTATAGACACACACACACACACACACACACACAAGATAAGAAGTAGACTAAAAATAGTAGAAAATTAAATAATAGAATAAAATAAGACTATACTAATCATTATATATACGCCGACCCTACTATTTCAAGCTTTAAAACTGCACCTGCACCCTGAGCCTCTGTGTTCCCTATCTGTGTGTGTTCCTTGGTTCCTGACAATAAGTTTTAAGTTATTAACAGTTCAGTAGATCAGTAGATATACATTGCTCTTGCTTGATAGCTGGCAGTATTTGGTTTTGAGAAAAATGTGTTAATTTAGACCAAGTTCATTCAGTAAGATGAACAGGATAAAATCCAAGCCTTTTTAGGTATCTTACTCTTACTTACAGTGGTGCTTGAAAGTTTGTGAACCCTTTAGAATTTTCTATATTTCTGCATAAATATGACCAAAAACATCATCAGATTTTCACACAAGTCCTAAACGTAGATAAAGAGAACCCAGTTAAACAAATGAGACAAAAATATCATACTTGGTCATTTATTTATTGAGGAAAATGATCCAATATTACATATCTGTGGGTGGCAAAAGTATGTGAGCATCTAGGATTAGCAGTTAATTTGAAGGTGAAATTAGAGTCAGGTGTTTTCAATCACTGCGATGACAATCAGGTGTGAGTGGGCACCCTGTTTTATTTAAAGAACAGGGATCTATCAAAGTCTGATCTTCACAACACATGTTTGTGGAAGTGTAACATGGCACGAACAAATGAGATTTCTGAGGACCACAGAAAAAGCATTGTTGATACTCATCAGGCTAGAAAAGGTTACAAAACCATCTCTAAAGAGTTTGGACTCCTACATTACACAGTCAGACAGATTGTTTACAAATGGAGGAAATTCAAGACCATTGTTACCCTCCCCAGGAGAGGTCGACCAACAAAGATCACTCCAAGAGCAAGGTGTGTAATAGTCGGCGAGGTCACAAAGGACCCCAGGGTAACTTCTAAGCAACTGAAGGCCTCTCTCACATTGGCTAATGTTCATGAGTCCACCATCAGGAGAACACTGAACAACAGTGGTGTGCATGACAGGGTTGCAAGGAGAAAGCCACTGCTCTCCAAAAAGAACATTGCTGCTCGTCTGCAGTTTGCTAAAGATCACGTGGACAAGCCAGAAGGCTATTGGAAAAGATGTTCTGTGGACGGATGAGAACAAAAGAGAACTTTTTGCTTTAAATGAGAAGCATTATGTTTGGAGAAAGGAAAACACTGCATTCCAGCATAAGAACCTTATCCCATCTGTGAAACATGGTGGTGGTAGTATCATGGTTTGGGCCTGTTTTGCTGCATCTGGGCCAGGACGGCTTGCCATCATTGATGGAAAAATGAATTCTGAATTATACCAGCAAATTCGGGCGGCACGGTGGTGTAGTGGTTAGCGCTGTTGCCTCACAGCAAGAAGGTCCGGGTTCGAGCCCCATGGCCGATGAGGGCCTTTCTGTGCAGAGTTTGCATGTTCTCCCCATGACCGCGTGGGTTTCCTCCGGGTGCTCTGGTTTCCCCCACAGTCCAAAGACATGCAGGTTAGATTAACTGGTGACTCTAAATTGACCGTAGGTGTGAGTGTGAATGGTTGTCTGTGTCTGTAGAGGCTTTTCCACTACCAACGTGGCTGAGTTGGGCTGAGTGGAGCTGAGTGGGGCTGTTGGGGTTGCATTTCGACTACAACCGCGCTGAACCGTGCTGGCTGGAAGTGGGTGGACACATTGGGTGGAGTTAGCGAAAGTGGGTGGACGTCACGTGATGTCGTTAGGCGGCGCAAACAGTGACATCAGTGACCTTTTAAGCGGTAGTCTCACGACCCGGATAGTAAACAATAAACATGGAGGACATGGAGTCGTTAGTGTTGCTGGTCTTGGTGCTGTGGCTTGTTGTCACCGACAACGCCAACAGATACTGGCGAGAACGTATAGATGAGGTGTAATTCTTCTTCTTCCTGGTTTATGGTGTTTACAGATGGTGGTTATTTAAAGATCCCAGCGTGCTCGCGGGGCATGTGTGGGCATGTGAGGACACTCCTCCTCACCAATCAGTGCACAGGGGATTGTCTCCTCATGCCCCTAGCCCCACTGGGCTCGGTTGGGCTCACTTCAGCCCCACTCCAAAACCGTGCGAGTTTTGGGTGCTGAGTAAGGCTGAAGTGAGCTCAGTCGTGCTGCTCTGAGGTAGTCGAAACGCGAGCCGTGTTGGGCTGAAGTGAGCTGAAAAAGGGCAGTGGAAAAGGCCCATATGTGTCAGCCCTGTGATGACCTGGCAACTTGTCCATGGTGTACCCCGCCTTTTGCCCGTAGTCAGCTGGGATAGGCTCCAGCTTGCCTGCGACCCTGTAGAAGGATAAAGTGGCTAGAGATAATGAGATGAGACCAGCAAATTCTAAAGGAAAATGTCAGGACATCTGTCCATGAACTGAATCTCAAGAGAAGGTGGGTCATGCAGCAAGACAATGACCCTAAGCACACAAGTTGTTCTACCAAACAATGGTTAAAGAAGAATAAAGTTGATGTTTTGGACTGTCCAAATCAAAATCCTGACAATTCAATCGAAATGTTGTGGAAGGACCTGAAGCGAGCAGTTCATGTGAGGAAACCCACCAACATCTCAGAGTTGAAGCTGTTCTGTATGGAGGAATGGGCTAAAATTCCTTCAGGCCAGTGTGCAGGACTGATCAACAGTTACTGGAAACATTTAGTTGCAGTTATTGCTGCACAAGGGGGGTCACACCAGATACTGAAAGCAATGGTTCACATACTTTTGCCACTCACAGATATGTAATATTGGATCATTTTCCTCAATAAATAAATGACCGAGTATAATATTTTTATTTTGTTTGTTTAACTTGGTTCTCTTTATCTACTTTTCGGACTTGTGCGAAAATCTGATGATGTTTTAGGTCATATTTATGCAGAAATATAGAAAATCCTAAAGGGTTCACAAACTTTCAAGCACCACTGTACATGTCTTGCACCACTCTGATATACTTCTCATTCACTCCACACTTTCTCATACAATACCAAAACTCATCTCTTGGCATTCTATCATATGCCTTCTCCAGGTCTACAAACACACAATGTAGCTTTCTCTGGCCTTCCCTGCACTTCTCCATTAACATTCTTAAAGCAAAAGTTGCATCCGATGTGCTCTTCCTTGGCATAAACCTGTACTGCTGTTCACAGATTGCTACCTCTCTTCTCAATCTCGCCTCCAATACCCTTTCCCATAACTTCATGGTGCGGCTCATCAATGTTATCCCTTTGTAATTACTGCAGCTCTGTACATCTGTACATTGGATCATTTTCCTCAATAAATAAATGAACAAGTATAATTTTTTTGTCCCATTTTTTTCACTGGGTTCTCTTTATCTACTTTTAGGACTTGTGTGAAAATCTGATGATGTTTTAGGTCATATTTATGCAGAAATATAGAAAATTCTAAAGGGTTCACAAACTTTCATGCACCACTGTGTGTAATTGCATTCTGTGTGAGCTTGCCAGCTGTAAGGCTTTGCATTCATGTTTACAAGAGTGAAAAAGAAAAAAAATGGACAGTTGAAACCCGATTACTCTTTGCATAAAACAGATACTGGCTTTTGAGCATTTTTGATTCTTTACTTAAAATTAAATAATTTAATTCAAATCAATTTCAGAAATACAATTAATTTTAAGGAAGACACTTTGTATTTATTTTAACATAGTCATAATTTCACTTTTTTGTTTGTTTTTACACAAGTAATTAACTGTTTTGACAATTACCAAACACTTACATTTTAAAATCGAACCTGCAATGACTGAAGCTTGCTTTAAAAGTATAGTTCCTGCAATTAATTTTACAGTGACATTGCAGATAATATATATGTGGCAAAATGCCTACCCTGTCCTGAAACAAGTAAGCTGAAATCACCACCAGAGGGAGTAACTGTCCATCCATTTGTTATCTATACTGTTTTTCTATCAGGGTCCCAGGGGAAGCTGGAGCTTTTCCCAACTGACTTTGGGTGAGAGGCAGGGTACACCCTGGGCAGGTCAGAGCACAACTATCGATTTATGTGTATGTTACAAATTGAATCTATAGGAATCTTATCTCATGATGAATCCAAGCAATGCACCATGGTTTCTATTTTTTAAGCCTCGGTTTTACAGAACAATAAACTTTCCATTTGGGAGGTTCAAAATTGGACATCCTGGCAAAGACAGCACAGTTGCCAACCCAAGGATGAAAACTGTACATTTTCTTCTGGTTCTACAAAATTATATTATCCACAGTCTGTGTGACAAACCATTTTACAGTAAAAATAAACACAGTTGAATACCATTTTCAAGAATTTTAATTGTGACTCTTTTTTTTTTAGTATATGATGATCTGCACACCAGTTTCTGTTGATGCAAACTGTCCAAACTGTGGGAAACATAATGAATAATGAAGTAAAACAAAACAATAATTTACTTTAATGACTATATATAATGGGTGACTGGGATTTGTGGTCTCTACATTTGTCGAACCGTTCATTATATTTTGATTAAAAATGTAGTATCAAGGTAAGCTAAGATTGACGGAAGTAATTTGCAATCAATTATTGTGTTCATAATGCATGTATGAGAACACTGTATTATTTACCATGATTCTGTACACCAGTGTTTCTCAACCACTGGGCCACGGCCCATTAGTGGGCCGCAAAGCGCCATCTAATTGGCCATGATTTTTTTTCCAAGTTGAAGCTAATTTTTACTCATACAGTAGTAGAGTACAATTGCTGGATTGCATCCAACATCACATCCTCCTCATTAAGCTATGGCCACACTACAGCTCGCGATACTTTGCAATGGGTTATCGATTAAAATCAATGGGTGGATAATTTCCAACTCGGAGGAAAAGTTCTTCTTTGTTAACCTGTAAAGATCTATCACATTGAGTGGTTTCTATATCCACTTCTTTTGAGTGTTCTTCTTGGTTTTAATAACTTGTTTGTTTGCTGTACACAAACATGGCATTAAATCCTTGTGTTAAACAACCAGAATCCACTTTTGGATCATTAATCCCTTTTGACTGAGAATGCCCTGCATGCATGGTTTTATGTTGGCTTCTGGCACATATGGTTTGACATACAGAACCTACAGTTAAAAACATTTTATTTTATCGCATTTATTTAATTCCTGGGCTCCCATCTGTAATGGGGAGTGATGTTACGTCCCATTAATACACTTTACAATAGATTATTAGATTCTAATAGAATAGATGAGCCAAAAATAACTGGGGATCTTTTTTTTAATGAACCGCAACTCGTTACAAGTATGAATAGGTGGGCCTTAAAGTAGAAAAGGTTGAGAACCCCTTCTGTACACCATAGTTTCAAGTAAATACAGTATAATATTTTTACATTTTAGAACAGCACAATTCATTGTAAGTGCAAACTTACAATGAATTAGCCTTTGGATTTTTTCCCATTACATGCTTTCTTGTATTTCTCTCTGGTTTGATTAAAATTATATAACATTTTGGAACAAAAATGCATACGAGCAGGCCAAAAGCTGAAGACAAAATTGCAAATATTTCTACAGCTACTGTATACTTTCCAGGAGAGCTGACATAAGCTGGGATAAAGGCAATCCAAACTGCACAGAATATAAGCAAACTAAATGTGATGAATTTGGCTTCATTAAAATTATCAGGTAGCTTTCTGGCTAAAAAGGCAAGGACCAAACAAACTATGGCAAGAAGGAAAATGTATCCTAAAACAGCATAAAATGCAGCATCTGAACCTGTGTTACATTCTAAAATTATTTTTTTACTGCGTTGCTCAAAGACCTTATCTGGGAATGGTGGTGCAACATTTAGCCAAAGAATACAAATAACTATTTGAACTGCAGTGCATGAACACACAATGGCCCTTTGCTGAGGTGGTCCAAATTTTCCTGCCACATTGTTCCCAGGTAGTGTTGCTCTGAAGGCAGTTACCACAACTATAGTTTTCCCCAGCATACAAGAGATGCAGAGGGCAAAGGCAATACCAAATGCTGTGTGACGCAGCATGCAGGACCAGACTGTGAGCTCACCAATGAATGTGAGAGGACAGAGGAAGCAAAATATAAGAGAAAGAAGTAAAAGTAAGCTCAGCTCTGAATTATTTGCTTTTACTACTGGCGTGTCTCTAAAATGTATGAACACCACCATAGTAGAAAATGTTAAAAAGGCACCCAATATTGACAAGACCATAAGAATAATTCCCATTGTTTCAGTGTATGACAGAAACTCTGTTATTTTCATGATGCAGCTGTCTTTTCTTTCATTTGACCAGTACTCTTCAGGACAGTTGATACAATCTGTTGCTCCTAAAGTAGAAAAACAGTGTGGTGAGAGATGATGAATTAGTTAAATCTAATTATTTTGGCAATATTAGTCAGCTGATCCCTTCACCTGATGTGTTTGCTATAGAGCCATCAGCACATGGAATACAGTCAAAGCAGCACAGAGGTAAACCTTTAATTTGTGCTTTCCTTGTGCCTTGTGGACAGATTTCTGAACAAACAGCTTTTGGGGTCTGGGACAGCAGAGCATATAGTATATGATTGATGGAATAAAAGAAAAATCTATTTTTAAATATATGTTTGTAATACCAAATTCCCTGTGCTCCAGATAATCTTCTCTTCATTTATCACAAGTTCATATTTCCCATTTGCAGAGGTGCTGAAATGGCCAATCACAATATGCTGCACTTGACCTTCTCTCATCTGCCAGTTTATGATTTCATATGAAGCAGGGGGATCTCCATTCTTGTCAAAGAACACTACTTCTCCAAATGCATCCACAAAATGGACATTTTTCAACTGCTCACTAACCTTTTGAAAAAGAAAAAAAATACTCAATGAAAAGGTTTCCATCATGAAACAATTAATGCTTCAGTGCAGATAAAACTCACTATTTTAGGGGTTATCTGTGAAGCATTAAGACATTGTCTGGCGACATTGCTTTCAGGCTTTTCACAAAACATCCCTTGGTGTAGTGCATGTGCAATTGCATACACTCCTTGATAGACATTATATGAGACTCTAAGTTGGGTGACATCAAAAAATTTGTTTGTGTAATCAACCTTTTCTTTTCCTGAGCATAATTTTGTGTGATTACTTGAATAATTTATTGATGATGGAGGGCTACAGCCCACCAATGTTTCCCAGAAATCACTGACAAAACCAGACTCTGAATCATTATATGGGCTGATATCTTTTAGAACCGGTGCTAGTTTGGGCATGGCCATCTTTCGGACCACAAATCCTATTGTTCCTCGAAAATATTTGAACATTTCTGGCGTTGAAAGACTGTCTGCAGTTACCCAGGCTTCACTTCCAATCCATTGTATCCCTGTTATATTTTGTTTTACCACTTCTTTCATTAAAGAATAGATATCTCTCTCTGGCACAAATGCAAGAATCACTTTGACAGTTGATTGCTTTATTAGTTTAACAAGTTCAAGGATTTTACTTTGGGGATATGTACGCAAAACTGTGCCAACAAATGCAATACAAACCCCATGAGCCTCCACTTCCTTTGTGAATGCTAATATTCCATTTCGCCCATAATCATTATCAGACTGTATAACTCCAATCCATGTCCATCCATATTGTTTAACAAAGAAAGCCAAAGCCTTTGCTTGGTAGTAGTCACTTGGTATTGTTCGGAAAAATGTAGGATATTTTGCTTTGTCACTCAAACATGCACATGTTGAAAAGTAACTCACCTATTCAGTGACAAAGAAGTTACATTTCTCAACACGTTGTATCATGCATTTTCACATTAAAGGGTTTTGCAGAAGTATTGTTTTGTATTACCAGTGGTATTTTGAATGGTCCAACTGTCCCAGCCACAACTAAAGACTGGGTCGATCCTGCTTCAGCTATAAGACCTAAGATGGGAGGTGGATGACATTGAGAGAACTTTTCCTCTGATGTGCTCATCAAAGTGAGGGTGGCTCTCAAAACATTAGTAGGAGACCAACAAGAGTTCACAATTTTATATCCCAGAGAAATGTTTGGAAGCAAATGATCATCTTGATTTATTTCATCTATTGCGAACATCATGGACCTCATCCAGCGAAAAGCTCGTAAGTCAAATCTGTGGAAAACATTAGGTCACTGAACAAAAGTAAAGAAGGTTTATAAATTAATCTTTAGTTTTATTACAGCTTATTTTTATTTCAAACTTACCCTTTACATTCTGTTGTTTGTGGTTTATTATCAAATGAGAAAAGTATATTCTCCTGTTTTGACAAAACTGGGAAAATGCCACCTATCATAACATCTCCTTCCTTCAACAAGCTTTGCACTTCAAATTTTGCCAGCAGCTTACATGCAAAGCCTGTTTGTGTATAGAGCAGAAAACACAGATGAAATATATTAGGTATACGCATGTTTGGTCAGCAAATTGAAGAGGAGAAGAATTAGCTCTCATTATTTTATAGAACGTGTCCCTGCTTACTATGCATGACATGGGTTGGTTCTAAGAGGTGTGGCAACTTTTCCTGGTATTGGCTTTTCCTTAGAAGCAAGAGAGTTTCCATATACCTCATATTTCACATTTGAAAGTTTGAATATTGTCTTGTGCACTGCAGTCTATCCATGATATGTAAAGTGATTTTGAATTACAATTCTCACTGCTATTATACACTGTAGTCATCTTATTAAAGTAATTTTTTTAATGTATTTAATTTTTAACAATATTTCATGCCACACACACAGTGTTCCCAGGATAGGTTCAAGAGCCCCCACAACCACAACCATGACCAGATTAAAGCACTTACTGACAATGAATTAACTCCATTATAAATGAAAAAAATTACTATTTCAAAAATACATGATTGCATTCATATATGCACAGATACATTGCTAAGTAGTAAACAAGAATATATGCTTCACTCACAAAATCATGTGTCATGAGCCTACCCTTGCTCTGGGGGCTGAGCGCTGTGAGGCCACCTTTGGCATCACTGATGTCATGCTGCTGCCAGAGGCCAATGCGATGACCTCCGAGGCCACACATTCCAAGCTGCCACTGGAGCTCTGCTTAGAGGTCATTGAAGCAGTCTCTGACATTATGCTCCCACCAGAGCTCAAAGAGGTGATCTCCAGCATCACTGGTCATGCCCATGCTGGAGCTCTACTCTTGAGGTTAATGAGGCAATCTCTGATGCCATGCTTCAGCTGGAGCTCAAAGAAGTGACCTCTCATGTCTCCAATGTCATGCTCCTGCCGCAGGTCAATGAGATGACCTCCAATGCCACACATGCCAAGCTCTCACTGGAGCTCTACTTGGAGTTCAACAAGCTGACCTCTGATTCCATTCCTGCTGGACATTACTGAGGTGACTGCTGATATCACTGATGTCATCCCCATGCTGGAGCTCCACTTGGAGGTCAACAAGGCAACTTCTGATACCAGGTTCCTACCAGAGGTCATCATAGTGACCTCTCGCATCACCCATGCTATGCCCATGTCAGAACCCCTGCCAGCAGTCACTGAGCTGACCTTTCATGACTCACTGCTGCTGGAGGTCATTGAGGCAACCTCTGGCATCACTGATGCCATGCCCCATGAGGTCAATAAGGTGACCTCATTCATGTCTGAAGTCCAGGAGATGGCCTACTCAGCCCAGCTCCAGTCTCAGTCAGAGGGCGAAAAGGCAACCTCTCAAATCCCATGCCTGCCGGAGGGCTTGGAGAGGCCTATGCAGTCTGCTTCCAGTGAGAGGTCAACAAGGCAACCTCTCATGTCCTGTCTCTGTCCAAGGCCCAAAAGGAGGCCTACCTATTCCAGTTCTAGTCAGAGGTCAATGAGCTGATCTCCAACACCATGCCCAAGTCCAAGCCCCTGCCTGAGCCCTTGTCCAGGTCTGAGCCTATGTCCATACCCTATCCCTTGCCTGATTTGGTGCCCACACCCATGCCTGAGTCCAATCTCATGTCATCATCATCATCATTCCCCTTCCACTCCAACAGCAGGTTGGGTGCCTCGGAGCATGTTCAGTAGTGGCAGGAACCTTTCCTTATGCTGCATCTCGCACTGCAGCTGCATTTTTGATAGTCCTTTGAGTTTTTCATAGTTTTTCCAGATGTCACGGTCATACAGCTTCTTGTTAGATTGAAAAAATAAAAGGATCTGCCTTTGCAAGGCAGAGTTTGATAGTCTCATTATATGGGCAACATATTTAAGGTGTTGAGGCAAGCTGAACTTATGAACTGTCAAGGGATCGTTGAGTTGAAGTATGCATTTGGTA